>NC_080425.1:71621598-71966515 GCF_029873635.1 Malania oleifera | reverse complement strand
ATTGCTCGTCGACAAGAAAAACAAGTTCGTCGACGAGTGCCTGCTTGTTATCCTTTTTAAATTCCTTTTCCCCTTTTTCTTTTTACTTTCTACCTTATAATTTTAAATAATTAAAATTTTTTGGGTCGTTACAGTTACTTTACTCTGTATGTTGTTATCTCTGTAAAACCCAACTTTTCATAATCTCTATTTTCACATGCTCTGTTCTCCTATAACATACTTTGTTATCACATTTCACATCCTCTGTCTTCATATATTCTGTATTCACATACATTGTTCTGTATTTACATGCACTGTTTTGTTCATACTCTATTATCACATTTCACATCCTCTCTCTTCATATATTCAGTATTCACATACACTATTATGTATTTACATGCATTGTTCTATTATACTCTAGTTAAATCTACAGATATGAATTTAAAACTCAGTTTTAGATGGATAAAAATGGACATGCTTCCCCTCATGACGGGTTGTGCGGCCCGTAGGCTAGACTTAACCTTGGTCGTCCCACCAGACTTAAATCAATTCCCAACTCTTTAGTTTGCTAGTCCGATTGGCTTTCCCATGCTACTGTAGACTCCAAGGGAACACTACCCTTCACAGCTTAAATGACTTTTCAATACCAACACTCTCTCTAAGAAGTGTAGATGCACTAAACTCTCCATGACTCTGGCAATGGTACCGTGCGTACTATGGTCCACCGGAGTTCTCAAACCAAACATTGCAATTTAACATTAATACTCTACTCTGATTAAACAATTCTAAATACAATATAATCCTAACGCATTTCATTATTTCAACATATTATACATATTTCATAATTCAACACAGTATTTTCATTTTTCCTCATGCCACACGATTTGAATAATACACATATTTATATAATTGCTGAAATAATAAGTCAACCCATGTTCATTATCTGCTTTACTGAAAATTTAGGTTAAATTATCTCCAAAATTTATCTAATACTCAAAATAAGCGTTAATAATAAAAACGGAGATAATCAACCCTACTCACCTTTACCAATTTTTAGAAAATATAAAACAACTCCAACCAATCATTTCAAACAATCAAATTATCCAGAGAATCCATTACTTAAATCTTGTAGCATTTTTATTTACTTTAATTGGTTTATTTTGAAAATAATAGCTATTAACACAGCCTTAGGCTCAAAAACCTCAGTTTAAACGATTGGCTTTCAAAACTTGCATGATAATCTTATATATACACATATAATTTCCATTTTAACTAGTAGAATTTACAAAACAACTGGCTTAATCTATTCCCTTTACCTTATTCATGAAGACTGTACCTGTAAGATTCCTAAACCGTTGCCTACAGCATTCAGAGCACAAACCGTGTAACCACATATTTCAGTATAATCAGCTAAGTCTTGGAATAATAATTATTTTAATATCCCTAGGCTCACACACTCCCGTCAACCAGTTAAATTCTAAAAACGGGGGGTATGATCCACTTCCCATATTTAAATTTAATCTCTAACATATTAAAAAAAATACCAATATGATCAAATCCCAATAGTTTAATCTAATTCCAAAATATTCCCAGAATTCTAATTTAATCCAATTCCTGCAATTTAACTTAATTCCAAAATATTCCCCAAAAATTATATTTAATCAAATTCTTGCAATTTAATTTAATCCCAAGAATATCTCCAAAAAAATCCAATATAATCTAATCCTGCAGTTTAATTTAATCTTAGGAATATTTCCAAAAAAACTAATTTAATCAACTCCCTACAATTTAACTTATTCTCAAAACACTCCTAAAAATTTGATTTAATTTAATACTACAATTTAATCGGTTAAATTTTTAAAACAACCCATATAATTTGTACTCCTCACCTTAGCCTCGGAGTAGTACATGGAAAACCCAGTTCAAAAATCTATTCCACTAGACTTGTATAGAAACGCTCCTAGATCATCGTGGTGATTTTTTATGACGTTTGGCTAAAGATTGGGGAGGAATTGAAGAGAGAGAAAAAGAGAGAGAGTTTACCTTATCCCAAGAGTGGTACCTAGGATGCTCTTACAACAGATTCACTCCTATTAAAATGTCATTGGTAGAGAATGGAGCCAGGGGTATTTTCCGTTTTTCAAACAGCGCCCGTTTGGCCGAGAAAATTGAGGAGAGAGAAAGAGAGGAAAGGCAGAGGAGAGAGAGAGAGAGAGGCGAGAGAACGAAGAGAGAGACTGAGAGGCGCAGCAAATATACATGTTAAATGTTCAGGAAGGAAGCTTCAATGTTAAGCTTCGTTAATTAAATATACATATATAATATTATAACCTTTACTTTATTATATTCTATTAATTATATATACACATATACTTTATCCTTATATATATATATATAAATCTTATTGTATTATTTATTTAATTAACTCAGTTTAATAATATTTAATTAACTAATTAATTCATAATTAATTTTTTTCTGGGTTACTATTTTGCTCTTTTGGAGCAATTTCCTCATTTCGTGTAGGGTGTACAATGATATTGTCTTGTATTATTTCTTGAACAGGTTCAATACTAATACTAGGAAAAGAAATAAATTCTTCCTCAAAGGCAATATCCTTAACCTTATCTCCCTCCACAAACTCAACTTCCTCAAGAAACCTGGCATTTCCCGTCTCAAAGAAGGTCCTTGTCAAGGAATCATAAAATTTATAACCCCTTGACCTTTCAGCGTACCCAACAAAGTAGCAGCTAATTGTCCTTAGGTCCAATTTCTTTTCATCAGGCCTAGCCTCAACCGAACAACCCCAAATGTGTAAATGCCTAATACTTGGCTTTTTGCCAGTCCAAAGTTCATAAGGAGTTTTAGCTAATGCCTTACTTGGCACCATATTCAATATATATGTTGCGGTCTTTAGTGCTTTTCCCCAGAGAGATTCTAGTAAAGAAGAATGACTAATCATACTTCTTAACATGTCCTTAAGCATCCTGTTGCGTCTCTCAGCAACACCATTCATGCTAGGTTTCTTTGGCATGGTATATTGTGGGATGATACCGCATTCTTTTAGGATTTTAGCAAAGGGTCCTGGACGTATTTCTCCTGATCCATCAAATCTACCATTGTATTCCCCACCACGGTCAGATTTGACGGCCTTAATTTTCTTGCCTAGTTGGTTCTCAATTTCAGCTTTGAAAGCTTTGAACACGTCTAAAGATTGTGACTTCCCATCTATCAAATAAAGGAACCCATAGCGCGAGTAATCGTCTATGAACATGATAAAATACTGTTGTCCATTCGAAGAAGTCATAGGCAATGGACCACATATATTAGTCTGTATTAGTTCCAAAACACCTGTGGCTCTATTGGTGCCTAAATTTCTTTTGTTTGTCAATTTCCCCTTAATACATTCCACACAAACTTTAAAGTCTGTTAAGTTAAGGGGTCCCAGGATTCCGTCTAACACAAGCCATTCCAATCTCTATTTAGAGATATGTCCTAACTGTTTGTGCCATAAGGTGGCAGAATCCTCCTTAGTTAATTTGCTTTTAGTACCTCGTGAACTAATATGCAGGGACTCATTATTAGAGCCAATAGTATCTAACATATATAAATTATCAACCAAAGATCTTGTTGCAACAATATTTAAATATTGAAAAGACCCAATTTATTATGTCCGAAAGAACAAGAATAACCAAATTTGTCCAATACAGAAATTGAAACCAAATTTTATTTAAAAGATGGTACCACATATGTCTCTTCCAAATCCAAAATAAAATTGGATTTAAATAACAATCTAAATGTTCCAATTGCCTCGACCTCAACTTTATTATCGTCGCCTATGTAGATGAATCTGTCGGCATAAACCAGCTTTTGGCTTCTTAGGCAACCCTGCATTGACACACTTATGTGAGTAGTAGCACTCGAATCTACTCACCAAGTATGTAAAGGTACAATAGCCAAATTAACTTCAGAACAAACTAAAGTTAGAAGCATACCTTTCTTTTCCCTCCAAGCGACATAATTGGGACAGTCCCTCTTGAGGTGTCCTCCCTTCTTGCAGAAGTAGCAGCCAAATTCTTAGTCTGGTTTCTTTTGCAGTTTTCCTTGGGATGTCCCAATTGCAGCATCCTTATCCTTCTTACTTTTGTTATCCTTAAAGGAAGTTGCTAAGTGAGCACTTTCTGTCTTCTCTCGCTTAATCCTTTCCTCTTCTCGCACACAATGAGCAATGAGCTCATTCAAAGTCCACTTATCCTTCTGAGTGTTATAACTCACAGTGAACTGACTGTATTGTGCAGAAAGGGAAATCAAAACTAAGTGCATGAGCAAGTCATCAAACAGCTCTAACTTAAGTGCCTATAGCTTTGAAGTGATGTTAGACATTTCCATAATGTATTCCCCGATATTACCTTTTCTTTTATACCTCATTGAAACAAGACTAGCCAAAAGGTTGCTTGTTTAAGCCCTTTTGTTTTTTGCAAAATGTTTATGTAGTTCCCCAAGGAATACCTTAGCATCATCCTTATCGGACACTGCGCCCTTGAATACTCCTGGAACAAAGCTTTTCATGATTATTAGGCCCATGCGATTAGAATGCTCCCACCTCTCTAAATCCCTCTTCATATCAAAGATACTTGTATCCGTAAGGGAGGGAGGTCGTTTTGTTCATAGCACAAGATCCAGATCCATACAGCCTAGAACAATCATGATGTTCTCCTTCCAATTCTTAAAGTTGGAGTCGTTAAGCATCATAATGGAATTTATGTTGGTAGAAATCATAGTAGCAAATGCAATAACTAAATGCAGAACAAAAAAATCTAACATTATGCTCAATCATAATATACTAGTCATATTATATTCCTAAAACAGTTCCATTTATACATGACAGATATATTTACAAATAAAAGTGAGCCCCATTTGAAGATACCTAGTACAACATTAATATTCTATCTTTGGACAGAAATATTAACTTGTTAGTGGTATCCTTCATGCAATAATCAAATACTTACAATAAGTCTTATCAAACAACAAGTCTTTCTTTGAACTGACTTATTATTCACATGGATAACCTAACAATTGTAACATATTTATCACCGCAGGTATGCAAGTTGTTGCGCCTAACAATGACCTTCCTTTGGGCTGATCATTACTCGCACAAACAACACACTTACATCCCTAATGTTTCAATATAAATGCATCTACATAATAGATGTTACTTTGACAACTTATTACTTCAATATACTTATACTAAAACACTAGACATATACAAATTACCTTACAAAAAAATTTTCAAAGTAAAAAAATTTCCTAACAATACAAAGTATTTGAAGATGGGTTTTCTTTGTCTTGAACTAAATTCTTGAATGAAACAATTGTTTCAAGCATAATTTTTACTAGGTTGAGATTCTTCAACCTTTTCAAATTACATGAATTAATCCCATTTGACCTAATTGACTTGGGACTGGTTCCTGAATCTGTTTACTTAAAGCTATTAGTTCTCCATGTCATCTCTCCATATTTTGACGAAGAACAAATTTTGTAGGCCAAACCAGAAACCTTGTGTCTCACAATTTCTTCCCAAGCCGAAATGACCAACGAAAGCGATAAGCCCATAATAAATTTGCTGGTAACAAGTTTTGGTTTGCGGTAAGGGAAACCTCTACCTACAAATGTCTAAAATCGTACAACTCCCTTAAACGAAACCAAACCCCCACTAGCTTAAAGGTCACAAATTGAAAGATGTCTATGACTCTGACCAAGCTTCCCTCTTTAAATACACCCACCCACAATCTAGACTTGGAAAATAGAAATTCAGAGTTTGTGCCCTTTTTTTTTTTTCTAATTTCGATTGGAATTACTCCAAATAGATCCCAAACCTTAAAAAAATCCAAATTAGGATTGAAAAAAAAAAAACATGATTTTAAGCATAACGAATAAAATTCCTTTTAACCCTAAAACATGTTAATCCATAAAATCATGCAACACATCAAATCTAGGTTTTCTTTAAACTTTATCATGCAAAACCTAGATCTACGATTTTAATACAATCAATATCATTCCTAAATCAGATCATGTATATTTTTTTAATCAACAATATGATTAGGCTCTGATACCACTTGTTTAAAATAACTTTAATCCATGAATCTAATAGCCCAAGATCATTATGTTATTCAATTAAGAAAACTAAACGCGAAATAAATACCTAGATCCATACTAAACGCGAAATAAATACCTAAATCTATAGATGTGTTTGATTTGATTGTCCAACAGCCTTTAGCAGAGAGTTTTAATCTTCCACAGTCAAATCCCTACGTAACTACTTATGTTCTTCTAGATAGGAAAAAAAAAAGAACGTGAAACTGTTTCTAATTTGACTTGGGAACCATAACCATATTAGGTTTTCCTTATATATTAGGTTATTTTAGAAGCTCATCAGTCCTAAATTAATTTAGTATTGAGTTTCTACACATTACAAAGCTCATACCCAATAGATGTTAAAATATCCCAATAACACAATTGATTTTAAATATGTGAGTCCACAATAGGAAATTAAAATTTCCTAACACATTGTTGTACGCATCCACACTTTTGGCCCTTTGTTTTTGTCTGAAGTATGAGTAACTTGGGGCCTTTAATCATGGAAAATTGCATGCTTGTAGACATTGGCAAGCCAACTCCTAAGGTGCATTTTTAAAATTACGCCTTGATATCTTAGTTACTTGAATTTAAAAATATTAAACTATGTTTTGTTTGTTTTGTGATATGTTTAGTAATTAATTTTTTTTTTATGAAAATTACATCTCATGATCATTTAGTAGTATTATAATTATTAGGTATTTTTACAACTTATTAGTATATTTATTTTTCATATATTTTTTTAAAAATTAAAAATAATAATAGATTTTTTTTTTTTTTTTGTAATTTTGATGTTAATTAATTAATCTAAAGCAATTGGACCAGATAGATCAGTTAATTTGAGTTTCGACTGGGTCTTTGAGTTACTTAGTTTTCAAGACATTAAATTGTTTCAATTTAATTTGTTAAATATGTGTCATTAGAAAATATCATCTTATTATGGTTAAAATTATTATTTTTCATATATACATAACGGTTGACTAATTGTCAACTAATGGAAGATTTATTTTATTAATAAAATTAAACTTGAGGGGGGTTTTTTGATAGTTTTAGATAACATAGGGGGTGGAGTGTCATTTTCAAAAAAACTGAGGGGATGTTGCTAGATTTTACCCTTTTTTCAAATATATTTTCAAAATAAAATCCCAAAAATAGTATGTTTTTACAATATTTTCTCGATTTTCAATAATGTCGATGATGAAGCCCCAAATTTTCAAAACATATGCATTTCACTACACATTTCATTTCAAATTTTGTTATTTCCAAACTCACTCTTTTCAAATACCGATAATACAAGCCCAGTCTCTTTTTCTAAAACTTTGGTTATCCGGACTAGTAATACAAGCCCGACATTTCTTAAAACCAACAATTTCCTTTTCATCAATCACCATCGACATCATCATCATATTTTCATCGAAACTTAGGGTTTTAAGGCTTACTCAAATTTTTACTCCTCATTTGTCATCATCAAAAAAAGGGAGATTATTGGTCTAACAAGACTTTTCAATCTTGTTTTGATGATAACAAATGAAGGATATTTTAGCATGTGTTGTTGAGTGACTTTATTTCAGGATTAAGTAAAACAACACTCATGATCATGGAAGCAAGCTAGAAAACAAAGTCAATTAAGTGAAAGCTTCTTAGAATATTGAAGCAATAAAAGAAAAATGAAGAGCTTAAAGGTTAAGTAGGACTTGAAATAAAGTTGTACATCAAGAGACTTGAAGACTTAGAGCTAAATGAGTTCATACTTAGAAAGATATTTGTAAGTACTTCAATCCAATACTATTTAGATATATGAACCTCTTTAGGATCAAAAGACTTAGAGACCATCTATTGAAAAACTCTTGAAAATGATTTTGAAAAAGTTGTATTTGAGTTTTTCAAAATAAACTAAAGTTTAAAAATCAAAAATGAAAATATTTGAAAAAGAATTGTCTATCGAGCCGACTGACCATTTTTTAACTAAGTTCAGCCAACCGACTAACAAACATAAAGAATGAAAAATCTGCCCAGCCGATTGACAATTTGAACTAGGATTAGTCAGCCGACTAACACCCTAGTCTGTCCAGCCGACTAACCATTTTTTAACTAAGTTCAGGTAGCCGACTGACTATTTGTTGAAATAATTTTTGGACAGACAGAATGCTGTCAGCCGCCTATCCAGCCGATTGACCTGCACAAAATTTACCCAGTTGAGTGAGTCAGCCAACTGACTCCACAAAGATTTCGAAATTCGAACTGAACGGGAAGTTTTTCAAAATTAATTCTAGGATTTCAAATATTTTGTGAAATTGATTAAACACTCCAAGTCAACTTGGTAAATAAGGAAACTCTTCCAAAAAAGAGTCTATAAATACCTCCCTTACTCAATGAAAATATATGCTCAAGCAATACCAGAATTCTACGTTCATACTCTCCTAAATCCATACGTACTCACACTTTTGTTGGGAGAACTCTATGAAATTGCTGGTTGATCAACAGCCTTGGTTCTGATTTGCAACTAAGTTTTTCTCTATCTATAAGAAAGAACCTTTGGTGACATCTAAATCTTGAGCTTCGTATTTTCTATTTAGTATTTTCTTTGAAGTATATTAAGTGCTCTAACTTGTACAAATTTGCTCTATTTTGAGAGTGTTCTTGTACGCAGAGTTTATCTTGTATTCTTGTAGTGGTTTTGACGATTCCAGGTTGTTGGATCGTTAGCTAAGCATGGGGTATCGCTTAGAGAGGTGTAGCTCTAGCCTATTGAAGGAGTGACCGAGTGTGAGATATCACTTGGAAAGGTGGGCTCTAGCCTACTGAAGGAGTGTGTAACGATGTTGTTCTACCCAGCAAAGGAACTGATATAGTGGAATCCTTTAGTGGTTTGCCAAAGGCGAGGACGTAGGCTGGGAATAAGCCGAACCTCATAAAAATAGCGGTGTCACTCTCTTTCCCTTATTCTCTTTAAATTCTAGCAAAAATATAAACTATGTAGATGTTGTAATTCTCTCAATCATTAAAAACAACGTGTATTGGAGATTAAATAAACTAAAGCTTAATTTGTTCTTGGGCTTACGGAAACTGAAAGGGAGTACGTTGGTTAATTAATACTTTGCGGAAACCGTAAGGGAGTACGTTGATTGGTTAACAACCTAAAACCTATTAACTAAAGGTTTATTTGAATTCTAATTTTGGAAAGAGTGATTGGATGTTATTTTGATTATCAATTGAAAGGCCAATTACATTCTCTACAGGGATTACATATTCATATGCATAGGACTACAAACAATCAAGCTAAATATTGCCAAAAGAATTGCAAAGCATATATTGATTGGTTACTTATACTGTGGCTGATTGGTTTGAGTAGTTAATTGGTTGTTTATTTGCGTTGTGGTTATGGATTGAATAAAAGACTTAAGCTTTTGTGTGCTTTCTAAAAGAAGTCAAAAAATCTTTGAAATAATTATAAAAGGTTAAGAATTCATAAAAGAACTTAAAAGAAATTTTAATAACCCAATTCACCCCCTCTCTTGGGGCTACACCTTAGTTTACATTTTCTTTTTCTTTTATGTTTGAAGGCAACACTTATATAATTGCGTTAACTGTTCTGTAGGCAGGTGTCATTAGGGGTGCTAAGAGGCTAATTATCATTGATATGATTGGCTAATCCCCTTCCCTACTCACAAATGTACTCCCAAGCTCATTCTTTGGTTTTCACAGACCTTTTATAGGCTGGTGACTCTATTTTAAATGTTTTCCCTTTTTTTCATCAAAACTCTCTTTCTTTCTTGTTTAGGGACTGTCAATCCCTCTTTATCGACACCCCCTAGCAAAATCCAACGTCAATAGCTTGGCGACTCCACTATGATACTTAAAGAGTCAAGTCGCTTACAGGTGTTTCTTTCCTTCTATGTGTGTTTGTTGTGAATAATTATATGGTTTATTTGGTAGTTAGCTATATATGCCATGTATTCTTTTGCATTTTTGAGGTGTATATGTGTAATTGTTGTACATTTATGTGTTTTCTACTTTTCTAGATCAGTTATTTCTCTATTTTATAGAGTTATCTTATTTTTATGCATTTTTATCTACACTCATTCATTTGCTCCAAACACACACTGTACATTAACACTACATGAGTTCAGTACCCAACCTATTAGCTTTTTGGATTAGGAAGGGTAAGAAGTAGTGAGACCCCCATAGGGCAAGCCTTTTGAAAATATCCTCACTCAGATTGAACCCTTTTCGCTTAAAACCTGTAATGAGTGAGGATTGGGGACCTTACTAGCCTGTGTTGGGAATAGTGAGGGCAATTTGGAAACCTTTAGAACATCAAGTAGAGTCATAACTTTGCACTAATAACCTTTATACTTAATCTCCATAAAATAGAAGACCATCCTTGTACATAACTATTAGGACACCATGGAGCTTGCAATAAATATGTTGGAGTCATTATATCATAGTATTGCACGATAGCTTAAAATAGTGAAGTCTTTTTACCCACGAAACATAGTAGTACGTCCTTCGTAGGGCAAAAGCTCCCATATGAGCTACGAAACCAAAACCTGAGATATCATTCAATCCAAGTGAACATAATGATCTCAGAGTCGTTTTCACATTTTTCATGTTTTACCTTGTTTGTTGCGTGGTTTGTGCTAACTCCTTCACCCTTTTATATATTATCTTTTTTCTTAATATTGGCTCTCTTAGGCTTGTCAGTGTCCAAGAAATCCCATCTCATCCCTTGTTACCTCTTCCTGCTCCAAGACAAAGTCCCAAGTGTGGATTTGCCAAATCTCAACAGGGCAAGAAGTCTCAAATAATCAACAATTCACAGTAGGGGAAGAATTCGCAGTGCTTAGTAAATGCAAGGCACCAATGAACTACATGGGTCCTCTTTCAGAATTCGAGAACCAAGCTAAATAAGCAAACTCTGATAATTAAGAATTGGAAGATAACAGGGAATGCATGGGTTTCATTGCGAAATAGCTGAGGGTGGTTTAAAGTGATGTAATTGGTGTGATCTCAAGAGGGGAATGCTGGCTTTTTGAGTCTGATCCCTGGTTTTGATAATGACAAATCGTAAGTTACTTATGTGTGTTTCTTGTGGTTGAATATGTCATAATTTACCACACACACAAGAGGTCTAAGATGGACGCCAAACGGAGCTCAAATAACACATTATTTGGCATATTCCATGAAGACGAATGAGCAAAAGAAGAAGAAGAAGACATGTTTTTAGTTGTATATGCATTTAATTTTCCTATTTTGGTCTATAATAAGGCATACAACTTGAATGATATGTTTTAAATGCTCAAATGACCGTAGATTGACCATAGGGAACCAAATGACCATAGGGCAGTTGACCAAAACTAAATTTTTTGGGTTAACTCTCAAAGACCTTAGATTGACCATAGGACCCACAATATTGCATGAAAAAGTTTCCTTTTGACTTAGAACTAATTATCATGTGATTAGGGATATTGTATAAGAGGAACAGGACCAAAATGCCTAAAGTTGGCATGTTTTGTCGACCAAACCCTAATACCCAGGGTCCTTCGGTCGATCGAACCTCCTTGGGGTCAACAATTTGACCATTCAATCAACCAACCAGAAATATAAACCAACACTCTAGTCAACCAAACCAACACGTGGTAAACCCCAATGCCCTGGTCGACCAAACCTCCAAGTTCAAAATGACTTGGTCGACTGAAGTAGATGAAGTTCGGTCAACCAAACTAAATCCGGTCGAGCAAACCTCGAAGGGTTCAGAATCGCCTTTGGACGGTCAACCGAAACTGTAGTTCAAAAATCCCCTGGTCAATCGAACTTGGCAACCCAGTCAACTGAACCATGAAAATGGTCAACTGATCCTCTCGGGCTATTCGGGTTTTACCGAGGTTAAAACACTGTTATTTTTTATTAACCTCATTTAAACTTTTCTGAAAATTCCCAATAGGTCCCTAACAGTCATATTTCTCAAAATCTCTATATATACCTCATTCATTTGTTTAAATTGTAACTTTGATTAGCAATGTTTTCTCTCAAATCTTTTAGTTAACCAAAGTTCCCCCAACTACATTTTCATTTCAAAAATCATTTTTGGGGCAAATATTTTTACTCTCCAATAACTCTCTTTTATTTATTTCTTGAAAATCACTTTTACAAGAGAGTGTTTATTTGGGCATTTTGTTTTCATTCAAACCTTTATGCTCTCATTTACTCTTCACTTCAAAAATAATTATAAGAGTAAGCTTTGAGATTTCTCCACATATTTCCATGGTAAATATGTTGTTGGAGAAATATAGTTTTGCATTTATGCTTTCATTGAAAAATCTTTATAGTGTAAAAATCATTTTGTAAACACTCTTACTCTACTGAGCATTTATTTCATATCTTTTGAGAGTGGATGTTTTATGAGCTTAATGTGTACATCTCTGCTTGTATGTTTTAGAAGCAATTTTCATGTACAAAAATGTTTTCTATGTACTGGTTGGGTTCAGCCCATTAATTGAACTAGTGAGTCTCAACCTCGTAAGTGAGACCGGTTGGGTTCAACCCAAAAATTAAATTAGGGAGTCTCAGCCCCGTAAGTGAGACTAGGTCGGCTCATCCTAGTAATTGAGTTGGGATTTTCCTCGCCCCGTAATGAGAGGATGTATATGGCTTCTGCTCTGCTCATTTAAGTGAGCAGGTATAGTGTAATCCTTGGGGGGTATGCCCAAGGCGGGGACGTAGGCTAGTTTGAAAGAACCTCGATAACAAATCTTGTGTCTCTCTCTCCATTACTACACTTTAAATTTAGTATGTGCATGCTTATTTATTTACTGTTATATTTAGTTGCATGCACACATTTACTTTGAATGAGATACGTATGTATACACGAACCAAATAGTTTAATCTTTTTACATACACATGTTTAATATTGAATGGGATATGATATGTGGTGAATCGGAGAAACATTTAAATTAGCCGAAAAGTTTTTAAATCTCCAATTCATCCCCCCCCCCCTCTTAGGATCACACCATTTTCAACAGGGGGTAAATTGGAGATTAAAATTTCTTCCTAGGTACAATTCAAATCACAAACAACATTTTGCAACCTAGGGTCTTTCTAAGCACTCTCAATTCTCCCAAATGATCAAGTATGCAAATATTCAAAACATATATGGCATTCTCTACATGTTAAATATTTGCATACATCAAACATATCATATCCTATTTAAGATTTAAAGTGTGTATGTAAAATAAGTAAGTTATGTGTGCTAACATACACGTATGCTGCATATCTCATTTAAATTAAATATGTGTGCATGCAAGATAGTTATAACAATAAATTAACAAGCATACACATGCGGAAATTAAGGTGCAAAAATTTAAATGAGATAAAGAAAGAGACACATGATATTTGTTATTGAGGTTCGGCCAAACCAGCCTACGTCCTCGCCTTGGGCATACCCCCTATGGATTCCACTATCCCTACTCACTTAAACGGGTAGAGCATAAGTCATTTAGAACCTTTCCTTACGGGGCAAGGTAAACCCCAGCTACACTTACCGAGCGGAGTTATAACCCAGCAACACTTTACGGGCGATGCCAAGACCCAATTCAATTACCAGACTGAACCCAACCAGTCTCCTTTACAGGGCGGAGACTCCCCAAATCAATGTACAGAGTTGAACCACAACCAACACTCCCTATAAGGCGAAGATACCTCAGCAACACTTTACGAGCGATGCCAAAATCCAATTCAATTTTCAGGCTGAGCCCAACTGGTCTCCCTTACGAAACAGAGACACCCCAATTTAATTTATGGGCCGAACCCAATCGGTCTCCCTTACCGGGCGAAGACTCCTCAGTTCAATTTACAAGTTGAACCCAATCAGTACAGAAAACCATTTTTTGTACATAATACATGTTTCTAAATACAAACAGAGATGTGCACAATAAAGGTCAAGAATACACTCTCTAATGATATGAAATACTTGCTCGGTAGAGTATAGGTGCTTTTCAAAATAATATTTTTAATCTTTGAAAAGATGTATATGATAAATACTCAAACATTTGAACCCTAGTAAAATATCTCCAAAAATATTTTTCAAATAATAATAGGAGAACCTAGGGTTTTCGCTTTCAAGAATATTTTTTCAAAAACGAAAATGTATGATCTTTGATATTAAGTGAAATATGCAATAATTGCTTCAAAGATCTAAATATCAAAAAAAAAATTCTCCAACAAATATTTGCAATAAAATATGTTTGGAGGAGATAGGATTTATGCTCAAAATATTTGTTTTTGCAATAAACACAATCAAAAATAAATGCCCAATAAAAATGCTCTCTTCAAAAAATAATTTCAAAGAATGAGTGAAAAAGAGTTGGAGAGAATAAAAATTTTGCCCCAACAAAAGATTTTTGCAATAGAAATGTGTTTGGGGGAATTTTGATTAAGAAAAGATTTTAGAGAATTTAAAAGCTAATCAAAGTTACTAATTGAGCTAATGAAAGGGGTATATATTGAGTTCTGGAAATTTTGACCGTTGAGGGACACGCTCGGTATTTTGAAATTGTTTAATTAAAAAATTAAACGTGTTTAAGTACTTAAAAAATTTCCAACCCAAAAGGCTCGGTCGGCAGACCTTAGCGTCGGTCAGTTGACCTCACTCAGAATTTGATTTTTCTTTAAGGAATCAGTTGGTCGAGCAACGGGTGGTTGGCTGACCTAGGACGACTTTCCAAACCTTTGTAGGTTCAGTCGGCTGAGGCATAGGTCGGTCTGCCAGTTCTTGAGGTTCGGTCGACTGATGGTATTTTGAACTAGAAAGGTCGGTCAGCCGAGGAAGGTAGAAAGGTCCAATTCTATGGTCGGTCGATCGTGGAAGTTATGTTCAATTTAGAGCTGGTCGGCTAAGGCTTAGTCAAATATTTGACTTCTGACCTTAAGTGTGATCGATCGACTAAGGTGATTTGAACTATAAGGCTTCGATCGACCGAGGTCCTAGAATACCTCAGTTTTTGCCCTGATTTTGACCCTAAAGCAATTCCAAAAACTTTGTATAATTTTAGTTTTTTAGAAAAAGGTTTTTGGTGCAAGTCTTGGGTCTTATATGGTCAGTATAAGGTCATCTGAGCTTAACTATTCATATCATGCAGATGCATGCATTATTACAAACCAAGTAAAAATTAAAATGCAATACAAATAAAATCAAATGTCTTCTTCTTCTCCTTTGCTCTTTTGTCTTCATGGAATATGCCGATTAATGTTTGTCTCAGTGCTCTTTATGACTTCTATTTTGCATTCATCACTTGTGCCTAAGGAAATATAAACATGTTCACACTCATTTACACAAGTGAGATGTTGTGGTTTTTCATTATCAAAGCAGCGATTGGACTCAAAAAGTCAACATAAAGCATATAGAATTTGGGCTTATTTACTAGCTTAAGATCCCTCTTAAGTTCAGGACGTCGAATCTTGACAAGTACGATGGAACTGGGTAGCTAAATACCAACTTAGGTCAGATATTGACTAAGGTAATAGGAAAGAAGGGTGGGAATGTTAGTGAGGCCCATTGCAGTAGGATAGTTTTCGCAATCTTAAGAAAAGAGTTGAGGCTAGTAAGAAGACCTTAGCAGAGCTTGTGAAGGTCATTAAAGGAAAGGATCCCATTAACAACTCAAACAACCCTTCCAACGCTCACACCTCTCCACTCCACCCACCCTTTTTAAAAGCTATAGCTCACATATCAATCCATTCTTCTTTACTATCGAATTTCTATAGGGCAAGCATGCCACTTCCCTTTGGCATCCTCTACAAAGATTATGGTACCTAAAGGAAAGAAGTGCAAGAAAGCCCATAATGTTCCCACCCAAGCAACTGGCACTCCCAAAGTTCAAAAGTCTCACTAAGAGCTCACCCCATTGCTTATATGCTTAACATAACTCTTTAGAAAGTTGGTCACCTAAGGAAAAATGGTACTGCTAGTCTCACTAAGGCCTCAAGTCATAGTGCAGTACTTTAACCCAAAGGCTTTTTGTGAAAACCATATAGGATTCCAAGGTCAAAGCATAGAAAACTACACTCAGTTGAAGCACAACATTCAAGACTTAATCGGTACTATTCTACTTGTATTTAAAAGCTCAGCATCCGTAAGAAAATGAGCACTAGTGTCTATCCCTTTATGACCTGGAGGAGTGAGGAATTCACCATATAGGATGAGTTTCATCTTGAAATCAATTGTTGAATGGGATTTGTGTTGAATATTTTTCTCTCTATTTGAATTATGAATTTTCTTTTTGTAAACTTTAGTTAGCATTGCACCCCTTGCATGCTTTGCTAATTTTCTGATCATGTATTATTGTATTACTATGTTGCCTCCACTCATTCCATTTTCCTTCTACAAAAAAAAAAAAAAAAACAAAAAAAAAAGCATAAAAGATTCTTTGTTTCGTAGACTTTTGTTTGAAAATTGAAGTCCTAACCGAGGATTTTTAGGAAAGAATAAATGGAATGATCAAGAAGAATCCAAAGAGGCCACACAAATGTAAAGGTTTCTTAGGATGAGCATGTATTACACGTGTTAATCGAAGCATTGCCAATATTTCAAGATTTCTCAAGAACCTCAAAGGCAAGCTCAATAATACCATGTTAAGATTGTGCGTAAGTGATGGGTGGCATCATTTGGCCAAACAATAATCTAATTTTCCTGTATAGAGTTACCACTTACTAACCTATTGAGCCTTTTATGAGCCTGTGTATCATTCAGCCAATATTCATATTAATAACCATGGGTAGGCCCCTAGTACCTCACTTTGCTAAGCAAAATATGGATATCAACATAGAAAGAGATCATCATTCAGCTATCCTTTTGGGTTAATATTATCCATTGTTTAACCAATCTAGAGCCTTAAAGCTTATTCTTTCAAGCCCAATCAGAGGATCACCCCCCACATTGGGGCAAACCATCAATAATTTGCCCCTAAACTAGGGGTAGTTTTTCTTGTTTTGAAGAAACAGGAGAAAGAAATAAGGGTGAAAAGAGAAGAAAAAAGTGGAGGAAATTCAAAAGACACATCTAAAAGAAAGAGAAGTAAAGAAATAAAAGGTGATTGCTGACCACTTTTGACCCAAAATACAATCAATTTGAGCCTACATATCCATTCCTTCTTAACCCCAACACCACAACCATGTTACAGCAAAAAAGAAAGTTCTCTCAGATTTAGACATCCATCTGATATTTAGCAAGGTTAGAATAGTAAGCCCGATCTATATAAGGAATTGATCCCACACTGGATATGTAAGGAGATTAGTAACTAAAAAGAAGTTCAGTCTAAATTTTTATTGAGCCCAACCTTTGGCCATCCAACTCTTAAATTCAACACAACTTATTGCCAAATTTTGTACTAGTCTTGGGTTTAACTTAGGGTTCTTCAGCCTAGTTTTCCATCATGTCTCGAATCCCTAACTTCGCCTATGTTTTGTTCCGTGTCATCAAGTCCACCTTGATAACATAGGTTTAGCATGGTACGTTAGAATGTGATCTTAGAACTCATATTTTAAGGCCAAACAGGACAACCAAGGAGGAATATCTTAAGCTTCGTCAGCTTTTTTGGTTCATATGTAGTCTTTTAAGTATGAAAATCCTTAAAAGGTCCCACACAAGTCAGATATCTACATGCATGGTGAAAACTTCAAAAGGTGATATACATGTGGAATCAACCCTTGACGAAAATCGGAAACAACACCAAGTGAGGAATATGGGCATAAAGAAAAAGACAGGGGAAAAAGAAAAGAAAGGAAAATAAAAACAAAAAACAAAAAGTAAAATTGCCCCAAAGAATACAAAAGGACACACTCCACTCCAAACTGGGGTAGTTTGGAGGGAAGATGTAATGACCTAATTTTACATGCATTTTTTTTCCTACATAAATTAACTGTAAAAATTTCACTACTTTGATACCTTTTTTATATATATATATATATCAAACCATCATCATAGTCTAGATAGGACCCGTGGAATCTAAGACACAATAAACTACATAAGTAGCACAAAGCAAAATACATACAACCATACCAACATATACAATGCCGGAGTGTCAGAATATTTCCCAAAAATATGCATACACACCATTCCCAAAATACCCTCATTTGGACCTAGGGACTACTCAAAAATGACTACCCAAAATACTCACCCTACAATCAGGGTAGTAATGTAGTCCCCTCTATCTGCAAGCTTGATCTGCTCGCCTAGTTGGATCACCTGAAAAATGTTAAATCACTAGGATGAGACAACGCTCACTAAGACGAAATATGCTATTGCTAGTGTGTGGCAAGTGAGTTTACATATTTGTAAAATCTGATTTAGAAATACCATAAATAACTAAATCTGAGGAAACATATATAAATAATGTACAGTATAGCTTATACCTATGTTACTTAACATAAACTATTTTTCTGAATTTTCTAATCGTAATATTTCTAATATTCATAGGTATGTCTACAATTTCTGTAAATCTGGATATATCATAACTGAGAAAATCTCCTTGGATGGATAACTGAAAGTCATGATTTAACCCCTTATGACAGGGTTGTGCGGCCTGAAGGCGAAACCTATCCTGGCTGACCGATCAGGATAAGTCAACTGAACTCTGAAAGTCAAATCGGCCTCCCCAACCCTAACTAACGGGGAGCTTGTCCACAACAAAAGCACGATCAACTATTGAAAATCCACATACTATCTGAGTTATGTGGTTGCACTCTAAACTAAAAATAGCTACGGTTTTGTGCTCTACTAACTGAAACTGGTCCATCAAAGTCTGATACTATATATGTAACTGAAATATCTATATTACTATTTTACCATGATTTTGAAATAACCGTAACACTATAAAACTGATCTGAATATCTAAAATTTGAATAACTAATTGAATATCTGAGGATTTGGGTGTTATGGTTCTAAAATCATGATATTCTGAATTTGCTAAAAATATATGTTTTTGTACATATATTGTAAATCATGATATATTTTTTTAATACTATAAATTATGTTTCTAAATATATTGTATAATTTCTATCTATATGAATATTGGGAAGTCATCGTTCCATTAAACATGTATATATCCCATGATATTTTCTGCTAATATACTATAAAACATGGTATTTGTAGTTGCGTAAATACTGTGCTTATTTGCTATAAGCTCATGCCACAAGATTGAAATAAACAAATCCACATGCACTAAAATCTATATTTTTTGCTATACAAATATTGTATAATCTAAGTTATAATAATCTGATAAAACATATAATTTCTGTTGATAATCATTCTAAAATTCCTACAACAACAACAACAACAACAACAAAACCGAGCCTTAGTCCCACTAAGTGGGGTCGGCTATATGAATCCTTTTCCGCCAATTTATGCGATCATAGACCATTTCTTTTGATAGATTCAAAGATATTAAATCCTTACTCACTATCTCCTCCCAAGTTATTTTAGGTCTACCCCTACCCCTTCTACTACCCCCCACAGTAACTAAGTCACTCTTCCTCACAGGTGCACTATAAGGCCTACGTTGCAAGTGTCCATACCATCTGAGTCGTCCTTCCCTTATCTTATCTTCTATAGGAGCTACACCTAACTTACCACGAATATGTTCATTCCTTAATTTATCTTTCAATGTTATACCACTCATCCATCTAAGCATCCTCATCTCGGCAACTTTCACTTTTTGGATATTATGTTTCTTCGTCGCCTAACATTCTGATCCATATACCATAGCTGGTCTTATAGCTGTCCTATAAAACTTCCCTTTCAATTTTAAGGGTATTCTACGATCACATAGAACCCTTGAAGAACTTCTCCATTTTACCCAACCTACTTTAACTCTATGCATTACATCATCTTCAATTTCTCCTTCAGCTTGCATAATAGATCCAAGATATCGAAATCTACAAGTGATATTTATTTCTTCATCATCAAGTTTAACTTTGTCTCCAATATTCCTCCTATCATTACTAAAATTACATTTCATATATTCTATTTTATTTCTACTTATCTTAAAGCCTCTAGATTCCAAAGCTTCTCTCCATAATTCTAACTCAGCCTCTACTCCATCCCTAGTTTCGTCAATTAATACAATATCATCTGCAAACAACATACACCATGGAACCTCCTTTTGAATACTCTTAGTCAATTGGTCCATCACTAAAGCAAAAAGATAAGGACTCAAAGCAGATCCTTGATGTACACCTATGGTAATTGGAAATTCTCTAGTTTCTCCATCTATAGTCTTTACACTAGTCATTACTCCATCGTACATATCCTTAATGACATCGGTATACCTACAACATACACCCTTTTTTTCTAAAACCCACCATAGAACTTCCCTAGGTATCCTATCATATGCTTTCTCAAGGTCAATAAATATCATATGCAAGTCCCTCTTCTTTTCCCTAAACTTTTCCATTAATTTTCTTAAAAGATAAATAACTTCTGTGGTAGATCTCCCAGGCATAAAACCAAATTGATTTTCTGAGATCTTCGTTTCTAACCTTAATCTTTGTTCAACTACTCTTTCCCATAGTTTCATCGTATGACTCATAAGTTTAATTCCACGATAGTTATTACAATTTTGAATATCTCCTTTATTTTTGTATATAGGTATTAAAGTATTTTTCCTCCATTCATCTGGCATTTTCTTAGTTTTTACAATTGTATTAAATAAATTAGTTAACCATATAATTCCGTTATCACCCAAGCATTTCCAAACTTCAATTGGGATGTTATCTGGTCCCATAGCTTTCCCATTTTTCATCTTTTTTAGTGCAAACTTAACTTCGTTAACTCTAATTTTTCGAATAAATATTATATTTTTAGTCTTTTCCTCATTTGACAATTCTAAATTTAAGCCTTCTATTTGGTTTTCCTTAAACAACTTACTAAAGTAACTTCGCCATCTTTCTTTAATATCTTCGTCCTTAACCAAGACAATATCATCCTCACTTTTTATACATTTTACATTTCCTAAGTCCTTGTTCTTCCTTTCTCTAGCTTTAGCAAGTTTAAATATATCTCTTTCCCCTTCTTTTGTACCTAACCTATCATACAAACTATTAAAAGATCTATATTTAGCTTCACTAACGGCTCTTTTTGCATCTTTTATTGCCTCCTTATATTTTTCAAAGTTATCGCTGTTTCTACATTTTTGCCACGTTTTATACCAAATTCTTTTTGTCTTTATGATTTTTTGTACATCTTTATCCCACCACCAATTTTCTTTGCTATTTGAGAATCTTCCCCTTGATTCGCCTAAAATCTCTTTTGCTATCTTTTTAATAGAGCTAGCTAAAATATTCTAAAGAGTATTTGAATCTATCCTATCCTCTAAGGTCCAATCCCCATCTTTGATCATTTTATCTTTAAATTTTATTATATTTTCTCCTTTTAGGTTCCACCATCTAGTTCTCCTACACTGGTTTATTTTATCCTTTTTCTTCCATTTTTTAATGCATATATCTAACACTAAGACTCTATGTTGTGTGGTTAGACTTTCACCTGGAATAACTTTACAATCCTTGCATGATACACAATCTACCCTCCTAGTTAAAAAAAAATCTATTTGACTTCTATTTTGTCCACTTTTAAAGGTTATTAGGTGTTCTTCTCTCTTCTTAAAGCAAGTATTCATTATACTAAAATCATATGACATAGCAAAGTCTAAGATCATCTCCCCAGACTCATTTTTGTCTCCATATCCTCTATGTATCCTTTCATAATTTTTATTATCTCTTCCAACGAGTCCATTCAGATCTCCTCCTATAAATATTTTCTCAGTCCCTGGTATGCCTTGTATAATACTATCCATATCTTCCCAAAATTGTCTCTTAAGATTTTCTGCTAAGCCAACTTGAGGAGCATAAGCACTAATGATATTTATTATCTCTTGTCCTAATACCATTTTGATTTTTATAATTCTATCCCTTATTCTAGTTACATCCACAATGCTATCTTTTAAGTTTTTGTCTATAATAATGCCTACTCCATTCCTATGTTTTTCTTTTCCAGTGTACCAAAGTTTAAAACCTGATTTATCGATTTCTCTAGCTTTCTCCCCCACCCACTTAGTTTCTTAAAGGCAAATTATATTAATTCTTCTTCTAATCATTGTATCCACAATTTCCATGCTTTTACCCGTAAGCGTTCCTATATTCCAAGTTGCTAATCTAATCCTAGTTTTCTGACATAGCATATTTCCCGTAAGTTCCTAATCTAACCCGTAAGTTCCTAACATAGCATATTTCCCTTACCTAACTATCTGATCACTAACTGCTATTTATAGTCTCACATATGCAACATTTATAATTTCAACATCCTGAGATGTACACATATAATTTCCCAATCAAACAATTGAATTCACCTAAAAATTATTGCATACATATTTCCCCAAATTCACATATGCATTATTCCTAAACTATAATCCATAAATCATTTTACCTGGTTTCCTGAAATACCACCCACTGGGGTCCTCAACCCTTGCCTGCAAAGTCCCAAAACACCCTATCCCTGAAAATATAATATCCTAATTTTACTTTACAAAACTCCAGTATATTCACATATAATATAGAATCTGACCTCAAATGAACTGGGTAATACTGAAAATACTCAAATAATCCACTCACCTTGGTTTTGGGATGGTTCCCAAACTTCTCAAATCAACCTTTCGCTCTAGTTATGTTATAGAGAATCTCCCCAAGATCACTGTGGTAGCATTTGTTCTTCAAACTGGGGAGAGACAAGTTGGATTTCTAAAAAGAAATCAGAGGAACCGTGTAGAGAGAGAGGAAAACTATAAAAATGAATTTTTCTTCGTAGGAAATCTGCTTTGGACTATATAAAGAGTGTTGTCCACATGGCCTCGTCGATGAGCCACATCACCTCATTGATGAGTCCAAGCAATAGTCTCATCGACAAATGCCTACTCCTCATCAATGAGATTCAGGCCCTGAAAATAGCCCTCTCGGTAACTTCTTGTCGACGAGACGAATGTCCCCATCAACGAACCAAAGAAGGATGCTTGTCGACAAGCACCCTATGTTCGTCAACAAGACCCTATAAATCCCCTTTGAAAATTTTCCCATTTCTCTCTTTCTTTTATTATTTAACTACTATAATTCTTCAAGTATCTACATTCTCCCTTTCTTATAAAATTTTGTCCTCGAAATTTACTATCTATATTAAACACCATTCCTAGCATGAAATGGTCTACTTATTTTATTACTGACCCTCACTTATAACAGAGGAATACCATGGTTACATAAGCAATTCTGGGAGATTACAAATATACTCATAAAAGAAAATTCTTCTAAAACTAAAGCACTACCTATCCTATATTCTAATTTACAATTACATATTCATTACTTTGTACTAAACAAAATAAAACTATAATCACTTGAACTTTACAAATCACTATTGTTCCCCACTAAAAAGGTGTGGGTATTTCTATTTGATTTCCTCTTCAAGCTCCTAAGAAGCTTCTTCCACCACGTAATTCCTCCGCAGGATTTTTACTAGTGGTATTTTCTTACTATGCAATTCCTGTTCCTTTCTGTCTAAATTTGTACTGGAGCTTCCTTATATGCTAGAGCATCACTGAATTATAATTCTCCATAACTGATGACATGGGAAGAATTTGGGACCTATTTCCTTAATAGAGAAACATGAAATACATCATGTATTCCGTATAAAGCTGGTGGTAAAGCTAGCCGATAGGCAACTGACCCAATCTTCTCAAGTATCTCGAAAGGACCAATAAACCTAGGGCTCAACTTACCCTTCTTCTCAAACCTCATGACTCCCTTTGGTGGTGCTATTTTCAAAAACACATGGTCACCCAGTTTAAATTCCAATTCCCAGCGGCGAGTATCTGCGTAACTTTTCTACTGATTCTTTGCTGCATTGATTCTATCTCGAATAAGTCAGACTTTATCGTACGCTTGCTGCACTATTTTTGGCCCCAAAACTCACCTCTCACCTAGCTCATCCCAGTATAAAGGAGAACGACACCTCCTATCATAAATTGCCTCGTACGGTGTCATGCCGATGTTGGCCTGATAATTGTTATTATAGGCAAATTCAACGAGCAGCAAATACTGGGTTTAGCTACCCCCAAAATCCAATACACACACTTGCAGCAAATCCTCAAGTATCTGAATTGTCCTCTCTGTCTCACCATCTGTCTAAGGATGAAAAGCGGTGTTGAATGCTAACTGAGACCCCAAAGCCTCCTGCAATCTCTTCCAAAATCATGATATAAAACGTGGGTCATGGTCCGAGCCTATACATACTGGCACTCCATGGGGTCGAACAATCTCCTAAATGTAGATCTCTGTCAATCTGTTCATAAGGTAGCTAAATTTAATAGGTATAAAATTAGCTGCTTTCGTCAGCCAATCAACAACAACCCAACTGGCATTCTGATCATGCGGCGCCGGTGGTAGCCTAATAAAGAAGTCCATGGATATGTGGTCCCACTTCAACTCAGGGATGTAAAGTGGCTATAACTGCCTGCCGTCCTCTGGTGCTCATCCTTAACCTGCTGGCATGTGAAGCACTGTTGCACAAATTTGGCAATCTCCCTTTTCAAGCCACTCCACCAAAAATACTTTCGCAAACCTCTATACATTTTAGTACTTCCAGGATGAACCGTGTATAGAGATTTGTGAGCCTCCTCTAAAATCATTCTCCTAATATCATCATCTGCAAGCACACACAACCTGGAACGGAACCTCAAAGCCTTATCATCAGAAATGTTGAACTCCTCTCCCTAACCATCCTACACTCTGGCTATTACCTTTTCTAATTATGGGTCATCCCCCTATGTGGCTTTAATCTTTTCATATAGTGTAGGCTACACAACTAGACTGGCAACAAATGCCTATGGATCATCCTCCACTAACTCCACACTGAGCCTTCCAAGTCCATCTGAATTGGATGCTAAATTACTGCTGCTAACTGTGTTATACCCTCTGATTTACAACTCAATGCATCAGCCACCACATTTTCTTTACCTGGGTGGTAGTTGATGGTGCAATCATAATCCTTGATGAGCTCTAACCATCTCCTTTGCCACATATTCAACTCTTTTTGTGTGAAGAAGTCCTTTAAACTTTTATGATCAGAAAATATCTCACATCCCTCACCATTCAGGTAATGCCTCCAAATCTTTAATGTGTGTACCACTGCAATCAATTCCAGATTATGGGTAGGGTAGCTCTTTTCATATTCTTTCAAATATTGGGAGGCATAAGCTATGACCCTACCATGGTGCATCAACACACAGTCAGTCCTTTCAAAAACGTGTCACTATAAATTACATAACCATCACCTCTAGATGGACTCTTCAGTACTGGTGCAGTGACGAGCCACTATTTTAGTTCCTGGAAGCTCTACTCGCATTCATCATCCTATGAAAACCTAGCATTCTTCCTGGTCAGTCACATCAAAGGCCCTAATAATCCTGAGAACCCTCTACAAAGCGATGGTAATATCCCGCCAGTCCCAAGAAACTTTGTTGGCTTTACCATGATCCCAAGAAGGGGATGAATTGGTACTTTTAAAATTTATGCCCTAGGTGAGTGTCCTAACAATAGTATATTCACAACCCTATGGTCAATCTAGTACAAGTAAAGTAAATCAATTATAATATGTACCAAAAATTAAATAATGCAATTTAATTAACTACGCATGCACCAGAAAGCAATAAAAGAAAGTTGAAAAGGTAGGTGTAGTCCCAAGAGGGGGATGAATTGGGTTTTAAAATTTTTTCTAATTCCTTTTTAAAACTTATTAAACTTCTTTTATTTCTTTTAACCGATTCTTGACTTGTTTGTTTAATTTTTCAATCACACAAGAACTTAGTTTCTTTAATACAATCAACAACACAACTATTAAACAACCAAGTAACCAAACCAATCGACCACAATTTGAAAGCAAACAACCAAACCAAGATTAAAATATACAACACTTTAGGTGATGTAAGAACTTAAGATGGTTGTTTGTTTATATATGCCCTGTGGATATGAATTTGAACCAAGTCCTATAGTGAATGATAATTTATGCTTGCTAATATAAAGCCCTATATTAATGAAATTAGTCTCTCAATTTGATATTCAATACAACATCCAATCACTCTTTCCAAATATAAGAATTCAAATAAACTCTTAGTTAATTTATCTTTGGGATGTTAACCAAGTATGGAACTCTCATATGGTTTCCGCAAGATATGGTTTAACCAACGTACTCCCTTTCGGTTTCCACAATCCCAAATCAAAATTAAACCTTAAGTTTATTTAACTTCCAACTTACGTAGTTTGTATGATTACCAATTAAACCATCAACGCAAATTAAATGTGCTAAAAATAAAGAGTAAGGAAAAGAGAGAGTGAGACCGGAATTTTTATGAAGTTTGGCTTATACCCAGCCTACGTCCTCGCCTTTGGAAAACCACCAAAGGATTCATTAAACCTGTTCTTTTACAGGGTAGAACAAACCTTTACACACTCCTTCAGTAGGCTAGAGCCCGCCTCTTCAAACGATATACCCTCGTTCGGTTACTCATTCAATTAGGCTAGAGCCTGCCTCTCTAAGCAATATCCCCTTACTTAGCCAATGATCCAAACAATCCTTGAAATTGTCAATCTACAAGATACAAATCAAAAATCTGTGTACAAAAAATTTGCTCCTCAAAGAGCTGATTAGTACAACAATTTAGAAACTAATATATTTCAAAGTAAATTCACAATGCAAAAATCAGATTAAAGCTCTAGAAATCTTTCACTGTATGATTCTTTCAATGGATGAAAGAATTGATAGTTAAAGCACAATATCAGTGAGAAAATCAACAAGACTTCAGTATATTTCATGCAAGATATGAGCAATAGAGAGCTTTTAGAATTTTAGAATGCTTGAGATAAAACTGATTTCTGAATTGAATTCCTTGATTTTCAAATTAATGTATCTTAAGGGTATTTATAGATATAGAAAGGTATTTAACTTGTTCACCAAGTTTACTTGGAGTAGGATCTAAGTTTTATATTAATTTTGGCCTCAAGTATTTGAAATTTTAATAATATATCCGTTGAGTATTTTGAAATTTTCTACGAGCAAAACGACTGTGTGGTCTCTGGCAGTCGGCTATCCACGCATTTCAGATACAAATTTCACAAACAGTAAGGTGGCAGTCACCTGTCATCAGGGTGGCAGTCATCTGTCACTGTACAACTTAGTTTTTTAAAACATTTAGAAGGGTGCCAGATGACCGACAAAACACACCCAGTTGTCTCAATTGTCACTGATAGTCGTCTGTCAAACTTCTGTCTTGCTTAGTTAAGGTTCTTTAATATGTCAGTTGACTGTCATAGACAGACAGTCATCTGTCAATCAGATTTTCTTTCTTTAAATAAAATTTTTATCTCTCTCATCTTTGCTTAATTTATCTTGGACTATTAACTTGTTTAACTTTGAAAACTATGTTCCAAGACTTTAAAACTTCAGGTTTCTAAGTATGTCTTTGCCTAATGAGCTTGAAAATGAAAAATCATATTTGAACCATTCTTGAAGTACTTACAAAGCTTGCCCTAAAGACTCATTTGATTCTTCTTTGCTTTGAGTTCTCTTTATTGCTGAGCTTCAATGATCCTGAATTCGATGTGAGCTTTCAATTCTTTTTCTCTCTTGATCTTTCATCATGGATTTAGACTTTGAGCTTTATTGATCTTTAAGCTTTCCATGTTGATCACCAGAGCTTTTATTCTTGAAGCTTTTTCTTTAATATCAATGCTCTCATGATCTTCAAGTTCTAATCCATGCCTCAAGCTTGATATAATTATCCTTATTTGAAGTATAAGTTTTCATGAATTCTTTAACCTTGCATTCATCATTAAGTCTTGAAAATACATCACTAAACAAAGCATGTTAAGATCTACTTGTTTGTTAGCATCAAAATAAGATATTAAGCCTTGTAAGGCCAACAATCTCCTCATTTTTTATGATGACAAATAAGAAGCAAAAATTTGAGTGAATCTTAAAAAGACTCCCCATTTCAATAAGCATCATTTTAAAAATATTCGCAAGATTAATATTAATTTCAAAACTCTTTTATAATCATGCTCATCACTTCATTTTACAGTCATGCTCATTACTTTATTCAAGTTCAAGTTTATTAATCAATATCAAGTACTTCTGCTCCTTTTGATATATATCATGTTCATGCTCAATTTTTGCAATATCATGCTCAATTTTATCTTAATACTTCTCCCCCTTTTGACATCAATCAAAAAGAGAAAAAAAAAATGATTAAGTTCAAATAACATTTTGAGCATATCATCAATCATGCATATCAAACATATGAACACACTCAATTTATTATTTTTCAATATAGCATGTGTAGTGTGTTTTAATAGTTATGCATGAGTTGTAACATCTTTACTAACAGTTTTTCCCCCTTTGACATTATTCAAGATATGTAACCAATTATTGATTTTATTATACCAATTTAAAATTTAATTCATGATATCAATTTAAAATTTAATTTTTTATATCAATTTAAAATTTTATTAATTCATGATACTAATTGATTAATAGGAAAACGATCATTATGTAAGCAATAAGTCATAACACTCCCCCTGAATTCAATACATTCAATTTTGTTACCAATTTTTCTTTTATCATTCCATATTTCAAAACATTGATCCACATCATGTATCAAATATCAATATCATGCTAATATCATCAATGTCATACCATGCTCATAGATATAATCATGCTTGTCATGCTAAGAAACAAATTTAACTTTTACATTGTGATACCAAGTGAGCTTTTAAATTTTGATATTAATTAAAATATTCATGGATACCAAAGTGCTTTATAGATACCAAAGTCATTATCACATCATGCATAACTTATGGATACCAATATAATTATTATATCTTTCATAGCTCATAGATATCAATATAAAGAGCAGTAAGTTTATCCATGCGATTCATCAATAGCATGCATGGTCAAGAATTAATCTCATATCAAAATTCATACTTATGCTCAATAATGCTCAAAATTTCAACATAGTGAGCCATAAATTATCAATATAAGTCAAGTCAAGTCAAGTCATACACTTGTAGCATATAGCATATCATATAGGCATGTAAGCATGTAGCATATAGGCTTTCTTTCTCAAATATCTTTTTCTTAATCAAGGTACTTATGTAATAAGCTCAATTTGATATTTTCTTAATATTTTCTTAAGTTAAGCCGTGTAAAAAATCATCATATGATTTTGGCCAACAATGCCATTTTGAATTTGTTATAATAAGCTCTTTAAACTCATCTTTATGTTTTTCTACTAGTTTGTTTGTTGATCATGAATTAAGTTTTTTTCTCAATTTTTAAAGGGGAATGACTTAATCCATGGAGTTTTTCGTTTATAAACTAGTCTTTCATCTTGGTACCCATACTTTCTTGGGTCCGGTTGGTTTTATAAAGGATGTTTCCTTAATTCTCCATACTTGTTTAGTTTTCACACCCTTTTTCTTGAATGGACATTCAAACTTTATATGTCCCTTCTTCTTACATTGATATCATATGGTGTTAGTGTAGGCATTAGAGGATGTGCTAGTATAATCTTTGGATTCTTTTAAAAAATAACCCATATAAAGAATCTTTTTTTTTTTTTTTTCAATTCGATTAAAACCAATGCCTTCTTTATTTATAGACATTCTTTGTGAGCCTATCATTTTGTCAAAGTTTGCCTTTCCTTTTTTGAAGTTATAAATGATCTTATCTTTATCTTCAATTTGATTTTTGATATCATTTATTTCAATGTCTTTCTTGTTATCAACCATCTTTTTTGATTTCTCTAATTCTAGAGATAATTTTCTGATTTTAACCTCTAATTCAGAAATGTATATATCTTTCTCATATACCATAGAGGATAGGGATCGAAGGTCTTCTATCATTTTTTCATTCTTGCATTCTAATTCTTTGATTTTCAAGTCTTTTTCATTTTCAACAAAATTTTTAGATTCTAGCTCCTTTGTCATAGCTTCATTCTTACTTTCTATTTTTTTGATTCTTCAATCCTTTTCTCTTTCAGTAGTTCTAAAGGATTCTAACTCTTTCATTATAACTTCATTCTTATTTTTTTAATGAAATATTTTGTTTAGTTACTTTGATTAGCATCTTATGGACTTTGAATAAATCATTTTGAAGTTCTTCATAAGATGGCATACTTTCATCATTTGATTCATCACTACTATAACCATTTACAGATTTGGATGAGGAGCTTCCCTCATCGTCCCATGCCATAAAGCAAGTATAAGCAACCTCTTGGTCACTTGATTCATTTTCTGAACTACTTGTACTCATATTGTCCCAAGTAGTGGCTTTCATGGCCTTTTTGTTTTTCTTCTTAAAAGCTTCTTATTCACTTGTAAGCATATCAATCTTATTATCCCTAACATCTATAGTGCCTTCGTAAGTAACTTCTAGTTTGTCCCATATTTCCTTAACTGGTTTGCAAGCCATTACTCTATTAAATTCATTGGCAACTAAAGCACAATATAAGGCATTCATGGCACTAGAATTTACTTGCAGCATCTTATAGTCTATATCAATCATATTCTTTTTCTCTTTAGGAATTTGTTTTCCATCTACTATCTTAGTGGGAATTAGGTCTCCATCCATAACTATTTCCCAAGCTTTCCAATCCATGCGTTGGAGATATATTTGCATTCTCTTTTTCTAAAAGGTATAGTTGTGTTCACAAAATATTGGTGGCTTAGTTGAAGATTGTCCCTCTCCTAAGGGAGCTATGCCTAAGTAAGCCATTAAGATATTTTTATAGCTACTAATTAAGATTTGCTATAACCCCTCTCTTATACCAATTGAAAAGCAAGGTGTAGTCCCAAGATGGGGGTGAATTGGGATTTAAAATTTTTTCTAATTCCTTTTTAAAACTTCTTAAACTTCTTTTATTTCTTTTAACCAATTCTTGACTTGTTTTTTTAATTTCTCAATCACACAAGAACTTAGTTTCTTTTATACAATCAACAACACAACTATTAAACAACCAAGTAATCAAACTAATCAACCACAATTTGAAAGTAAACAACCAAACTAAGATTAAAATATACAGCCCGTTGTGGATATGAATTTGAACCAAGCCCTGTAGTGAATAATAATTTATACTCGCTGATATAAAGCCGTGCATTAATGAAATTAGTCTCTCAATTTGATTTTCAATACAACATCCAATCACTCTTTCCAAATATCAGAATTCAAATAAACTCTTAGTTAATTTATCTTTGGAATGTTAACCAAGTAACGTACTCCCATATGGTTTCCGTAAGATATGATTTAACCAACATACTCCCATTCGGTTTCTGAAATCCCAAATCAAAATTAAACCTTAAGTTTATTTAACTTCCAAATTACATAGTTTGTATGATTACCAATTTAACCATCCACGCAATTTGAACGTGCTGAAAATAAAGAGTAAGGAAAATAGAGAGTGAGACTGAAATGTTTACGAGGTTCGGCTTATACCCAGCCTACGTCCTCCCCTTTGGCAAACCACCAAAGGATTCACTAAACTTGTTCCTTTACTGGGCAGAACAAACCTTTACACACTCCTTCAGTAGGCCAGAGTCTGCCTCTCCAAACGATATACTCTCGTTCGGTCACTCCTTTAATTAGGCTAGAGCCCGCCTCTCTAAGCAATATCCCCTTACTTAGCCAACGATCCAAACAATCCTTGGAATCGTCAATCTACAAGATACAAATCAAATATTTGTGTACAAAGAATTTGCTCCTCAAAGAGCTTATTAGTACAACAATTTAGAAACTAATATACTTTAAAGTAAATTCACAATACAAAATTCAGATTGAAGCTCTAGAAATCTTTCACCGTATGATTCTTTCAATGGATGAAAGAATTGATAGTTGAAGCACAATATCAGTGAGAAAATCAGCAAGACTTAGTATATTTCGTGCAAGATGTGAGCAATAGAGAGCTTTTAGAATTTCAGAATGCTTGAGAGAAAATTGATTTCTAAATTGAATTCCTTGGTTTTCAAATCAATGTATCTTGAGGGTATTTATAGATGTAGAAAGATATTTAACTTGTTCACCAAGTTTACTTGGAGTAAGGTCCAAGTTTTATATTAATTTGGGCCTCAAGTAATTGAAATTTCAAAAATATATCTGTTGAGTATTTTGAAATTTACCACGAGCCAGACGACTGTGTGGTCTCTAGTAGTTAGTTGTCCATGCATTTCAAATACAAATTTCACAAACAGTAAGGTGGCAGTCGCCTGTCATCAGGGTGGCAGTCGTCTGTCACTGAACAACTCAGTTTTTTAAAACATTTAGAAGGGTGCCAGATGACCGACAAAACACACCCAGTTGTCTCAGTTGTCACTAACAGTCGTCTGTCAAGTACTTGACAGTCATCTGTCAAGCTTCTGTTTTACTTAGTTAAGGTTCTTTAATATGCCAGTTGACTGTCATTGACAGGCAGTCTTCTGTCAATCAAATTTTCCTTCTTTAAATAAAATTTTTATCTCTCTCATATTTGCTTAATTTATCTTGGAATATTAACTTGTTTAACTTTGAAAATATGTTCCAAGACTTTAAAACTTCAGGTTTCTAAGTATGTCTTTGCCTAAAGAGCTTCAAAATAAAAAATCATATTTGAACCATTCTTGAAGTACTTACAAAGCTTGCCCTAAAGACTCATTTGATTCTTCTTTGCTTTGAGTTCTCTTTATTGCTAAGCTTCAATGATTCTGAATTTGATGTGAGCTTTCAATTCTTTTTCTCTCTTGATCTTTCATCATTGCTTCAAACTTTGAGCTTTATTGATCTTTGAGCTTTCCATGTTGATCACCGGAGCTTTTATTCTTGAAGATTTTTCTTTAATATCAATGTTCTCATTATCTTCAAGTTCTAATCCATGCCTCAAGCTTGATATAATCATTCTTATTTGAAGTACAAGCTTTCATGATATCTTTAACCTTGCATTCATCATTGAGTCCTGAAAATACATCACTAAACAAAACATGTTAAGATCTACTTATTTGTTAGCATCAAAACAAGATGTTAAGCCTTGTAAGGCCAACAAGAGTGACACGCAGAAATGTTATCGAGGTTCGGCCAATTGCTTACGTCCCTGCCTTGGCTAACAAGCACAAGAATTACCACTATAATTGTTCATTTAAATGGGTGGAGTAGCACCTAAAGAAATTAGGTCAATTAGCACAGAGCTGACCTCAACCTTTACAACCAATCCTTACCGAGGTGGATAACCGCTCCCTTGGGCCACACCTGGAAACACTCAGTAAGTTCACAACAATGAAATTGGTATGGTGATTATGCTTTCGTATAAAGTAGATGTCTACCCAATCTAAGAATCACATACACCACCAAAATGATATAATGAAGTAAGTTCAATGTGGTCTTAGATGTCTACTCTCAAATAGTTATATGAGCGACGTAATCAGTGTGTGAGAGTGCAAACCATATGAACTTTGTATCACAAAATATATTCAATCACAATGCTCAGACAAAGATATTAGCAACACTTTAGATATCTCAACGAGTAAATTTTCTCTATGTATATAGCTCAAAAGATATATTGATTTGGTTTGCAAAAAGGATTTAATTTTTGTGTTCAACAAATAATATTACTCAAGGAATATTGCAACAAAGATCTTCACCACATAAACAAATATCTCTTCATAGATTTCTCAAGATGAAACACACTAGATATTTGAAAATGATTTGAAAAGATTTTTGCAACTAAAATCAAATAAGAACTTCTCAAGATATTGCAATGACAATGTAATACTCAAAAGTTCAAGTGAAGTCTTCTTAGGAAAGATGTATTAATAAAGTCCTCTAAGAACACTTAAGGTTTTAACTCTCAAATAAAATAGTATTAAACAAGCACAAACTTGAGAGAGCAAACTTATAGAACAACAACACTCAATTCGAACTTACAAATGGATTTTTGGCAATATATCAAGGTAAGTATGAGTGTAAGATGTTTTGAAGTAAGAGAGAATGATTTTGAAATTCAGAGAAAAATCACTAATTGAGTTTGCTAATCTTGTACTAATCATTCCAAATGAAGGGGTATATATAGACTTCCCTTTGATTATGGCCATCCAAGACACATAATGAATTATTATAAAAGTTTTAATATATTTTAAGCAAATTAACCCCGTTTTAAAATATTAACTGCGGTAAAATATTTGGGGCAACCGAGAGCACCAGTCGACCAAAGGAAGTTCGGTTAACCGAGTTGTGCATAGTTCGGTCGACCGGGCATCATTTGAACTACAAGTTCGGTCGACCAAACATAGAGGTTCCAGGGCGATTTTTCTATTTAGCGCAGTTCGGTTGACCGAGAACTTTTTGAACTAACTAGTTCGGTCGACCAGACCGTTGAGTTCTCATACGTGGGAACTCGGTCGACCAGGGTGTTGTTATGCATATTGGGCTCAGTCGACCAGATGGTCAATGTGTTGACTCCTAGAAAGTTCGGTCGACCGGGTGAAAATGAACTGGGCAAGTTCGTTTGACCGGGCAGTGGTCAAACTATTGACTCGGTCCCAGTTCGGTCGACTGGGAGGAATTGTACTAGAGAGTACAGTCGACTGAATGTGCCTATGTAGTGCATTTTGGTCCTGTTTAAGTATACAATCACCCTATTCAAATGACCATACATGTATATGCACGAGTGAGTGTCCTAAGGTCATTTCTAGGTCCTTTTTAGTTTAAGCTTACCTATCAGACCAAGTAGGATGATGCATATGGTTATTACAATTAATGCCTTATTTACTATTACAAACCCTTAAAGAATAAAGAAATTAATTGCAACATAAATTGGGTTTTCAACTTTAATTCCTTGTGCCATCATATTGATCTGCTAATCAGTGTACATGCACATAACTCAAATACCCATCAAATACAACATGTATTTATCATTATCAAAACCGAGCATGACCTATAAGGTCAACATTCTCCCCCTTTTTGATGATGACAAATACATCATGCAGAAAATATGGGTATAGCCATAGATGGCTCCCCCTAACAATATGCATTAAGTGCAACGTAATTTCAACCCAATATTTTTTTTGCCCCTCTTCATCTCCCCCTTTTGGCAACAGCAAAAAGGGTCATAAAGAAATACAATTCAAGGCAATGGGTAAACATCATTTTTATACACAATAAGTTTGGAAAGTTTTTGAAAAATTTCGGCAGAGTGCTGTCTGAAAATAGGACTTTCCAAAACAAATCTTGTATAAAAAATGACCTGTTTGAGTTTATAAGACCTAACAATTTATCCACAACTACTCCAACAGTTCTAGTATGATAAAAATGTAAAAACCTAATTGCAAGCATTATTAGGTAGTAGATATGAGAATTATGCATTACAAACAACAATCAATGTTCACAAAGTCTAAGCGAATAAGAAATATCAAGAGTAATATTAGTTGCTAAGACTTGTAAAATTTATTTGAAAGCTTCCCCTAAATTTATGCAAATTATGAAATATCTAAGAAGCCTCTCTACTATGCATTAGCCCAAATTCACGTCTAATTTGTATGAATCTATCTTCAGGAAGTGGTTTAGTGAAGATGTCCGCCCACTGCTCATTGGTGCATACAAACTCAAGAGCAACATCCTCTTTCTGCACATGATCACAAAGGAAGTGATGTTTATTCTCAATGTGTTTACTTCGTGAATGTGAGATAGGACTTTTAGAAATGTTGACTGCACTAGTATTATCACATTTATTTGGTATTGTATCATAGTGTAATCCAAAATCCATCAGTTGTTGTTTCATATAAAGAGTTTGAGCACAATAACTACCAGTCGCAATATATTTTGCTTCGTCTGTGGACAAGGCAACTGAGTTTTGTTTCTTGGAGAACTAAAAAACAAGAGATTGTCCTAAATAGTAACAAGTGTCGCTGGTACTCTTTTTATCAACCTTACTACCGGCAAAGTCAGCATCAGTATAACTCACAATCTCAAAGGTAGTATGCTTAGGGTACCAAAGCCTAACTCTATAGTTCCACTTAGATACCTAAGGATTCGTTTAACAGCTATTAGATGGGATTCCTTAGGAGCAACCTAAAACCTAGCATATATATACACACTAAACATAATATCAAGCCTACTAGCAGTGAGATATAGAAAACTCTCAATCATGCCACGATACAATTTCACGTCAACAGGGATTCCTTGCTCATCTTTATCAAGTTTAATGGAAAAACTCATAGGGGTACCAAGAATTTTACAATCTTCCATATTAAATTTCTTTAGCAAGTCCCTGACATATTGAGATTGGCATATGAAAGTTCCATATTTAGCTTGTTCAATTTGCAGCCCTAAGAAGAAACTAAGTTCACCCATTATGCTCATTTCAAATTCACCTTGCGTGCATTTGGTGAACTCATTACACAACTCAACATTAGTTGCTCCAAAAATGATATCGTACATATATATTTGAACAAGGAGCATATCATCATTTTTGGATTTGATGAAAAGTGTAGTGTCAATCTTGACACTGGTAATCCCATTTTCTAGTAGAAAACTACTAAGCTTCTCACACCAAGCTCTAGGAGCTTGTTTCAATCCATACAAGGCCTTAGACAACCGGTAAACATGATCTGGATACTTATGATTTTCAAAACAGGGTGGTTGTTCTACATATACTTCCTCATTAATATAGTCATTTAGAAAAGTGGTTTTAGCATCCATTTGAAATAGTTTAAAATTTTTAAAAGTGGCATAAGCAAGTAGCATACGAATGGCTTCTAACCTAGCAATAGGAGCATATGTTTCATCAAAGTCGATCCCCTCCTCCTGATTATAACCTTGGGCAACTAGTCTAACTTTATTTATAGTTATTACCGCATTCTCATCTTTCTTATTTCTATATACCCATTTGGTTCCAATAATTGTATGATCATTAGGCCTAGGAACTAGGATCCACACTTTACTTCTTTCAAATTGATTAAGTTCTTCTTGCATGAACATTACCCAAGACTCATCTTCTATAGCTTCTTTAATATTTTTAGATTCTTCTTGGGACAAGAAAGTAGAATGACTCACTAGGTTTTTCAAGGAGGATCTTGTGGCTACACCACAGAATGGTTCACCTATGATTTGATCTATAGGATGGTTCCTAATAAACTTCCAATCTTTAGGCAACTCCTGAATTTCATTTTCATTATTATTATCTTCAGATGATTTATCATTTACTTCTGAATTTTCACTTGTATTGTTTTCAATAGACAATTTATCTAAGCATTTTTTAATATCAACATCATCTTCATCATTTTTTTTAGAAAATGGATTAGATTCATCAAATACAACATGGATAGACTCAATGACAGTCAATGTTCTTTTATTGAAAACCCTATATGCTTTTCTATTAAGAGCATAGCCTACGAAAATGCCTTCATCAGATTTAGAATCATATTTTCCTAGATGTTCATTATCCCTAAGCACAAAGCATTTACAACAAAAAACTTGAAAATAGGAAATATTAGGTTTATGGTCGTTCCACAATTCATAAGGGGTTTTATTAATTGACGGTCTAATCAACACCCTATTCATGACATAGCAAGCAGTATTTATGGCCTCGGCCCAAAAATATTTAGGTAAGTTATGTTCATTGAACATAGTTCTACCCATTTCTTGTAATGACCTATTCTTTCTTTCTACCACCCTATTTTATTGAGGTGTCCTACGTGCAGAAAAGTTATGTGATATGCCCTCTAGGTCACAATAATTTTCTATGCCCTCATTCTTAAATTCAGTGCCTCTATCCCTTCTTATATGAGTTATCTTATAGCCTTTTTCATTTTGAATTCTCCTACAAAGTTTGGTAAATTGTTCACATGATTCATTTTTATATGAAAGAAATAGCACCCATGTGAACCTAAAAAAGTCATCAACAATGACAAAAGCAAAAGCATATGATTTACTACCAAGACTTTGCACAGAATTAGGACCAAACAAATCCAAGTGAAGCATTTCAAGTGGTCTAGTGGTAGATATAAATTTCTTTTTCTTAAAATTAGATTTTGTTTGCTTACCTATTTGACATGCATCATAGATTTTGTCTTTTACAAATGACATTTTAGGCAAGCCTTTTACTAATTCTTTTCTAACAAGTTTTGACAATAAGTCCATGCTAGCATGTCCTAAGCGCCTATGTCATAACCAACTAGCTTCATTTATACTAGAAAAGTAAGTTACTCGTTGTGAAATTAAGTTATCAAAAGTAGTATAAACATTTTCATGGTGATGTGCGGTAAAAAGCACTTTGTGATCTGATTTATTTTTAACTATGCATTTATCATTTTCAAATGATACCTTATATCCTTTTTACACAATTGACTTATGTTTAGTAAATTATGCTTCAGACCATCAACCAATAAAACATTATCAATAGTAAGGGAACGATCCTTACCAACCTTACCTACACCGATGATGCGCCCCTTTGCATTGTCGTCGAACGTCACATATCCTCCATCCTTGGGAATGATTGACGCGAATTTTCTCTTATCGCCAATCATGTGTCGTGAGCACCCACTATCCAAGTACCACATGTCCCTGATGGAGGATGATCTTAAGCATACCTGCAAGATGGACTAAGTAACTAATGCTGGTCCCCAAATTTTGTTGGGTCCACGGGGGTTAGTAGCTAGATCACCCTTAACTACCCATACTTTTCTAATTTTTACATGTTTATTCCTAAGTGGATAATCAAATTGAATATGGTCAATTTGCTTGCATTTAAAACATTTCATTCTACACTTAGGATCTCTAGGAGAGACTTGAGATTTCGATTCACGCGTGAAATATCTCATGTAAAGATCAGGTCGTCTAACATTTTCAACACCAATAAAACCTAGACCCTCTTTACTTAAAGAATTTCTATGGGCACCAAGTAGTTTTTCAAAATTGTGTTTGCCCTCGGTGAATTTAAAAATGATTTTGGAGCTGTCCACCAATTTCCTCTCAAGCTCAGTAATGGTCACATCTTTTTCTTTTAAAATCAAAGCATGAGAGGTTTTTACAATACCAAACAGTTTTGACAAATTTTCACATTTCTTTTTCAAATCATCATTTTATTTGGTCATTTTTCTTAACAATTTAGATACACAAATATATTCATGTTGTAATTCTCTAAACGTAGGCATGCAATCAGAATCACAGTCATCTGAATAATATGAAGATAATGAACAAGAAGATAATTCCTCATCACCATGTGCCATCAAGCACAGATTAGCGACCTTCGAGTCGTTATGGTCTGATTTTGAGTCCCTACTGCTCAATTTATCCCATGAAGTGCCTACTTTCATGGTTTTCTTCTTTTTCTTAGCCTCCTTTTTCAGTAGTGGGCAGTCTGGTTTGATGTGCCCGACTTTGTTGCAATAGTAACACGTGGGAGCATTTGATTTTTCTTTTCTTTTGCTAGACTCTCCCTTCTCAAATGTAGACTCCCTATATTTTTTGTATGGATTTCTATTCTTACTGAAAAATCTACAAAATTTTCTTGTTAGCAATGTCATATAATCATCAGTGTCAGGTTCGTTGCATTCACTAGATGTGTTAGTGGAAGTTTTCAATGCAGTCACTTTCTTCACCCTATTATGTTCATTAAGTCTCTTATTTATGGTTAATTCATAGGTGATCAAGAAACCTATCAATTCATCTAGAGTCATGGCCTTAAGGTCTCTGCCCTCAGCAATGGTCATAGCCTTGGCTTCCCAAACAGGAGGTAAGCCTCTAAGGATCTAACTAATCATCTCATATGTGGGATAGGTCTTGCCTAATGCATGCACTGAGTTTATGATGTGTGTGAATCTACTGTACATGCTCTGAATGGACTCACATACATTCATCCAAAAGGCCTCATACTCACTAGTCAACATATCTATCCTACTATCTTTCACATCCCTAGTACCCTCATATGTGACTTCTAACTTATCCTAGATTTATTTTGCAGTAGCACATGCCATAATTTTATTAAACTCATTTACATCAAGATTACAATACAAAATGTTCATAGCAGTGACATTCAAATTAACAGCTTTCATATCATCATCATCATATTCTGCCTCAGTCTTAGGAATTCTTGTTGCACCCTCTATTTTCATAGGAACATAATTTCCCTTAGAGACGATCCTCCACACCTTCCAATTAGTATTTTGGAGGTAAATGCACATCCTTTATTTCCATAAGATGTAATTAGCACCATTGAAAATCGGAGGTCGTGTGGAAGATGGTCCCTCAAGGAAATGGGTCACAGAGCTATGAGCCATATAAGATCTTTTTCAAAATAACTACTAGTTTATGTTACATGACTCTGATACCAATTGTTAGCTTTACCGTGATCCCAAGAGGAGGGGTGAATTGTTACTTTTAAAAGTTATGCCCTAAGTGAGTATCCTAACAACAGTATATTCACAGCCTTATGGTCAATCTAGTGCAAGTAAAGTAAATCAATTATAATATGTACTAGAAATTAAATAATGCAATTTAATTAAATATGCATGCACCAAAAAGTGGTAAAGGAGAGTGACACGGAGAAATGTTATCGAGGTTCGGCCAATTGCTTAAGTCCCTGCCTTGGCTAACAAGCACAAGGATTACCACTATAATTGCTCACTTAAACAGGGGGAGCGGCACCTAAACAAACCAGGTCAATTAGCACCGGGCTGACCTCAACTTTTACAACCAATCCTTATCAGGCTGGATTACCGCCCCCTCAGGCCATGCCTGGAAAGACTCAGTAAGTTCACAACAAGGAAATTTGTACAGCGATTATGCTTTCATGTAAAGTAGATGCATACCCAATCTAAGCAATCACATACACCACCAAAATGATATAATGAAGTAAGCTCAATGTGGTCTTAGATGTCTACTTTTATATAGTTATATAAGCGATGTAATCAGTGCGTGAGAGTGCAAACAATATGATCTTTGTATCACAAAATATATTCAATCACAATGCTCAGACAAAGATATTAGTAACACTTCAGATATCTCAACGAGTAGATTTTCTCAACGTATAAAGCTCAAAAGATATATAGATTTGGTTTACAAAAAGGATATAATCTTTGCGTTCAACAAATAATATTACTCAAGGAATATTGCAACAAAAATCTTCACCACATAAACAAATATCTCTTCAAAGATTTCTCAAGATAAAACACACTAAATATTTGAAAAGATTTTTGCAACCAAAATCAAATAAGAACTTCTCAAGATATTGCAATGACAATGTAATACTCAGAAGTTCAAGTGAAGTCTTCTTAGGAAAGTCCTATTAATAAAGTCTCCTAAGAACACTTGAAGTTTTGCTCTCAAATAAAATAGTGTCAAACAAGCACAAACATTAGAGAGCAAACTTATAGAATAACAATACTCAATTCGAACTTACAAATGGATTTTTGGCAATATATTAAGGTAAGTATGAGTGTAGGATGTTTTGAAGTAAGAGAGAATGATTTTGAAATTCAGAGAAAAATCACTAATTGAGTTTGCTAATATTGTACTAATCATTCCAAATGAAGGGGTATATATAGACTTCCCTTTGATTATGGCCGTCCAGGACACATAAGGAATTATTATAAAAGTTTTAATATATTTTAAGCAAATTAACCCCATTTTAAAATATTAACGGTGGTAAAATATTTGGGGCAACCCGAGAGCACCGGTCGACTGAAGGAAGTTTGGTTGACCGAGTTGTGCATAGTTCGATCGATTGGGCATTATTTAAGCTACAAGTTCGGTCGACCGGACACGGAGATTCCAAGGCAATTTTTCTATTTAGCGCAATTCGGTCGACCGAGAACTTTTTGAACTAACTAGTTCGGTCGAACAGACCGTTGAGTTCTCATACATGGGAACTCGGTTGACTAGAGCGTTGTTATGCATTATAGGCTCAGTCAACCAAATGGTCAATATGTTGACTCCTAGAGAGTTGGGCAAGCTCGATCGACTAGGCAGTGGTCAAACTGTTGACCCGATCTCGATTCGGTCGACCGGGAGGAATTGTACTAGAGAGTACGGTCAACCGAATGTGCCTATTTAGTGCATTTCGGTCCTATTTAAGCATGCAATCACCTTATTCAAATGACCATACATATATATGCATGAGTGAGTATGCTAGGGTCATTTCTAGGTCCTTTTTAGTTTGAGCTTACCTATCATACCGAGCAGGATGATCATATGGTTATTTCAATCAGAGCCCTATTTACTATTATAGACCCTTAAAGAATAATGAAATTAAATTCAACATAAATTGGGTCTTCAACTTCAATTCCTTATGCCATCATATTGATCTTCCAATTAGTATACCTACACATAACCTCAAACACCCATCAAATACAACAGGTATTTGTCATTATCAAAATCGGGCGTGACCCATCAAATACCTGCACTCCTAATCTCCTGCGCATTCCTCGACCTTTCCCATTTTACCACTGCCTTTATTTTACTGGGATCCACTGAAATTCCATCCCCTAATATAACATGCCTCAGAAACGCAACTTTCTATAACCAGAATTCGCATTTACTAAACTTGGCATACAATTTCTTTTCCCTGAGCGTCTGAAGTACCAACTGTAAGTGTGCCTCAATTTCCTCAAAACTTCTCAAGTAGACCAGTATATCATCAATGAAAATCACAACAAACTGGTCTAGATATTGATGAAACACCTGATTCATTAAATCCATAAATACTACTGGTGCGTTAGTCAACCCGAACGACATCACCAAACATTCGTAGTGCTCGTATCTAGTTTGAAAGTTGTCTTCGATATGTCCTCTGCCTTAAATTTCACTTGATGATAGCCTGATCTAAGGTCGATCTTAGAATAGACTCGCGTACCCTAAAACTGATTAAATAAATCATCTATACGGGGTAGAAGATATTTGTTCTTAATGGTTACCTTGTTTATCTCCCTGTAATCTATGCACATCCTCGTAGACCCATCTCTCTTCTTTACGAACAACACTGGTGTCCCCAGGGCGATACGTTGGGTCTGATAAACCCTTTATTCAATAGATCCTATAACTAGTCCTTTAATTCTCCCAATTCAGCGCTATCCCTGGAGGTAAATCTAAAGCAAAATTTACCTCACGATTGGGAGGCAACCCAGGTAGCTCTTCTAGAAAAACATCTGAAAATTCCCTTACCACTAGTGTACTGTCAAGCTTCAATTCATTTTCTGACATCTCCTTTACAAAAGTCATAAACCCCTGACTTCCATCTAGGAGCAGTCTGCTTGCTTGCATGGCCGATACTAATTGTGGCGAGGCACGCACACGCGAACCAACAAATCTGTATTCTTACTCACCAGGGGGTCTAAAAATTACTTCTTTCTGATGGCAATCAATACTGGTGTGATTAGTTTCCAGCCAATCCATACCCAGTATTACATCAAATCCCCGCATGTCTAATATCACAAGATGAGCTGGTAATACTTTCCTTTGAATGGCCACTAAAAAATTCCTAACTACCTTCCTACATCTCATAGTAGATCCAGTCGACATGGCTACACCCAACTCAACATCTAACAACTGTGCTTCAATCCCAACTAACTTAACATACCCCAATGAGACAAAAGAATGGATGCCAGCTGTGTCAAATAAAACAACAGCTTGATACAAAAAAGCAGTAAAGATACTTGTAACAACGTCTCCAGCTGCCTCATAGTCTCCTGGCATCAACGCATGAAAATAGGAATAGCTTCCCAAGAGGGGGGATGAATTGGATTCTTTTTAATTTTAATATTTTTTAAGCTTTGCTTATGACACCAAGAAAAAACACAATGAATAACTCATAATCACACTTAAAAATATTGAAATTTAAATTTACAAGCCAATGAATTAAACTTAAACAATTCAACCACTCAAGCAAGAATCTTAATACTTTTATTAATTTCGCTGTAGATGCTCACAACCTTCTTTAGATAACCTCTTCGTATGCACTTCTTTTGATTAAGATTTCCGCAGATTAACCAACATACTCCCTTTTGGGTTTCCGCAAATAGTTAATCAAAATGTACTTTCTAAATATCAAGAGTCTTTGTTTCTCTCTCACTTTAGAACCTGCAACCTGCACTTTAATCACACAACAATAGCTTGTAAAGAAAATAGAAAATAAAGAAGAGAGAAAGACACAAAGTTTTTACGAGGTTTGACTTCAACACAGCCTACATCCTCGCCCTTGGTAAAACACTAAAGGGGTCTACAATAGCGATTCCGTTACCGAGTGGAACAACGCCTGTTTATAATCACTCCTTGGCCAAGGCTAGAGCTTGCCTTCTCCAAACAATATACCCTTGTTTGGTAAACGATCCAACAGCCTGGAATCATCCAAAATCTACAAGAGAAATATCAAAAAGCTGGTGTACAAGAGATGCTCACACAAAGAGCAGGTTAGTACAAATTGAAACTATGTGCTTCAAAAGATAAATATCAAAAAAGAAATACACTTTTGAATTTTAACAAGGATTTCACCAAATTCCTTTTCTCCATATGAGAAATCAATAATCTTTCTTCAAGAATTGATGAGCTAGAATCTCAGAATAGTAGCACGTTCATATTCCAAAAGATTGATCAAAGTAAGACTTTAAAAGCGAAAGAGCTTATGAGAGATTTTCAATGCTTGGTGTAATTTGATTTACAAAAACCATGTATTTATAGGCTTTCAAACAAGTTTCCTTGATGCAAAAGTTTCCTTCGAGAGTTTCCCAAGTTGTTAGAAAATTTGGAGCTCAAAACGGCTATTTTTAAAAAAATTAGATTTTAAAAAATTTGCCCATTGAACAGTGTTCAAATGTCTGAAGAGTCAAGTTCAGTTATCTGGAGTTCCTGAAACCCTTTAAAAAATGAACTGGACACAGGATCAGATGTCTGAAGAGAGAGTTCAGACGTCTAAAGTGTCGGGTTCAAATGTCTAAAGTGTCGAGTTCAGACGTCTGAACAGCTACTGCCTGTTTCAATTTTGTCCCATAAAATCTTCATACGTCTGCACTTATTCTTCAGATGTCTGAAGTAATTCTTCAAACATCTGAACATAAAGTTCAGCCATCTGAAGTTACCACTTCAGTCATCTGAACAGCCAAGAAGCTGTTTTAGAAAATATTTTTCATTAAAAATGATTTGCACTTTTATTCTGATTTTTACAAGACTTGTTTCAATAATCCTAAATAGATCTTTAGGTCCTCATAATCTCTTGGAAAATCTTCAAAACATATTTCAAACGTTATTTATCTTTGAAATACTTACAATATGTTTCCTAAGACTTTATATGCCATGCTTGAGTTCTTTGGATATTTGCTTGAGCTGGATTTATCTACAAATGCCTTAGTTTCTCTCTTAATCATTTGTTAGTTTATCTTCCTTGATGACCCACACTTGATCTTGAACTTCACTTGATCCATACTTGATCCAAATTTCTTGAAACACAAAAACTCAATCTTTCCAAGTTAAATTATCTTTTGTTTGTTATCACCAGAACTGATTGAAAGACCTTGTTTAGGCCAACAATCTCCCCCTTTTTGATGATGACAAACAAGGAGTAAAGATAAAGGTTTTATGTGAAATGAAGTACTCCCCCTTACGCCATGTAAATAGCCATGTAGATGAAGTACTCCCCCTTACTATAAGCATTAATAAGCAAGCCATAGAAAGTTCATCATATATCCATGTCAGTTAGAAAGTTCATCATATATCCATGTCATTTTAAGTTCACATATGTCCATATTGTGTCCATATAATAAAGTTCATTTATTCTTTATTTATTTTATCTTTACTAAGCACTCTCTCCCCCTTTGTCATTAGTCAAAAAGAGTAACAAGATTATGAAAAACCATTAAGAAGTCATTCTTATAACAAGATGTAATCAGTACAAAGAAGCATCTAGAGATGTTTCAAAAATTCAAGTTCCCTTACAAATAGCAGAAATGTAACACAAAAAAAACTGCATAGCACTAGGATTACAAACATATGAGGTACATAAATCTTGATATTTTATTATAGATAAAAAGTTTCATAATGACCTAGGCTAGGTAGTTTCTAACTATCCTAATCCTCTTCTTCTTCAGTATTGGCTTCATCATTAGAATCTCCTTCTTTTTCTGCAGAGTCATCATCATCATATCCACTTGGAGGAGCAGAGCTAATATCCATGGGATCACTTCCCTTAGAAGATTTGGCTTGATATTGTTCTATATAAGGGACCCGCTTATCAAGTGATGTGACTTTTTCTTTAATGTTCTAAAGTCCAATGCGTACTTCAGATGAAAATCTGGAGAAATCCCTTTGAAAGGATAAGAACCATGAAGGTGTGTCTTGAGATGAACCAAGGTCCTGTGTAGAAGAAGATTGTGCTGCTGCTAATACTGGTGCTGAGGCTGAGGCTGATCCTGAGGCTGCTGCTGAGGCTGGTGTTGTATGTTAAGTCCCTCCTGACTTCAAATACCATCCTGAACTCCCCTTGTCATACCCCATTTGCTTTAGGGAAGTTTCATGGAAAAGATCATATCGGGTTCTTTTTATGAAGAATTTAGAACTATTGGTAACATGAAGATAGTTAAAGAGAAGAGTAAGAATTCCTCCCTAAGGAAGAATAACTTAAGAAGATTCCAGTTTGGTCCACATCCATTTAATGATTAAACTAGCCAAGTCTAATTTCTTTCCTTTAAGAAGACACCAAAGAACAAAACATTCAATATATGAAAGATGATCAAAAGAGCCTTGTTTAGTTAGGATATTGTTTGAAACGAGTTTGTGTAGAATCTGGCCTTTTAAGTTTAATTATTTGTATAATGGAGGATGCCCAAAATAGATAGGTTCATTTTCCATAATTATCGGGAGAAAAACTTCAGGAGTAAATCCTTGTTCTAGAATCCAGGATTGAGTAAACATAGGGCAGTTAAAATCACCTGGAGTAATTTTATAAATGGGAGACAATATTTCAGAATTCAGCAAAATTTTCTTTCCTTTAACTTCTGAAGAAATAATCCCATTTTCATTCGTCATATTAGCATAGAAAATTTTGACAAGATGGGGAAAACATCCCTTGGGTTGTTGGGTAATGAAATCAAACCAACCAATGGCATGAAATAATGAAAGGATATCTGGAAACTCAGTATTGAAGAATGAAACATCCAGAATTTTACCTAAGATTGGTTCTACTGTACTTAGTGAAGTACGATAATGAATTCGAGCTCGAGGAGCCACAAGCCACTTGTCAATATTTTGAGCATTTTTCCTTTATGAAGAACCTTTGTTGGCAGTTTGCTTGATTCGAGGCATGGAGATACTCGATTTTGGATGCCCTAGGTTTCTTGGGGTGAATCTTTGAAGAGTATAAGCTTTAGATTGAAGTGAGGATGAGAAAAGATGGAGAGGGAGGTGTTTGGATGAGTGGAGCAAGCAACTTCAGAAGTTTGAAATTAGGGTTTAGTCCGTTAGTTATATATAAACCCCAAGACTTTAGATGTTTGAAGATTAACTTTAGATGTTTGAAGATTTTTAAACCCTGAATTTGAAGAGATAGAAGGCTCCCAGATGTCTAAAGTTCCAGGTACAGTCATATGTTTACTACAGTGTTTAGACATCTGGGGTGTGAAGTTCAGACGTCTGAAGTTCTGATAAGTGTTGTATATATATTTTTTAATCAACCTCTCTACTATGGATTAACCCAAGTTCTCTCCTAATATGTATATATCTTTCTTTACTTAGGGGTTTTGTAAAAATATCAGCCCATTGGTCATTTGTATTTATAAACTCAAGAATTATATCCTCTTTTTGAACATGATCTCTCAAAAAATGATGCCTTATATCTATATGTTTAGTTCTTGAGTGTGAAATTGGGTTTTTAGATATATTTGTGGCACTTGTGTTATCACACTTTATTGATATTGTTTTATACTCTAGATTGAAGTCATTTAATTATTGTTTCATGTATAAGATTTGTGCACAATAACTTTCGGCTTCCACATATTCAACTTCGGCAATTGATAAGGCTATAGAATTTTGTTTCTTTGAGAACCATGATACTAAGGATTGTCCTAAAAAGTGACATGTGCCACTTGTACTTTTTTTGTCAATCTTACATCCGGAATAATCAGCATCGGAGTAACTTATCATATTAAAATCAGTGTCCTTTGGATACCATAAACCTAAATCAAGTGGTCCTACCAAGTACCTAAGAATTCTCTTAACGGCTGTTGGGTGGGATTCCTTGGATGCTGATTGAAATCTAGCACACATACACACACTAAACATAATATCAGGCCTACTAGCAGTTAAATATAGTAAACTACCAATAATTCCTCTATAGTGTGTCATGTCTACTTGTTTTCCTTTTTCATCTCTATCAAGGCTTGTGGATGTACTCATAGGAGTTCCTATGGGTTTACTTTGTTCCATATCAAACTTTTTAAGCATATCCTTCATGTACTTAGTTTGATTTATGAATGTTCCATTTTTAGCTTGTTTAATTTGTAATCCTAGAAAATAATTTAGCTCCCCCATCATACTCATTTCAAATTCTTTTTGCATACATGTGGAAAAGTCCTTGCATAAATCTTCATTAGTAGCTCCAAATATAATATCGTCCACATATATTTGAACTATTAGCATATCTTTGTTTTTGGATTTAATGAATAAAGTACTATCAACCATTCCTCTTGTGAATTTATTTTTAAGTAGAAATTTACTTAACCTCTCATACCAAGCTCTTGGAGCTTGTTTCAAACCATAAAGAGCTTTTGTCAATTTGAATACATGGTTTGGATTTTTAGAATTTTCAAAACCTGGAGATTGTTTGACATACACTTCGTCATTTATATATCCATTTAAGAATGCACTTTTTACATCCATTTGATATAACTTAAAATCCTTAGGGGCTGCATAGACTAGAAGCATCCTAATTGCTTCCATTCTTGCCACAGGGGCAAAGGTCTCATCGTAATCAATTCCTTCTTCTTGATTATACCCTTGTGCTACTAGCCTAGCTTTATTTCTTAGAACTACTCCATTTTCATCCTTTTTATTTCTAAACACCCATTTAGTTCCTATGATTGCTTTATCTTTGGGTTTAGGTATAAGTTCCCACACTTGACTCCTTTCAAATTGATTTAATTCCTCCTACATAGCTATAATCCAAGAATCATCATTTAAGGCTTCTTCAATGTTTTTGGGTTCATCTTGGGATAAAAAGGCATAATGGCTGCAAATATTTTTTAGTGAGGCTCTAGTGGTTATTCCTTTTGATGTTTCACCAAGAATTTGTTCTTTTGGGTGATTTTTATCATATTTCCATTCTTTAAGAAGTTTCAGATTTTCTGTAAGGTTTTCATTACTATTTTCTTCTTTTATTTCAAGGTCTTCTTCTTTTTCATCATTCTTATTTTTAATGTCATGATTATTTGATTCATCAAATGTTATGTGTATTGATTCCATAATAGTAAAAGTTCTTTTATTATAAACCCTATAAGCTTTACTATTTGTAGAGTAACCTAAGAAGATACCTTCATCCGACTTTGCATCAAACTTTCCTAAATCATCTTTAGTGTTAAGGATAAAACATTTGCATCCAAATTCATGAAAGTAAGAAATATTAGGTTTTCTACCTTTCCAAAGTTCATATGGTGTTTTGTCTATTTTTTATCTTATTGATACCCTATTTACAATATAGCATGTTGTATTTACAGCTTCTGCCCAAAAGTATTTAGGTAGATTATTCTCATTCAACATTGTTCTTGCCATTTCTTGTAGAGTTCTATTTATCCTTTCTACAACTCCATTTTGTTGTGGAGTTCTAGGTACTGAAAAATTATGAGTTATTCCATGTTCATTACAAAATTTTTCAACTTTCTAGTTTTTAAACTCTCTTCCTTGGTCACTTCTAAACCTTGTTATATTATAGCCCTTCTCATTTTGTAATTTCTTGCATAAGGTTATTAATAGATTACAAGCTTCATCTTTATTTGCTAGAAATATTACCCAAGTAAATCTTGAATAATCATCTACTATTACAAAAGCATATAGTTTTCCTCCTAAACTTAAGGTTCTAGTTGGACCAAATAAGTCTAGATGCAAGAGTTCTAGGGGTCTTTTGGTAGATATGTATTTTTTTCTTTTTGAAGCTTGTTTTTACTTGTTTTCCCTTTTGGCATGCATCACACATCTTGTCTTTTATGAATTTAGTATTTGGTAGTCCTTTTACAAGATTTTTCTTAATAATTTGGATAGTAGGTCCATTCGTACATGTCCTAGTTTCCTATGCCATAACCAACTTACTTTATTCATAGTTGTCAAACAAGTTATGTTTTGATTTGCTAATTTCTCAAGATTTATGCAATAGACATTATTTATTCTATGAGCTATAAACAGAGTTTCTTTGTTTTTAGGATTTTGCATAACACATTTCTCTTTCATAAAAATTATTTCGAACCCTTTGTCACTTAATTGACTTATACTTAAAAGATTATGTTTTAGTCCTTCCACTAATAGCATATTATCTATAGTGAGTGAAGGTTCTTTACCAATTTTTTCGATGTCAATGATTTTACCTTTGGCATTGTCGCCGAAGGTGACATATCCCCCATCCTTTTGTTTTAAAGTAGAGAACTTGGTCTTGCCACCGGTCATGTGCCTTGAGCACCCGCTGTCCAAGTACCATTTATCTATTGACGTTGTTGTCCTAAAGCAAACCTACAATGAAGGATACTATGTGTTAGTTTTTGGAACCCAAATTCTTTTGACTTTCTTTGTTTTGTTATTAGTTCCACCATTGGCTTTCCATTCTCTTTGAACTTTAACATACTTTCTTTTAAATGGGCAATTAAACATTACACGACCTTTATTCTTGCACATATAGCAAGTGGTGTGTTCATATTTGTTGTTTGATGTAGTACTAGCATAGTACTTAGCTTCCTTAACAAAGTATCCCATGTATAACTTTTTATTCCTTTTATTTGCTTTACCGTTGTAGCCTATTCCTTCTTTGTTCCCACGAATCCTTTGTTGTCCAATCATCTTTTCAAAGTTTTCTTTATCTTTGGTAAAGTTATAGATAATCTTTTCTTTATCTTCAACTGCCTTTTTGAGTTCATTTATTTCTAGATCTTTTTTATTCAAATTATCTTTATGTGATTTACCTAACTCTTGTGTTGCTATATTTATTTCTTTTCCAACTTCTTAATATGTGAATTTTTTTCTTCTTCAGTAGCTTTGAATGATTCAAGTTGCTTCACTAGTTCTTGATTTTGATCTTTTAAAGTTATATTTCTCTTGGAAATTTTTATGAATCTTTTATGTAGTGAAAATAACTAAGCTTGTAATTCCTTATAAGAAGGCAAGCTATCACATGACTCATAACAAGACTCATTTTGAGATTCGATTGAAGAGTAGTAAGAATTTACCTCTTCGTCATTTGCCATGAAGCATATATTTGTCATCTCTTGTTCACTTGTTTCGATTTCTATTTCGCTGGAGCTTGAGTCATCCCAAGTAGCCTTCATAACTTCCTTCTTTTTCTTTTTGTCTTTCTTGAGCAACGAACAGTCCGGTTTGATATGCCCTGGTTTTTTGCAATGATAACATATTGGTGGTTCATTCTTACCTTTATTTTCTTTCCTACTTGTCTCTCCTTTTTCGGGTTTCTTTTTATTAAACTTTCTAAGAAACCTTTTATTTCTTCTGTAGAATTTTCCTAGTCTCTTAGTAATGAATGCTAATTCATCTTGATCTAAGTCACTTGTTTCACTTTCTTCTTTACTAGTGCTGTGACTAGATGCTTTTAGTGCTATGGATCTTTTATGCTTTAGTTCAAGATTCCTTTCTTTTAAAGCCATATCATAGGTGAGAAGTGAGCTTATAAGTTCATCTAAAGAGGTAGTCTTAAGGTTTCTACCTTCCGTGATAGCTGTAGCCTTTGGTTGCCACATAGCGGGAAGTCCTCTTAGAATTTTTCTGATCATTTCATAGGTAGTATAGGTTTTTCCTAAGGTACTTAAGGAGTTTATTATGTGGGTAAATCTGGTGTACATGCTTCATATCGTTTCATCAGAATTCATCTTGAATGCTTCATATTCGCTTGTTAACATGTCTATCCTATTGTCTCTAACATCAACTGTTCCTTCATAAGTTACTTCTAATTTGTCCCAAATCTTCTTAGCTGTTTTGCAAGCCATGACTTTGTTAAACTCATTAGCATCTAATGCATAGTATAACGCATTTATAGCACTTGCATTTATTTGAAGCATTTTATAATCTAAGTCGGTCATATCTTTCTTTTCTTTTGGAATCTCTTTTCCATCAACTATCTTAGTGGGAATAAGGTTTCCATTCGTAACAACTTCCCATGCTTTCCAATCCATGTGTTGGAGATATATTTCCATTCTCTTTTTCCAAAAGGTATAATTGTGTCCACAAAAGATTGGTGGACGGGTTGAGGATTGGCCTTCACCGAAGGGCACTACTCCAATATTTGGCATTTGATCTTTTTATAGTTTCTTATTAGGAATTTCTATAACTAGGCTTTGATACCAATTGAAATTAGGAAGAGCTTCCCAAGAGGGGGGTGAATTGGATTCTTTTTAATTTTAATATTTTTTAAGCTTTGCTTATGACACCAAGAAAAAACACAGTGAATAACTAATAATCACACTTGAAAATACTGAAATTTAAATTTACAAGCCAATGAATTAACTTAAACAATTCAACCACTCAAGCAAGAATCTTAGTACTTTTATCAATTTCGCTGTAGATGCTCACAACTTTCTTCAGATAACCTCTTCGTATGCACTTCTCTTGATTAAGATTTCCGCAGATTAACCAATGTACTCCCTTTTGGGTTTCCGAAAACGGTTAATCAAAATGTACTTTCTAAATATCAAGAGTCTTTATTTCTTTCTCACTTTAGAACCTACAACCTGCACTTTAAATCACACAACAACAGCTTGTACAGAAAATAGAAAGTAAAGAAGAGAGAAAAACACAAAGTTTTTACAAGGTTCGGCTTCAACACAGCCTACGTCCTCGCCCTTGGCAAAACACCGAAGGGTTCCACTATAGCAGTTTCATTACCGGGTTGAACAATGCCTATTTTCAATCACCCCTTGGCCAAGGCTTGAGCCCACCTTCTCCAAACAATATACCCTTGTTTGGTCAACGATCCAACAGCCTAGAATCGTCCAAAATGTACAAGAGAAATATCAAGAAGCTGGTGTACAAGAGATGCTCACACAAAGAGCAGGTTAGTACAAATTGAAATTATGTACTTCAAAAGATAAATATCAAGAAAGAAATACACTTTTGAAGCTTAACAAGGATTTCACCAAATTCATTTTCTCCATATGAGAAATTAGTAATCTTTCTTCAGGATTTAATGAGCTAGGATCTCAGAATAACAACACGTTCAGATTGTAAGAGATTGATCAAGGTGAGACTTTGAGAGTAAGAGAGCTTATGAGAGATTTTCAATGCTTAGTGTAATTTGATTTACAAAAACCATGTATTTATAGGCTTTCAAATAAGTTTCCTTGATGCAAAAGTTTCTTTAGAGAGTTTCCCAAGTTGTTAGAAAATTTGGAGCTCAAAACAGCAATTTTTAAAAAAAAAATTAGATTTTAAAAAAGTTGCCTGTTGAACAGTGTTTAGATGTATGAAGAGTTGAGTTCAGTCATCTGAAGTTCCTGAAACCCTTTAAAAAATGAACTGGACATAGGGTCAGATGTCTGAAGAGAGGGTTCAGACGTCTGAAGTGTAGGGTTCAGATGTCTGAAGTATCGAGTTTAAACGTCTGAACAGCTACTGCCTGTTTCAGTTTTGTTCTAGAAAATCTTCAAACGTCTGCACTTATTCTTCAGACGTCTGAAGTTACCACTTCAGTCATCTAAACTTAAAAGTTCAGTCATCTGAACAGTCAAGAAGCTGTTTTAGAAAATATTTTTCATTAAAAATGATTTGCTCTCTTATTCTGATTTTTACAAGTCTTGTTTCAATAATCCTAAATAGATCTTTAGGTCCTCATAGTCTCTTGGAAGAGCTTCAAAACATATTTCAAATGATATTTAGCTTTGAAATACTTACAATATGTTTCCTAAGACTTTATATGTCATGCTTGAGCTCTTTGGATATTTGCTTGAGCTGGCTTTATCTGCAAATGTCTTAGTTTCTATCTTGATCATTTGTTAGTTTACCTTCCTTGATGACCCACACTTGATCTTGAACTTCACTTGATCCATACTTGATCCATATTTCCTGAAACACAAAAACTTAACCTTTCCAAGTTAAATTATCCTTTGTTTTTTATCACCAAAACTAATTAAAAGACCTTGTTTAAGCTAACAATGCATAAACCCTCACTAGAGCTATATTCCTCAATTGGCCTCCACGAGGCGCCTGATGACCTCCCTGGTAGGGTCTGGGAGTTGGGACCTGAATTGGCGGTCCTCGACATGCTTGTGCCATGTGGTCGAGTATCCCACAATGATAATAAACATCTATCCCAGCTCGACACTCTCCCATATGTCATCTCACACACGTCTGACACACAGGGTAGGTCTGCACTCCCTAATTCTCACGAGGTCCCACCATCTGCCTCTAACCTCCCCTATAACAATCTCCTCTCCATGGGCCCCAGATGGAACCTGCCTAAGAACCCTGAGGCGTGGACCTCTTTCTCTGACTCTAAGCTGCGATGCCTCTCTACATGCCACTCTCAATAACTGCAGCCCTATCCACGACCTTCGTAAATGTCTGAGTCCGAAAATTGATTACCTACTCAAACAAGTTCTGCCTCAAGCCTTCTTCAAACTTCCTTGCCTTTTTCCTCTTCATCTGGTGCCAAATGTGGGGCAAACTAAGACAACTCAATAAATCGAGTTACATACTATGATACTGTCATCTGCCCCTGAGCTAAGTGTATGAACTCTGCTACCTTTGCACTTCGAATGATAATAAGGAAATATCGCTCAATGAACAATTCCTTGAATCGACTCCACGTCACTGGCACTGGATTCGGCCTTTGCTCTTCAATCAACCTCACTGATCTCCATCAGCTTTTTGCCTCTCCTATCAATTTGAACGTCGCAAATACTACCTTCTGTTCGTCCATACATGGAAGCACTGCCAACGTCTCCTCAATGTCCTAGACCTAATTTTTAGCCATAATCGAGTCAACTCCTTTAATAAAAAATGGGGGCTTCATCTGCGTAAATTGCTTGATCGTGAAGCTTCGCTCCCCTGAGCTCCTAGCCATCTCAGTCATCACTTGCTGGGTGACGATGTGCAATACTGCATCCATATCTCCACCTCCCATACTGGAAGGTCCTGCTCTATCACCCTCAGCATTCGTACCATTAATCCCTAGGTCCATATTTAAAAGACAAAGAACACCATTTAAGGACCCTATCTCCCGTACAGATCTAATTTATTTCATCTAATTGAATTCTCATATTCACAATTAACTATCCTCCCAGATCTTAATTTAAAATCAAATCCTATAACCTAGACACGCGACCTAACAATAGTTTACTATGACTTTCCTAAAATCGTCACTTCGAGAAAGACACAAAAACCACAGCAAAAATCATGTTCCCAAAGCACAAATCAAACTTCAAATCCTTTCCTATACTCTGGTATTGCTTTCGCTGCACTCTAAAGTCTACAGAACTTAGCAACCTAGGCTCTGATACCAAACTTTAACGACCTGATTTTACATGCATTTTTTTTCCTATATAAATTAACTGTAAAATTTCACTGCTCTGATACCTTTTTTATATATATCAAACCATCATCATGGTCCAGATAGGACATGTGGAATCTGAGACATAATAAACTACCTACGCAGCGGAAAGCAAAATACATACAACCATACCAATATATACAATACCAGAGTGTCAGAATATTTCCCAAAAATATGCATACACAGCTATTCCCAAAATACCCTCATCTGGACCTAGGACTACTCAAAAATGACTGCCCAAAATACGCACCCTTCAGTCAAGATAGTAATGTGGTCCCCTCTATCTGCGAGCCTGATTTGCTCGCCTAGTTAGATCACCTGAAAAATGTTAAATCACTAGGATGAGACAATGTTCAGTATGACGAAATATGTTATTGCTAGTGTGTGGTAGGTGAGTTTACATATTTGTAAAATCTAATTTAGAAATACCATAAATAACTAAATATGAGGAAACATGTATAAATAATGTATAGTATAGCTCATACCTATGTTACTTAACATAAACTATTTTTCTGAATTTTCTAATCATAATACTTCTAATATTCATAGGTATGTCTATGGTTTTTGTAAATCTAGATATATACATACATATATATATATATATATATAATAATTGAGAAAATCTCCCTGGATGGATAACTGAAAGTTATGATTTAACCCCTCATGACAGGGTTGTGCAGCTTGAAGGTAGGACCTATCCTAGTTGACCAACCAAGATAAGTCAACTAAACTCCGAAAGTCAAATCGACCTCCTCAACCCTAACTGACAGGGAGCCTGTCCACAACATAGGCACGATCAACTGTTGAAAATCCACATACTATCTGAGTTATGTGGTTGCACTTTGAACTGAAAATAGCTACAGTTCCGTGCTCTACTGAATGAATCTAGTCCATTAGCATCTGATACTATATATGTAACTGAAATATCTATATTACTATCTTACCATGATTTTGAAATAACCATAACACTATAAAACTAATCTGAATATCTGAAATCTGAATAACTAACTGAATATCTGAGGATTTGGGTGTTATGGTTCTAAAATCATGATATTTTGAATTTGCTGAAAATATATGTTTCTCTACATATATTGTAAATCATGATATATTTTTTTTAATACTATAAATTATGTTTCTAAATATACTGTATAATTTCTATCTATATGAATACTGAAAAGTCATCGTTCCATTAAACACATATATATCCCATGATATTTTCTACTAATATACAGTAAAACATGGTATTTGTAGCTGCATAAATATTGTGCTTATTTGCTATAAGCTCATGCCACATGATTGAAATAAACAAATCCACATGCACCAAAATCTGTATTTTCTACTATACAAATATTGTATAATCTAAGTAATAATAATCTAGTAAAACATATAATTTCTGTTGATAATCATACTAAAATTCCTAACATAGCATATTTCCCTTACCTAACTATCTGATCACTAACTACTACTTACAGTCTCACATGTGCGACATTTATAATTTCAACATCCTGAGATGTACACATATAATTTCTCAATCAAACAACTGAATTCATCTAAAAATTATCGTATATATATTTCCCCAAATTCACATATGCACTATTCCTAAACTATAATCCATATATCATTTTACCTGGTTTCCTAAAATACCATCCACTAGGGTCCTCAACCCTTGCCTGTAGAGTCCAAAACACCCTATTCCTGAAAATATAATATCCTAATTTCATTTCACAAAACTCCAGCATATTCGCATATAATACAGAATCTGACCTCAAATGAATTGGGTAATATTGAAAATATTCAAATAATCCACTCACCCTGGTTTTGGGATGGTTCCCAAACTTCTCAAATCAACCTTTCGCTCTGGTTATATTGTAGAGAATCTCCCCAAGATCACCATGGTAGCTTCTGATCATCGAACCGAGGAGAGAAGAAGCCGGATTTCTAAAAAGAAATCAGAGGAACCGTGTAAAGAGAGAGGAAAACTGTAAAAATAAATTTTTCTTCACAGGAAATCTATTTTGGACTATATAAAGAGTGTTGTCCATGTGGCCTCATCAATGAGCCACCTCACCTCATCGACAAGTCCAAGCATTAGTCTCATCGACGAACGCCTACTCCTCGCGGACGAGATTCAAGCCTTGAAAATAGCCCTCTTGGTAACTTATCATCGACGAAACGAATGTCACCGTTGACGAACCAAAAAAGGATGCTCATCGATGAATGCCCTGTGTTCGTCAACGAGACCCAGTAAATCCCCTTTAAAAATTGTCCTGTTTCTCTCTTTTTTTTTATTACTTAACTACTATAATTCTTCGGGTCTCTACAAAAGAAGTTAAGGGTGAAGTTAAGACAACATTCTACCATAACTCTAATACTGGGGTAGCTCGTTTTCAGGATCGACAAATAAGGATGTTCCTAAATTTAGAACAATTCGTTATGTTCCCCAACCCTCAACATTGGGGCAGATTTGAGTCAGGATTTTAAAGAAGCTGTTCCCTCGATACTAAGGTAGCTTTTGCACTGAAGGGATATCTTATCAAAAAAATAGATGAGAACAGATCCAAGATAACCCCAAAATCCTTTAGTTAGGATTTCTAAACTATAAACTGACCAATATTATAGTTTGTGAAACAAATTAGAGCTTGTTGCCACCTCATCCATATAAATAAACCATTCTTTCTTCCACTTTTTGCTAATGACTCGCCAATGCCTAATTTCAATCCTAACTATTCTTATAAAGTCACCTTCTCACCCCTTTTGAGAAGGGCACTTTCAAAGAATGCGTTAATTTTGAGCCCATTTGCACATCAAGATTTCAATTTAAATAATTTGTGCTAACCTCTATTTATCATAAAATAAAATAAGTGGTTTAATTCAGGCATACCACACAATTATCCAAATAGAGCAAAAGTCAAAGAAGCATTCTCAATCACATCTCAAAATACAAGGAGACAATCCACTTGAATGAATATTCAAAAAAAGAAGGCATCAATGCCAAAAGTTGAGATTAAATAAGTTGATTCAAGCATGCAAAGTATCCAAAGTTGTTAAAGTAGAAAGATTAGTTGGTTAAAGGCATGAACATAACTCACCACTGAAAATGGAAATCCAAAAATGGACTCATTGACTTTCTTACCTTAAGAGGTTTATATCATCTTATCCAATCATTTCAGGTTGTGTAAGGTGCACATAAGTCATGTTCCTCTCCAATCATTCTCAGTTATACAAGGTGCATATAAGCCCTATTCCTTTTCAATCACTCTAGGTTGTGCAAAGTGCATGTAAGTTCTATTCCTTTTGAACTATTCCAGGCTTTTGTTCCTTTAAGTATTCTAGGTTGTGCAAGTTGCATGTAAATCATGTTTCTCTTTACTGATTCTAGGTTATGCAAGATGCATTCAAGTCTTGTCTCCATTCGACAACCTAGGTAATACAACACATGTAAGTCCTATTCCCTTTTCAACAAATGTAGGTAGGGCAATACGCACATAAGCTCATTCAATAACTCTTGACAATGTAGGGCTTGTGTAATCCCCCTCGTCAAACGCTCTTTCTGGTCTGAGATGGGTAGGTACACATGGACATTTATTTATTATTAAGTGACTTAACAATGTCAAGTTCATGCAATCCCTCTCATTAAGCATTTTTTTCGATTCGACATAGGTAGGTACCCATGGAAATTTCTTTATTCTTAAGTGACTTGATAGTTTAGGGGTTGTGCAATCCCCTTCCTCAAGCGCCCTTTCTGGTCCAAGATGGGTAAGTACTTGTGGATGTTTCTATATTCTTAAGTGACTTGACAATGTAGGGGTTATGCAATCCCCCTCTTCAAGTGCTTTTTTCGTCTGAGATGGGTAGATACCAATGGATGCTTTATCTATTCTTAAAATGACTTGACAATGTAGAGGTCGTGCAATCCCCCACATCAAGTGCTCTTTTTGGACAGTTCAAGATCAACAACTTTTGAGGCTAATCGCTCCACCAAATCCCTCTAAGTTGGTTCTAGTGAATTGATAATTCGGGTTTGACAACTTTTGAGGTCACTCACTTGAATCATGCCTCTTGTTTTGTTTTTCCTTTGCCTAACCTTCGTTTAACGTTAAGTCAAAATACACATTTCTATCTTTGTCTGAACCCTTTTTTCAAAGGTGTTGACCAAAGAGGAGCAACTATTGATGGTCATTTTGATTGAATGCCTAAAACAAAGGTTGATAATATTTCTTCTTTTCACATCCTTTTTACCTTTTATTTTTTATTTTTTGCCTTATTTTTGTCTTTTTTTACTGTCTCATGTGATTCGGGATGGTCTAGAACTTCTAGGTGGGGTCTGACAATGATTTTAACCTTTTAAGTGTAAATCAAGGTAAAACTGTTGTCATTCAAGGTAGTTTTGCCCACTTTCTGCCAAATCTAACTGTGCCACATGATATAGGGCAATCCAAAATGGTAAGAAAATGTCTAATAGTGATTTTAACCTTAAGCGTGCAAATTAAGGTAAAAATCATGTCAATTCAAGTTTTTTTTTTTTAAGTTTTTTTCTACAAAACCTAATTACAACGGATAACTCGGAGCAGCCCAAAATGATAATAAGAGGCCTGACAGTGATTTTAATTTTCAGTACATAAATCGAGGTAAAACCCTTGTCATTCCAGACTTCTCTAGTCTCTTTTCTACCAAAACTGACTGTGCCAAGTGATTTGGAGCAATTCAAAATGATAAAAATAGGTCTAACGGTAATTTTGACTTTAAACACGCAAAATTGAGGTGAAACGCTATCATCCGAAGTTTTTTTTAGTCTTTTCCCGCCAATTTTGACTACACAGGTTATTCAGACATTCTTAAATGGTAAGGTAGTGTCCCTCCCAACAATTTCACCATCTAACACGAAAATTGAGACACAAGCCCGGTCATTTCTTATTTTTCGGCTCACTTTTCTACAAATTTGACTACACTAGATGATCTGAAATAGTCCAAAATAGTAAAAGGGGGTCATTTTGTAATTTTACACTTTTCCACTAAAATTGAGATAAAATTATAAATTTTCTATAATTTTCTGGCATTTTTAGATTTTTTGGAAATTTTTTTGCCATTTTTGTGGACCTCGTATACTTTCTTTATTTAAATTAATAAATTTTTAAAAACTCAAAAAAAAATTAAATATTATAATAATAAAATATTCTATTTTTAAAAAACTAAATGAAAATTAAAATAGTTAAAAAAAAAAAAAGGAAAATCAGGTTTGCACATGTGTGCAGGTGCTCACACATGGCGCCCACTCACAGGTGCATGTGTACATGTCTAGCACTAAATGAAACAACATCGTTTTTAAGTTCTAATTTTTTTTGAAAGAAAAACATGAAAATGACGTCATTTTTCACATTGTTTAACTCCCCCTCTACGCACATCTTCTTCCTCACGCCCTACGCATCTTCAGCAACCTCCCCCACCATTAACACCACGGGGGACCCCTCCCTCTACCCTTTTCTCTCTCTTCTCTCTCTCCCCCCTTGTCTCCATCTTTTGCCACCTATGGCACCCACCAACCTCTCTTTCTATTTATTCTCTTCTCTCTCTCTTCCTTCTTTTTCCCCTATAAAAAGTTCTGAAAAAAATAGGCTTCTAGGGGAAGGAGGCTCTTCGATTACACTCTCTTACTCTCTATTTTTCTTTATTTTCTTCTTTTTCTTTATTTTCTTCTTTTTCTTTATTCTTCTCCTTCTCCTTCCTCTTTTCCCTCTTTTGTTCTTATTTCCTCTTCCTCCTCTTATTCTTCTCTAGCTGAGCCCCTCTTCTCTCAGCCACGAGTACTTCACCCCCTCTCTCTCTTGGTTTTTTTCTTGTCTAACAGTGTGTTCAGGGTGCATGGGGTGTGTGTGTGTGTGTGTGTGCATATGCATGATGATGCATGTGATGCACAGGTGTATAGTGCACATATGCATGCAATATCCATGCGTGTGTGTGTGTGCATGTGCATGATATGATGAATGCATGTTTGTATGTATGGATGTATATGCATAAATGCATGTGCATGTGGTTGTGTGTGTGCATAAATGTGATGATGCATAACATGTATGTGTCTATGTGCATGGATGCATGATGCATATGGATTTACATGAATGATGGATGTAAGAACATGACCCGTAAGATACGAAATAAAGAAATAACAAAAGGGTAAAACAGTAATTTGAGCAGGCTTCATCGATGAAGCCAAGGTTTTCATCGATGAAGGCCCTTCTATTGTTTGGAGATGAAATGCAGAGGTTTGTTGACAAGGAGAAGTCGAGAGATTTTGGGAAATTTAGAAATCTCAGGCTGGTCAACGAGGCCACCGCGACGTCGACAAATTTCCTTCGCTGGCTCATTAACGAAGATGCTGCCTCATCGACGAGGTTGGTCGGGTCAAAGGCTCTATAAATATCAATTTCCTTTGCTTCTTGGTTAAGTTATTAAAATTCTCTCTCTCTCTATTCCTCTCTCTCTCTCTCTCTCTCTCTCTCTCTCTCTCTCTCTCTCTCTAACTTGAAGCTCCACTGTCTCTCTAGATTTCTTCATTGTTCGTCGTTAGAATCGACGATCCGAAATTACTACGAGGATCAGGGAAGGAATCTCTACGTGTTCTATGGAATGGATCTTCGTTTTGAGGTCTTCAGATTTTGACCCAAAATTCGAGGTAAGGCTCGATTTTCATTTTCGTTTCAGTAGATCTATATAGAGTAAGATTGTAAGTAATTATCGTACTGTGATTTATAGGTTTTGGGAACTCGTTTCATTGTTTAGGAACTGTAGAGTTCATGTTTGGATTTTCGGGGAAAGGTAAGGGGATTCTGTTTATATTCATTATTTTTGAAATCGGATTCAGTAGAACAGTGGTTCACAATCCTATGTATGTTTTGGATAGTTATTTGGGGAAATCTAATGGGTAAAAATTATGAGGTGTTCACGTTAAAATTTTGGGGAGAAGGGGGCGTCGGGCTGCATCTCTGGTTTTGTTGGAAAATAGTGGATATATTGTTGAGTATATTGTGTTATGGAGATGGTCGTGCCTTAACTTGTTTTAAACTGTATTTTGAAAATCATGATTTTGTGATTACCAAATAAGTGTGGAATGAACTGTTATATGAATATGCATTGAGTTGTGATATGCTAAAATGAAATATAGGAACATGTGTTCCGAATTGTTCCAAGTTGTGAAAGAGTGTCCGACTCTATATCTGAGGGTTTGAAATACCACCTGCTAGTGGCAAGAGTGTCCAGCTCTATATCTAAGGGCATAAAATATCGTCTCTTATCGGCTGATCACCGAAGGGTGTGGATCCACCATATGTACTGGTACGATGCCATGGGAGCCTGGGGCTACGCTATGTGTCGGGGATGCCGTTTAATGCGAGACAGCTTCATGCCGAAGAGTGTGACGACACTAGGTTGAATGATCATGTGTGTGTGTGTGAGAACTATACAAGAGCTATATTGTGGAAATACTGGAACTAAACTGTGTTATGTTTTATGTCATGATAACACTCATATGCCACACACCGATATAATCTGAATCTGCCTTACTGAGATGTGCATCACCCCTATTATACGTATATGTTGTTAGATCCTTTAAGTAACCGGAACTAGCGTCCTAGTGTTGGGAGTGTGGTGGTCGGTTTACTACGTAGAGTACTTGTGTAAGTACTTGGACTATAACAGGGTTGTCGTTTTGGGCATTGCTAGCACCTGGGTTATGTTTTATAATATGGAGCTTAGACTTTGTTTGTATAGACTCTGGTATGGTATGATTTATGTATGGAATGAAATTTTTCGCTGTGTATATGTCATGTATATGAATGTATATAGGGTGTACGAAAACCCCATGGGGTCAAACCCTCATTCATTATGGTATCATGTGTGTTTTGTATGATAAAGGGACAAGTTAGGTTACTACATCACACCTTGGGGCCCATTGCCGGGTTCAGGGCGTGACAGCTTGGTATCAGAGCTAAACCAGGTTGTTAGATCTTGTAAACTTGGTTAGGCGTAGCTATGTGTACATACCAAAGTATAGGATGTAGGAAATTAGTAGAATAGGTTGAGGGTTGTTTTGTTGCTAGATAGGGACTCGTTGGCAGTGTTTTGTGTTTTTCCTCATATGACAATTTCAGTAAAATCATGGCGAACCATTGATGATTTCATGTCGATGTGATAGGACAGACCTGGACCTGTAAGAGTAATAGTTGACATAATTAGTTCTAATGATTGTGTTAACTGTGTACGATATAGGAATTCTGACTGATTCCTATTCTATTTTCATAATGGAGCCCAAGGATCACAACTTGGATAATGGCTTCGAGGGGACTATGAGCAATGAGTCTCCTTTTGTGCCTCGAGGGTTGATGAGGCAGGTTATGCGGGAGATTAGGTGGAGTGTTAGGAGATGTGAACGTTCTCCTACTGCTGTGAGGTGTACCATCGAGAGGTTCACACATATGCACCCTCCGACGTTTTCAGGAGGACCCGATCCAATGATATCAAAGGACTGGGTTGAGAAGATCGAAAGGATTTTGGAGGTCTTACACTGCACAAATAAGCAGAGAGTCCTCTATGCTACGTTCTAGCTATCTAGGGAGGCTGGGCGATGGTGGAATGCGGTGAGTCTGCTGAAGAAGCAAAGGGTCAGTCCAACAGAGATAACATGGAGCCACTTCAAGGAAGTGTTCTTTGAGAGATACTTCCCAACCTCCACACGTGATGCTAAGGTGAATGAGTTCTATTCTGGCACAAGGAGATATAACGGTGTAGGGGTATGCTGCTCGGTATATAGAGCTACCCCATTTCGCACCGTGCTTGATCTCAAATGAGTACGAGAAGACTCAGAGGTTCAAGAAGGGTTTGAGGAAAGACATCCACAGATTAGCTACTGACATCATCTATCCCATCTCCGAAAGCAAGTGGGTAAGCCTGACTCACTCGAAAAATGAGCAACTCAGAAGCTATCCCAAGTATAGGAGTTCTGTCGTGTAATATTAAGCCCAAGGGTTAGATCGTCTCCTCAGGGAATACGTTTAATCTCATATTTAACGTTCGTCCAATTGAAAATAAAAATGCACTGAACTTAGTTCAGATTCAGAGTTTTCAAGATTGTTCAATTTTACTTCTGACGAATTAAATGGCATGTAATTTAAAAACCTTAAAACTAACATTCACTGAATTAGAAAAAACAAGTATGGAAATTCTAGTCTACTTAAGGAAATACCTAAACATGCATTATAAAAGACGGCAACTATGAATAAGCAATTAAAATATGCAATGGAAACTCAATCAAACACACACATACTAACAATCAAACCTTTAATACGGATCAATAATTCAAACCAAGAACTCGAACAAAAATGCAAACACGTCAAAAATCTAAACTTTGAATGATACCGAAAGATAAAAATAAGAACTTTAACAAAACTGAAAAATATGAACTTTGACGAAACTGACCCTAACTAAACCGAACGATAAATAAATAAAAGAAACTAAATTAAATTCTTCAAATCTAATGGTAACATTAATTAGGAGAAACATAAACAAATAAAAATTAAACTTCACTAAAACAAATTAAAATTGATTAATACTCATTCAAACAAGTTTTTCAAAATCCAATAAATAACTAAATCAAAAGAAAAGAAATATTCAATTGCAATTTTAAAAATAAAAGAAAGAAAAGAAAATAAGAGAGAGAGAGAGAGAGAGAGAGAGAGCAGGAGCCTGTGCTAGTTGCAATGGAGGATCTCCTCAGGTCTTCAAGGCTCTGCTGCTGCTGGTTGGTTGTCCTCGGTTGAAGCTGGAACAGAGGAAGAGTGCTGGCCTGCTGTGGAGTGTCTCGGGCTAGTGGTTTTCTGCTGCAGAGGCTTGTGCAGAAGTGGCTGTGCTGCGCATGGGCTTCGGCTGGTACTGTGGAGGGGCTGTGCTAGCCGAGAACAGGGCTGGAGAGCTGCAGTAGATTGGCTGTCGTGGAGTGATGGAGAGGCAGAGGAGCTGTGGAGACTTGGTTGTGCTTGTGACCGCAAGTGTTGCTGGTGTGATGGCCGAAGGGAGTTGCGAAGGGAAGATGCAGAATAGAAAATACAAGGAGCTATAAGAAAGAAAGAAAAACAGGGGAAGAGAATGAGAGAATGAACTAGAGAGGGGCAGAAAAGAATTTAAGAGAGAAGGAGAGCATGATAGGAAGAAGATAACTGCAATATAGAGGGAGAGAAGAGAACAAGAGAGGAAAGATGCCAAAAAGAAAGCACAAGGGATAAAGAGAAGAGATAAGGGGAGAAAGAAGAGAATTTGAGGGAGAGAGAAGGGTGCCAGAGGCACGGTTATAAAGAGGGAAGAAAAAATTGCCCTACCCAGATTAGCCAACCCGACCCGGCCATGCACGGCCGGGTCACATCAAATACCCATTCAAATATATATTTTTTTATTTTCTCATTTTATTTGTTCTCGGTTAATCGCAAATCTGACTCTTATGAAGCCCGTTTCTCATAAAACTAAAAACACCAAAGTTGTAGATAATCCTTTCTTATTTCTCTAGAAATTTGAATTGTCTCGATCGGAGCTCAGACGAAAAAGTTATGCACAAAATACGAACAGGTGTCGGTTTTGGTTCCCGGGAATTTTCCTGCGACAAAAAAATACCAAAACTTCATAAATAGTGCAATAAAGTTCAAGAATGATGATTTTGGCACTTTATTAAAATATTGGACAATTTTGAACATCTAATTAAAAATATAAACCATAAAGCCCGGATAACAATGCCCAATTATGCAATTTTGACGCGTAATTAAAGCCCAACACAGGTAGTACCAAAAAAATCTGGTTTGACTGTCATTGAGAATGCTAGTGAAGAGTTGATCCCATCTAGGAAAGTAACGGGTTGGAGAATGTGCATTGATTATCGTAAATTAAATTCGGTTTGCCTAAAAGATTACTTCCCGTTATCCTTCCTAGATCAGATACTCGAAAAAGTAGCTGGTAATGCTTTTATTGTTTTCTGGATGGTTTTCTGGGTATTATCAAATTTCTGTAGCACCATAGGATAAAGAGAAGACTACCTTCACTTGCCCCTTTGGTACTTACGCTTTTCGCAGGATGCCATTCGAATTATGCAATGCACCCGCTAATTTCAAGCGCTGCATGATGAGTATTTTCTCTGACATGTTAGATGAGATGTGTGAAATTTTTATGGATGATTTTTCTGTGTTTGGTAAGTCTTTTGACACTTGTTTGAAAAATTTGACTGCTATCCTAAAAAGATGTAAAGAAAAGAACTTATTGTTGAATTGGGAAAAGTGTCAGTTTGTGGTAAGTAGTGGTTTGGTACTTGGCCATTTAGTTTCTGAGCGTGGTATAGAGGTTGACAAAGCCAAGGTAGAGTTGATTTCCCAATTACCTGTCCCTAAAACAGTGACGGATATTCGTTCTTTCCTTGGCAATGCCGGCTTCTATAGGCGTTTCATTCAGAATTTTAGTAGTATTGCTAAACCACTGTGTTCTTTATTGCAAACTGAGACTGAATTTTTATGGACTGATGCATGCCAACAGGCTTTTGAAACACTAAAAAAATATTTGACCATGACACCCATTATGCAACCCCCTCGGTGGGACTTGCCGTTTGAGATTATGACTGATGCTAGTGACTTCGCCCTTGGGGCTGTTCTTGGTCAAAGAGTTGGTAACAAGCCTTCTGTCATCTACTATGCAAGTCGTACCTTGAATGATGCTCAGAAAAATTATACCACCACTGAGAAGGAGTTGTTGGCTGTTGTGTTTGCCTTAGAAAAATTTCGCTCTTATGTCATTAGATCTCTTGTTATTATTTTCACTAATCATTCTGCGTTGAAATAGTTGTTGGCAAAAAAAGATGCTAAGCCCAGGTTAATCAGATGGATTCTACTTCTTCAGGAGTTTGACATCACCATTCGAGATAAAAAGGGAGTAGAAAATGTTGCAGCTGACCATCTTTCTCGTTTGCAGTTACCTGATATATCTGTGTCCCTTTCCCCTTTAAATGATGATTTTCCTAATGAGTATCTTTTTGCAGTGTCCCGCGCTCCTTGGTTTGCTAATATTGTGAACTGCTTTGTCACCAACCAAATGCCAGACCATTGGCTCACCTAGGACAAGTGTAAGTTCCTAGCTGAGGTAAGACATTATTATTTTGATAATCCATACCTGTTCAAATATTGTTCTGACCAGTTGGTGCGTAGATGTGTTCCAAATGATGAATTTAATTCCGTGATGCATTTTTGCCATGGTGGGACATGTGGAGGCCACTTTACTGCTAAGAAAACTGTTTCAAAAATATTAAAAAGTGGACTCTACTGGCCCACCATGTTTAAAGATGTTGAAAATTTTTGTAAAGCATGTGAGGCCTGTCAAAAGTTAGGAAAAATTACTGCCAAGAATGAAATGCCCATGTCCCCCATATTGACTCTTGAGATTTTTGATTGTTGGGGTATTGATTTTATGGGACCTTTCCCCATTTCTTTTGGGCATTCTTACATTTTGGTTGCTGTGGACTATGTTTCTAAATGAGTGGAGGCAATACCTTGTCGAACCAATGACCACAGGGTTGTTATCCGTTTTCTTAAGGAGTTATTTGCACGTTTTGGCATGCCCAAGGCTATAATTAGTGATGGAGGGTTACACTTTTGTAATAAACCGTTTGAAAAACTCATGCAAAAGTATGGAATGACCCATAAGGTCTCTACTCCATATCACCCTCAGACTAATGGTCAAGCTGAGCTGGCCAATAGAGAGATCAAAATCATACTTGAGAAAACGGTGCATCCTAATCGTAAGGACTGGTCAGAAAAACTTGTTGATGCACTCTGGGCCTACCGAACTGCATTTAAGACAAATTTAGGGATGTCTCCCTATAAGTTAGTTTATGGTAAGGCATGTCATTTACCTGTTGAGATTTAGCATCGTGCTTTATGGGCTATAAAACAGATTAACTTTTCACTTGATGATGCCAAGGATTTAAGGAAATTGCAGGTATGTGAGCTTAAAGAATCTAGGAGGGAAGCTTACGACGATGCCTGCTTAGCACAGGAGCGGATGAAGTTGCTCCATGACAAAAAAATCAAAGACAAATAACTTTTCCCTACTCGGCAAGTGCTTCTCTATGACTCTAGATTGCATCTATTTCCTGGGAAACTGAAGTCTCGGTGGGGTGGTCCGTACATCATTGAAAAAGTTCATTCTCATGGCGCGGTAGAAATTGTAGATCCAAAGAATGGCAACATCTTCACAGTCAATGGCCAGCGTCTCAAGCCCTTCATGACTCCATTCGATCCACATGAGGAGGTCTTGCTTCTGTAAGACCCTAGGGGAGTTCTCTGACTTTTCTCGTTTACTCTTTTCTTTTTCTTTTCATTTTATTTGTTCTTATTTGCATCTTTCTTTTATTTTTCTACTGTGTTTGTTGGTTGTGACTCTCTATTTTTTTTTTTCTTTTTTTTTTATGTTAGTTTGTTTCCCCTATGCATATCTCTTCTTTTTTCCCCTATGCTTTCACATTGAGGACAATGTTTCATTTTAGTTGGGGGGGAGAGAATTTGCATGCCCTAATAGTGTGTCTCCACTTAATGAGTTTTAATGTGATATTTGCATATTATAGATGTTTGCATGTTGGTTAGGCCCACCTTTTGAGAAATATTGGTTTCAGAACATGCTGAATTCCGTATTTGTGAACATTACATGCCTAAATTTTTTTTTCTTTTTGAGGATATGGAACAAGTAGAATGTAGTGCAATCAAAGTTTGAATCAAAAGAGAGTTTTATCCATTTCATTTAGTTGTAACCAAGAGAAGGTTGTTGAAAGTCTTGATATACACACTACACAGGTTAGAAGACTTAGAAAGACTACCTTACACCATTTCTGGTTGATATACACTTCAGTTGTTTGGGACTCTAATGAACCATATCCTAATGGCTTAGAAAAAAGAAAAAAAAAGTTTGAAGCAAATGAAAAAAGAAACAAGTTAGGGATCAGTTGTAAAAAAAAGAGAACAAAAAGAGGAAAACAATTGTGTATTGGAAAGGGCTACCTATTACCGGGTTCCCAACTAAACAAAAAAAGTGGGTACCTTTTAAAGTGTAGTAATGTGAAAGTCACCTTTGTACATTCATGCACTGGAAACGGCTACTTACTACCGGGGTCCTAACTAATCAAAAAAAAAGTTGGTGCCTTTTAAAGTGTATTAGTGTGAAAGTCGTCAATACAATAGTTTTGAATTAGAGTAAGACCGTGCGGTTATCTTAGACTAATTGATTGTGTTTGAAATCGTTAATGTTTGCTGGTGGTCAATCCTAGAATTTTGAACCTCTTTTATACACGTGAGCTTTGTTACACTCCATTACCTTGGTTGTTTTACTAAATGGTGTATAAATCTTCCAATTAAGACGTAACTTGGATTAATCTGTGTCCTGTGTTCCTAAACTCATTAAGAATATTTCATGGCATGTAATTTTCATAAGTATTGAAATTTAGTGCTTCTCTCCTGGTTTGATTGCATTCACATTATTTGCTAGGGACTAGCAAAACGTTAGTTGGGGGGTGTGATTACGCGCCGAAACTGTGTAATTGGACACTTTAATCCGGTCTTTATGACTTATATTTTTAATTAAGTGTTCAAATTTGTCCAATATTTTAATAAAGTGCCAAAATTATCATTCTTGAGTTTTATTGTGCAATTTATGAATTTTTGGTAATATTTTATTGCAGGAAAATTCCCAGGAACCAAAACCGATACCTTTTTGTATTTCATATATAACTTTTCCGTCCGAACTCCGATCGAGACTATTTAAATTTTTAGAGAAAGAGGAAAGGATTATCTACAACTTTTGTGTTTCGAGTTTTGTGAGAAACTAGCTCTAGAAGGGTCAAATTTTGTGGTGAACAGAGAACAAAAAATGACAAAACAAAAAAAGGAAAAAATTTGAAGTGGGCTGAGTCTTGATGTGACCCGGCCATGCAAATGGAGGGCTGGCAGTGTGAAGAGGCGCTGGAAACTAGAGGGTAAGGGTGGAAAAAAAAAAGGTAGAAAAAGAAGGGGCAGTGGGCATTTATCAAAAAAAAAAGGAGGCTAGGGTTGCGTGTGGGGAGTCTTTTGCTGGGCCTGGGGAGCTGCGCCGCGGGACATAATAGGGGGAAACGGAAGCAGCTGCTGCTGCTAAGCTCCATGGCCACCTCCATTCTCCCTCTCTCTCTCTCTCTCTCTCTCTCTCTCTCTCTCTCTCTCTCTCTCTCTCTCTCTCTCTCCCTCCTTTACTGTTTTGTTTTATTTTAATGTCATTTAAACACTTATTTGAAAGTTTATTTGTGTTGGTTTAATATTTGTTGGAGCATTACTAAATGTAGGTTGTCCTTTTTTATTTAATGCCACTCTTGACTTAAATTTCATTTGAGTTATTTGTATTAGTTGCTTCAATTCTCTCTTTCTTTTGTTTTGAATTTTAAATGTTTGTTTGAGTTAATATTTATTATTAAGGTCAATTTGTTTCCTTATTTGAAATCTTTGTTGGAATGGAATTTTATTTGAGTTGATCTTATAACTAAAGTTAGTTTGTTTCTCTTTTTTATTTAAGGTCATTAAATCTAGTTAAGTTATATTGTGTGTTGAGTTTGCTTTGCTGCATTTATTAAAAAATTTAATGCTCAATTTAAATGCTTGTTCAAGTAGTGTGTTAAGGTATTTTGTTGTTGAATGACTTTTTATTTAGACCCTTAGTTTGTTTGTTTGTTTGAAGTTTTTATAGTTTATATGGATGGTTGAATGGATTGCACTAGGTTAGCTTAGTTAGTTTATTTATTTAATTGTATGTTAGTTATTCTCCTGTTTATGCACGTGATGTTATTGTTTTAGGTTTTAATTTGTTTCAATTTCATCACAAATTTGCCAAAAGTCCAAAATTTCGAATCTGAACCATGTTCAGTAAAATTTGTTTTCTTATTATTTTTTTCTCATATTTCGCGCTAGTTTAAAACTAATCTACATTCCCCGTGGAAACGATTTGGCCTATTTGGGCTAATTATTACACAACGTAACTCCTATACTTGGGATAGCCTTAGTGCTAATCATTTTTAGAAGTGAGTCAAGTTTTTGCACCGTGCTTGATCTCAAATGAGTGCGAGAAGACTCAAAAGTTCGAGAAGGGTTTGAGGAAAGACATCTGCAGATTAGTGGGTATGTTGCAGATCCGTGAGTTTTCATTTTTGGTGGATAAGGTCACTATGATCGAGACCAGCATTCGGGAGGATGAGGTGGATCAGGAACTGAAGAAGAGGCCAGTGCCATTTGGTTCTCATCAAGGATCATAGAAGAAGAGGAACAATGGCTCAGGCTACCACCAGAATACCGAGCATTAGGGTTCTCAGGTGGACTAGTCGCGCGATCGTTGTATCAGGTGCCACAGATGGCATGACGATGAGTGCCAGTCATTTGGGGGTAACTATTACAGTCGTGGCAAATCAGGCCACATGGCTCGTGACTGCCGCGCACCAAAGAGAGACATGCCTACATCCAGTGTGAACCAGGGTAGCAATCAGATACCTCGGGGAACCATCCACGCGAACACAGCTCTGGCAAGGATATATTCTCTTACTCCAGTAGATGCTAATCGTGTGGGGAATGTAGTGACAGGTACCTTGTTATTGCTTTCAAATAGAGCTGTTGTTTTATTTGATTCGGGTGCAACCCATTCTTTTGCATTTGTGAGCTTCGTTAAGCTGTGTGGGGTTAAGACCCAAGTTATGAATAAGAAGTTATCTATAGCTACACTATCTGGGAGTGTAACATCCCGTAGGAGGATGTTAGGAGGCTACCTAATGGAAATTTAGGGAAGGCTGCTACCAAAGAATCTTGTGGTGTACTATATGTCTAGTTTTGATGTCATACTGGGGATGGATTGGTTATCCTCCAGTCATGCTGTGATCGACTGTCGTGGAAAGGTGGTAATGTTTAGACCTCCTAGGGAGTAGGAGTATGAGTTTGTAGGATCGTGTGTGCGTTCGACGCCACAGAATCTATCGGCATTATAGGTGAGGAGGTTACTCTTGGATGGATGTCAGGGGTACCTAGCATGCGTGAAGAAACCACCGCGGGATGAGTTGAAGCTCGAGGATATTTGAGTGGTTAACGAGTTCTCGGATGTGTTTTCAAAAGACTTACCTAGTTTACCTCTGGATAGTGAGGTGCAGTTTGCAATAAAGTTGCTGCCTGACAAGGCACCAATCTCTAAATTTCTGTACCGAATGGCTCTAGCAGAATATCAGGAGTTAAAGGAGCAGTTACAGGAATTACTGGACAAGGGCTTTATACGACCTAGTTTTGTTCGTGAAGGAGGAAGGGTCGATGTGCATGTGCATTGATTACTGTGAAATCAACAAGGTGACTATGAAGAACCGTTACCCATTGCCTTGTATTAATGATATCTTTGACCAGCTATAGGGGATGCGCATCTTTTTGAAGATCGACCTACGATAAGGGTATCATCAGGTGAGGGTTAGATCTGAGGATGTTGTGAAGACTACTTTTCGAACCAGATATGACCACTACAAGTTCTTAATTATGCCTTTTGGGTTGACTAATGCTCCGGCAGTGTTCATAGATCTAATGAACATGGTTTTTCATGAGTTTCCTGGACCAGTTTGTAGTGGTGTTTATCGATGACATTCTGGTATACTCGAGGAGTCCAGAAGAGCATGAAAACCATCTAAGGTTGGTGCTATAGATACTACGAGAGAGGAAGTTATATGCCAAGCTGAAGAAATGTGGGTTCTGGTTGAATCAAGTTGCGTTTTTAGGCTATGTGGTGTTTAAGGGCGATATCTCAGTTGATCCTAACAAGATTGAAGTTGTGGTCGACTAGGTGAGACCGAAGAGTGTGCAAGAGGTTCGAAGTTTCCTAGGACTGACAGGTTATTATCGTCAGTTCGTGGAGGGATTCTCTAAGTTGTCTAGCCCTCTGACACGATTGAACAGGAAGGGTGTGAAGTTTGATTGGACCAATGATTACGAGCAGTGTTTCTAGGAGTTGAAACACTAATTGGTTATTGCTCCGGTCTTAACCATTCCTTCTGGGGATGGCAGTTTTGTAATCTATAACAACACATCTCTGAAGGGTTTAGGATGTGTGCTTATGCAACAAGGTAAGATAATAGCTTATGCTTCTCGGTAACTCAAGGAATACGAGAAGAATTACCTTACGTAGGATCTGGAATTGGCTGCTGTAGTTTATGCACTAAAGATCTAGCAACACTACCTGTGTGGTGTTCAGTGCGAGATTTTCACTAACTACAAAAACGTCAAGTTCATTTTCACGCAGAAGAAGTTAAACATGAGGCAGAGAAGGTGGCTTGAGCTGATCAAAGACTACGATTGCACCATTAGTTATCACTCGAGGAAAGTTAACGTGGTAGCTAATGCATTGAGTCAGAAGTCGAAGCATGCGGTAGTATTTGCAGGTAGCTCAGCATCATATCAGACGAAATTTGTAAAGCCTTGGCATAGAGTTAGTGGCTAGTGATCATCAGGCTTTCGTTGGTAGCTTGGTGATCCAGCCGACTTTGTTTGGGTGTATTAAAGACACGCAGACTAGTGATGCAGAGTTAGTTGAGACTGTGGAGAAAGTGCAGCAGGGGTTGGCTGCAGATTTTAACATCTCAGAGGGAGGTGTGTTGAGGTTTGGAACTAGGCTTCGTGTTTCAAATGACGATGAGATCAGAGGACGATTCTGGAAGAAGTGCATCGTTCTTTGTATACGATACATCCTAGTGGCATGAAGATGTATTGGGATTTGCGCGAGTCCTTCTAGTGGAGTGGTATGAAAAGGGAGAATGCTTAGTTTGTGGAGCAATGTTTGACATGTCAGCAGGTGAAAGCTGAACATCAAAGGCCGGTAGGGCCGTTACAGCCCTTAGCTATTCTGGAGTGGAAATGGAAGCACATTTTCATGGACTTTGTTACCGGATTGCCCGCCAACCCTTCAAGGGAAAAATGTCATTTGGGTGAACGTGGACAGGTTGACGAAATCTGCTCACTTTGTACCGATGAAAGTTAGCTACCCTTTGAGTAGGCTAGCAAACCTGCATATGCATGAGATAGTCAGCATGCATGGGGTACTAGTGTCCATCGTGTCAGATCGAGACTTGAGGTTTACCTCTCGATTCTGGAAGAGCTTGTATGAAGCACTGGGGATGAAACCTACTTTCAATACAGCGTTCCACCCCCAAACCGATGGATAGTCGAAGAGAACAATACAGATCTTGGAGGATATGTTACGGGCTTGCGTGTTAGACTTTGGTGGTGGTTGGATGCAGTTTTTGCCACTGGTAGAGTTTGCCTATAACAATAGCTTCCAAGCTAGTATCAGGATGGAACTGTTCGAGGCTCTGTATGGTCGGAGGTGTTGGTCTCCTCTATATTGGAATGAGGTTGGTGAACGTCAGGTTTTAGGACCTGAACTCGTGCAGCAGGCGTCTGAGAAGGTGGGTTTGATCCGGGATAAGATTAAATCGGCTCAGAGTTGGCAGAAAAGTTATGTGGGTGTTCACCGTCGTGAGTTGGAATTCGAGGTGGGGGGTAAGATATTCCTGAGAATTGCTCCGATGAAAGGGGTGATGAGATTCAGGAAGAAGAGCAAGCTGAGCCCGAGGTATATCGGACCATTTGAAGTTCTTAAGCGAGTAGGTTTGATAGCCTATAGGATTGCACTACCCCCAGCACTCTCGAGGATCCACGATGAGTTCCATGTATCTATGTTAAGGAGGTACGTGTTTGATCCGTCGTATGTTATTAGTTACGAGAACTTAGAAATTGGGAATGCTTTAGTGTATGAGGAAGTACCCATACAGGTTTTGGACTGTAAAGTTCAGAAGCTACGTACCAAGGATATACCGTTAGTGAAGGTATTGTGATGGAATCATGAGATTAGGGAAGCTTCTTGGGAATTGGAAGTGGAAATACGCTGGAAGTATCCACAGTTGTTTTTAAAGGTAGTTTGGATAGTAGAGTCGGTTGAGTACATGTGAATAATGCTGCTATTGTATTGTGATAAGTGGTTAGTCTTTGGGAGTGGGTGTTATTGTAAACTCCCGAGACGGTATATGTATGTAACCACAGTATTCCTCCGCCATAAGCAAGAGTATGTATGTATTGTGACGGGGCTACATTGTAAGTGACCGTCGGCTCTTCCTAGAGTCAGGCATGTATATTTGGTTGTGTGGATGAGTTTGTAAATGAGAGATTACAAATTTTGAGGAGGAAATTTTTGTGAGGAAGGGAGGTTGTAAGAACCTGACTCGTGAGATATGGAATAAATAAATAAGAAAAGGGTAAAACAGTGATTTGAGCAAGTTTTGTCGACAAAGCCAATGTTTTCGTCAATGAAGGCCTTTCTATTGTTCAGCAACGAAATGCAGAGGTTCGTCAATGAGGAGAAGCCAAGAGATTTTTGGAAATCCTGAAATCTTAGGCTCGTCGACGAGGCCACTGCGACGTCGATGAATTTCCCTCGCTGGCTCGTCGACGAAGATGCCGCCTCGTCAACAAGGTTGGCCGGATTAAAGGTTTTATAAATATCCATTTCCTTTACTTCTTGGCTAAGTTATCAAAATTCTCTCTCTTTCTCTCTCTAGAACTCAAAGCTCCACTCTCTCTCTCTCTAGATTTCTTCGCTGTTCGTCGTTAGAATCGACGATCCGACGTTACTGCAAAGATCGGGGAAGGAATCTCTACGTGTTTTGTGGAATAGATCTTTGTTTTGAGGTCTTCGGATTTTGACCCAAAAATCGAGGTAAAGCTCGATTTTCATTTCCATTTTGGTAGATCTGTAGAGAGTAAGATTGTAAGTAATTATCGTACAGTGATTTATAGGTTTTGGGAACTCGGTTCGCTGTTTAGGAGCTGTAGAGTTTGTGTTTGGATTTTTGGGGAAAGGTAAGGGGATTCTATTTATATTAGTTATTTTTTAAATCGGATTTGGTAGAACTGTGGTTCATGATCCTGTGTATGATTTGGATAGTTATTTGGGGAAATCTAATAAGTAAAAATTACGAAGTTTTCACGTTACAATTTTGGGGAAAAGGGGGCATCGGGTTGCATCTCTAGTTTCATTGGAAAATCATGGATATATTGTTGAGTATATTGTGTTATGGAGATGGTCGTGCCTTGACTTGTTTTAAACTGTATTCTGAAAATCATGATTTTGTGATTACCAAATAAGTGTGGAATGAACTGTTATATGAATATGCATTGAGTTGTGATATGCTGAAATGAGATATAGGAACGTGTGTTTCGAATTGTTCTAGGTTGTGAAAGAGTATATGGCTCTATATCCGAGGGTGTGAAAGACAACCTGCCAGTGGCAAGAGTGTTCGGCTTTATATCTGAGGGCGTGAAATATTGCCTCTTACTGGTTGATCACCAAAAGGTGTGGATCCACTAGATGTACCGGTACGATGCCATGGGAGCCTGGGGCTACGCTATGTGCTCGGAACATCGTGTAATACAGACCGGCTTTGTGCCGAAGAGTGTGACGACATTGGGTTGATTGATCATGTGTGTGTGTGTTGAGAACTATATAGGAACTGTATTGTGGAAATACTGGAACTGAATTATGTTATGTTTTATGTCATGATAACACTCATATGCCACACACCGATATAACCTGAATCTGCCTTACTAAGATGTGTCTCACCCCTATCATACGTATATGTTTTCAGGTCCTTCGAGTAACCGGAACTAGTGTCCTAGTGTTGGGAGCGTGGTGGTTGGTTTACTCGTACTTGTGTAAGTACTTGGACTGTAACAGGGTTGTCGTTTTGGGTATTGCTGGCACCTTAGGTTATGTTTTAAAATATGGAGCTTAGACTCTATTTATATAGACTCTGGTATGGTATGATTTATGTATGGAATGAACTTTTCCACTGCGTATATGTTGTGTGTGTGAATGTGTATAAGGTGTACGGAAACCCCATGAAGTTAGACCCTCATTCATTGTGGTATCATGTATGTTTTGTATGATACAGAGACATGTTAGGTTACTACATCACACCCTGGGGCCCATTGCCAAGTTCGAGGCGTGACAATGGATGCATAGTTATGCATGTACATAAATGGCATTCATGTTAACGTGCATGGACGCATGCATATGGGCATGTGTGTTTATTTATGTAATATGTATTAGTATATGTGTGTGTATGCATGTGTGTATATATTTACGTATGTATGTTTATATTTATGTATATATGTATAATACACATGCACATATATATATATATATGTGCGTGTGTGTGTGTGTGCGCGCGCTCGCGCGTATGTATGTAGTGCGTATTAATTTATGTGTGTGCGTGTGTATTATAACATATATTTGTGTATATATGTGCATGTGTATTATACATATATACATAATGTATATATGTGTGTATGTACATCGATATGTATGTATGTGGTATATTTAGTATATATAGGGCATATGTAAATCATGATATACCTATGTGATATATATATATATATATATATGTATGTATGTATGTGAGCTTGTATGTATGAGTGTGTGTGCTTTTTTTAACATGTACTTGTGTTTCAATGTGTGCACTATTGTGTATTTTACCTTGTCTTTATTAAAAATTAAAAAAATAGAAAAATGTTGAAAATTCTAAAAAATATGAGTTTAGCTACATGGTTCCCATAGTTTATTTCCGATTGATGATGGGATAATAGGGGAAATACTTCTATATAGTGCTTTACTCCCCTTATCCCTAGACATGACATGAGTCTGAATTTTCGAGAATCGAATAATTTAAAAAGGGTTAGAGGTTTGACCAACAGAATTAGACTAAATGAACAATTTTTTGTTCATTTTATGTCAAAATTTTTTTTTCCCAAATATATTCTAAAAAAATATCAAAAAGACTGTGTTTTTACAGTATTTTCTCGATTTTTAATAAGGCCAATGATGAATCCCTTTGATTTTCAAAACTCATGAATTTCATTACACATTTCATTTCAAATTTTCTCAATTTCAAGCTCATGTTTTTTTCAAATGCCGGTAATACATACTTGGTATATTTTTATAGAACATCGGTTTTCCTAGTCGGTAATACAAGTCCAACATTTCTCAAAACCAACAGCTTTCTTTTCATCAATCACCATCGCTATCATCATATTTTATTTATTTATTGAAACTTAAGGTTCGAAGTCCAATCCCTTTTAGAGTAATACTATGACCTTCTCGAAGCCATGCTAGAGTGCTCAGACAATGATTCTATCACTGGATGACCCAAATGGATCTTTCTCTCTTATTTTCTTTTTTCTTTTATGTTTGAAGGCAACACTTATATAATTGCGGTAAATGTTCTTTGAATTAGTGTCGTTAGGAATGTTGAGAGGTTAATCGTTGTTGAGATGAATGAATGATCACCTTCCCTATGCACAAATGTATTTTTGAGCTGATTATTTGGTTTTTCGTAGACATTTTGTAAGACTTATCTTTATTTTCCCTATAATTTCAAAAAATACGGTGGCGACTTTGTTTTAAATATTTTTCCCTCTTTTTTTCATCAAAACTCCCTTTCTTTCTCATTTGGACATTGCCAATCCCTCTTCGTCGGTTCCCTCAAACATAGTTCGGTGTCAAAAGACTCGACATTAACTTATATAAGACCAAAAAGGAAATACATCAAAGTATCAATAGAAAAAAGAGACAACATGTATTAATTAAAGTAAGGGAATGACACACCAATTCTTACTTCCTAATAACATATTCATAACCAAAATATAACTTCTATAATCTAAATAAATATCCATTAATAGAGAAATCAATAAGGAGGTATCCCAAATATCTATAAAAAGGATATTAAAAGGAAGGTAAGACATCTTATTTATATTTTCTGTTGGCCTAATAAGGCTTACAACTCTTATTTTGATGATAACAGAGTAAGTAAATTTAATATGCTTCAAAGTTGTGATGTTTCAAGGAAAACAAATCTTGGAAGCTTAAATTCATGGAAACTTAGCATACATCAAATGATCACATGGAATGTTTTCAAAAGCTTACATCAAATTCAAGTGATCAAGAATTGAAAGTTTGAAATAAGCTATAGGACATGTTCATACATGAAGACTTCAAGGAGTTCAAGAAATGAAAAGTTGAAAGAGTCTATAGGACATGTTATGTAAGTACTTCAAGTATGCATTAATATGAAATACGTTGAAGCACATTAAATATAAGAGACCTAGAGACCTACTTTTTAATCTTCGAAAATATTTTCTAAGTAAACAAAACAAAATTTCATGATTTGAGAAACAAAAAGAGCTTTTACAAAGAAATCTTAAAAACAACATTTTTTGTACTAGACAGAAGTCTGACTGAAAACTCTCAGTAGGCTAACATATTTAATGTTTTTAAGATGAACAGACAGAAGGTCGTCAGACTACTGACTAGACCTAGACAGGCACCTGATGTGGTAAAATGAGGAGTCTGACTGTGTTTTTCTAGGCAACTGCCACCTTTGTGCCTGTGAAATTAAAATGAGTTTTAAGGAGATAGGCACCTAACCTAAAGTGACAAGCTGCTGCCACGCTGTAAAATTCAAATTTTAAAATGGGAAAATTTTTAAAATTTGATTGCTTGGGGCTCAAACTTATCCAAAACTTGGACACTACTTCAAGTAAACTTGGGGATCAAGTAAATTCCTTTTCTCAAGTCTATAAATAGCCTCAAGATCATTGATTTTATTCACCAAGCATCAATTTAAGCTCTCAAACTCTCTAAATCGCTCTCATATTTCAAAGGCTCTCTTGCTCACATATTGCTCACGAATTCCACTAAGAATTGCTGACTCCCAATCACTGATTGTGTGCTTCAAGTCTGAATCTTTCATTTGTTGAAAGAATTAACCGATGATAAAACTCCTTGAGCTTCAATTTCAATTTCATATTGATTTAATTTGAAGTATATAGTTTTGATATTGTACTAATCACCTCTATTGGAGAGTATCTTGTGTACAAAAATCTCTTGATAATTTTCTTGTAGATTGTTGACGATTCCAATGTGATTGGATCATTGGACCGAGCAAGGGGAATCGCTTAGAGAGGGTGCTCTGCCCTTAAGGAGGGAAATTTGTAAATGGTTTGCTCTGCTAAAAGAGTGTTACTAGTGGAACCCTTTGGTAGTACTGGGAAAAGGCAAGGATATAGGCTGGCGATAAGCCGAACCTCGTAAAATCGTGGTGTTCTTCTTGCCCTACTCTTTTAAATTTTAGAACTTTACATATTGTATGTGTGTATGCTAAGTGTAGGCTGCAGGGATCAATGCTAAATTTAATGAAGATTCTTAATACAAGGAAAGTACGTTTCAATTAACTGTTTGCGGAAACCCACAAGGGAATACATTAATTAATTCGCAGAAATCTTAATTAAGAGAACACAATAAAATTTCATTTCAAAAACAAGGTTTGCCCATCATTTATAGGGCTACTAAACAAAAGCTGAAAGTGCACAAAGTGGTGTATCATTTTAGTTGGTTAAATATTTGTGATTGGTTATTTTTGAATTATTGTTTGATTGACTACGTTTTAAATTAATTTGTGGTGTGTCTCAGTTTTGGTTTGTAAATTGATAAAACTGTGTGTTTAATAAAACAAGAAATTCACGAACTTATAAAAAAGAATCTAAAATTTTTAAATAACATAATTCACCCCCTCTTGGGATCACTATTCCACTTTCAATTGGTATCAGAGTCACGTTATAGTAAATCTTAACTAGAAGTTATAGAAAGATCTAGAGAATACAAATAAGAGTAATTCCCTTTGGTGAGGGTCAATCCTCAACTAAACCACCCATATTTTGTGAACTTAACTACATATTTTGGAAACAACGCATGAGAATCTATCTTCAAACAATGGATTGGAAAGCATGGAAAGTTGTCACACATGGTGACCTAATTCCTACTAAACTTGTAGATGGAAAGGAAGTACCCAAAGAAGAAAATGACATGACTGACAATGTTCATAAGATGTTGCAAGTAAATTCTAGTGTTATGAATGCATTGTATTGCGCTCTTGATATTAATGAATTCAATAGAATTATGTCATGCAAATTTGCAAAGGAAATTTATGACAAATTAGAAGTAACCTACGAAGACACTATAGATGTTAGAGACAATAGGATTGATATGTTGACTCGTGAATACGAAACCTTTAGGATGAAACCGGATGAAACAATAACTAATATGTACACTAGGTTCACACATACAATAAACTCCCTAAATGTTTTAGGAAAGAATTATTCAACGTATGAAATGATCCAAAAAATTCTTAGAGGATTGCCACCTATTTGGGAACCTAAAGCCATAGCCATTACGGAAGGAAGAAACCTTAAAAACACTTCTCTAGATGAACTTATAGGATCTCTACTCACCTATGAGATGGCCATGAATGAACGAAATACTAACAAGAATAAAAAATCAACAGTCCTTAAGGTAGCTAAAGAAAATTCTAGTGAAGAAGATGAAGAATCAAGTGACCTAGATGATGAAGAACTTGCATTCATCACTAAGAAGTTTGGAAAATTCTTTGAGAGAAATAAAAGGTTTATTAGAAAGTTTAAAGGATCAAAAACTGAAAAAGGAGAAGGTAGTAAGAAGGAAAACAAGAAAGAACCACCCACTTGTTACAATTGTAAAAAGGTAAGACATATTAAACCCAATTGTCCACAGCTCAAAAAGGATACCAAAAAGAAGAAAAAAAAAAGGCAATGAAAGCTACTTGGGATGACACCAGCTCAAGCGAATCGAAAAGCGAATCATGTGATCAAGAAGTGGCCAACATATGCTTCATGGCGCATGATGATGAGGTAAATTCCTACTACTCATCCAATGAATCTAGTGATAGTTCATGTAGTGACTATAGTGATAGTATGTCATCATACAAAGAAATCCAAGATGAATTTTTTGCTCTACATAATAGATTTGTAAGTCACAAAAAGGAACATTGCTTTAAAAGAACAAAATGAATCAATCAAAAATCAACTTGACACACTAAAATTAGTTGAAAAAGAAAAAGAAAAAGATTCACACATTGATGAACTTATGAAAAAGATAAATGACTTATCCCATGAAATAGTTAAGACACAAGTAAATGATCAATGTATGAAAGACTTAAAAATAAAAGATCTTATTGACAAGATTGAAGATAAAAAGAAAATAATATACAACTTTACCAAAGGAAAAGAGAACTTTGAAAAGTTGTTTGGTAAACAAAAGATGTCATTAGACAAGGAAGAAATTGGATATAATGGAGTTGAGAACAAAAGGAAAAAGGGTCTTTACATGGGATATTTTGTCAAAGAACCAAAATACTATGCAAGCACCCCCCTCAAACAATATCTATCAACACACTACATGTTTCCTATGTAAGAAAAAGGGACACATGAAATTTGATTGCCCATTTAAAAGAAACTGTGTAAAAGTAAAGAAAGTATGGAAAATTAAAAAAAACAAAAAAAATCTAATAATTCTAAAAAAAATTGGATTCCTAAGAATAACTCATTGAATCCTTCTTGTAGGTTTGCCTTAGGACAACCACATCAAAAGACAAATGGTTCTTCGACAGCGGGTGTTCTAGGCACATAACCGGAGATAGATCCAAATTCACCACTCTAATGCTAAAAGATGGTGGATACGTCACTTTTGGAGACAATGCTAAGGGAAAAATCATTAGGATTGGTAAGATAGGTAAATAACCTTCCCTTACTATTGAGGATGTATTATTAGTTGAAGGGTTAAAACATAATCTTTTAAGCATAAGCCAATTAAGTGACAAAGGATTTGATGTAACCTTTAAACAAGATAAATGTGTTGTTGAAAATAGAGAAAAACACAATGTTCACTGCTCAAAGAATTGACAATGTGTATTCAATAAACTATGAAAAGATGAAATCTCAAAATATTACATGCTTAGTGTCTATGAACGAGGCTAGTTGCTTATGACATAGAATACTAAGACACGCTAGTATGGACTTATTGTCAAGATTAGCTAAAAAGAACTTAAAAAGAGGACTTCCTAGTGCAAAGTTTGTTAAAGATAAAATATGTGATGCTTGTCAACTAGGAAAACAAACTAAGTCCAACTTTAAGAAAAAGAAACATATCTTTACTAGCATGCCATTAGAACTTATTCACCTTGATTTGTTTGTACCAACTAGGACACAAAGTTTAGGAGGAAAGGAATATGCTTTCATCATCGTTGATGACTACTCTAGGTTTACATGGGTACTCTTCTTAACCTCAAAGGATGAAGCATGCAATATGTTAATAAACTTATGTAAAAGACTTCAAAATGAAAAAATGTTATGGCATAACAAACATCAGAAGTGATCAAGGAAGAGAATTCAATAATAAAGATGCAGAAAAATTTTGCAATGAACATGGAATTAGACACAATTTTTGAGCACCAAGAACTCCACAACAAAATGGAGTTGTAGAAAGAAAGAATAGGACACTTCAAGAAATAACTAGGACTATGTTGAATGAAAACAAATTACCTAAATACTTTTGGGCTGAAGCGGTTAACACCGCATGTTATGTATTAAATGTAGTGTCTATAAGATCTAACTTAAATAAAACTCCATATGAATTATGGAAAGGAAGAAAACCAAATATAACTTACTTTCATGTATTTGGATGTAAGTGCTTTGTGCTTAATGACAAAGATAACTTAGGAAAATTTGATGCTAAATTAGATGAGGGTATCTTCCTAGGTTATGCAGCAAATAGCAAAGCGTATAAAGTCTACAATAAAAGAACTCTTACTATTATTGAATCAATCCATATAACTTTTGATGAAGCTAATCCTTATACTAAAACTACTCAAATTGAAGAAAAAGATTACTCCTTACAAAAACTAGAAAATTTAGACATTGAAGAAGTAAAAGAAGAAAAAGAAGAAATCATTGAAGAGACTCCAAATGATAATCCTATAGAAAATTCTGAATTACCAAAGGAATGAAAATACATAAGAAATCATCCCAAAGACCAAATATTAGGAGAACCTTCTAAAGGAGTGACTACAATATCATCTTTGAAAAACCTATGTAACCACTATGCATTCCTATCGCAAGAAGAACCTAAGAATTTTGAAGAAGCCCTCAAAGATGACTCTTGGATAATGGCTATGTAAGAAGAGTTAAATCAATTTGAAAGAAGTAAAGTATGGCAATTAGTATCCAAACCTAAAAATCATTCAATTATTGGAACAAAATGGGTATTTAGAAATCAAAAGATGAAAATGACATAGTTGTTAGAAACAAAGCTAGACTTGTGACTAAAGGAAATAACCAAGAAGAAGGTATAGACTACGATGAAACTTTTGCCCCCGTAGCTAGAATGGAAGCAATAAGAATGCTATTAACTTACGCATCCCACAAAGATTTCAAATTATACCAAATGGATGTTAAAAGTGCATTCTTGAATGGATATATAAATGAAGAAGTATACTTAGAACAACCTCTAGGATTTGAAGATATAAAACAACCTAATCACGTATTTAGATTAACCAAATCTTTGTATGGATTAAAACAAACTCCTAGAGCCTGGTATGAAAGGTTAAGTAAATTCTTATTAGATAATGGTTTCTCAAAAGGAAAGATAGATAGTGCCTTATTCATAAAATCCAAAAATAAAGACATGCTTATAATCCAAATCAATGTTGATGATATAATATTTGGTGTAACAAATGAAAACTTATGCAAAGAATTTGCAAAAAGCATGCAAGAAGAGTTTGAAATGAGCATGATGAGAGAATTAAACTACTTTCTTGGATTACAAATCAAGCAAGTTAAAAATGGAACCTTCATAAATCAAACAAAATACATAAAAGACATGTTGAAGAATTCGACATGGAAGGAAGCAAGCCTATAGAAACTCCCATGAGTACATCAATAAGTGTTGATAAAAATGAAAAAGGAAAACTTGTTGATATGAAATACTATCGAGGCATGATAGGTAGCTTATTATATTTGACAACGAATAGACCAGATATAATGTTTAGTGTATGCATATGCGCTCAATTTCAATCCACTCCCAAAAAATCACATCAAATTGTTGTTAAAAGGATACTGAGATACTTGATAGGAACTATTGATTTAGGATTATGGTATCCCAAAGACATTGGTTTTGAAATGATTAGTTATTCAAATGTGGACTATGCCAGATGTAAAATAGATAGAAAGAGCATTAGTGGTACTTATCACTTTTTAGGACACTCACTAGTCTCTTGGTTTTCTAAAAAGCAAAATTCCATAACATTATCCACAGCTGAAGTTGAATACGTTGCAGTCGGGAGTTGTTGTGCGCAAACATTATATATGAAACAACAATTAAAAGATTTCAATCCAGAATATCAAACAATTCCAATTAAGTGTGATAACATAAGTGCTATAAATATTTCAAAAAATCATGTATCTTACTCAAGAACAAAATACATTGATATTAGACATCACTTCTTGAGAGATCACGTACAAAAAGAGAAAATAACCTTTGAGTTCATTAATACAAATGATTAATTAGTAGATATTTTTGCAAAACCACTTTCAGAGGACTGGTTTGTATTTATTAGACAAGAATTAGGGATGATGCATGTTCATGAAGTCATTTAAAAAGAAAATTCACAACAGCTTACATGACAGGCGACTACCACCTGAGAGGCAGGTGCCTGTTGGGCTACTGCCTGATGAATATAAGTCATCAGGCACCTGACTCTTTGAGTGGCAGGCACTTGACTCACGGCGGAATACCTACTTAAACATGGAAAACATTTCATTTTATATACATCAGTCGCCTGACTCTATTCCATCCATTTTCAAAACACTCTCTCCTTCCCTAACCACTCTTTCTCCTTGCACAAATCCTTCTAATCCTCCGTTCATACTTAACTCCATCAAACCCTAAGCATTAACTCCTAGGGTTTGGGATTCTGATTCTAAGGAAGTTCTTCACTATGCCTTGAACAAAGACCACCAGACACAAAGACAAGGCTTTCTCTTCTCGACAAACTAGCGATGATGAAATCGAAAAATGGCTGACCTCCGCTCATGCAAAATCGTTGTATCGAAATCATATTCACAACGCCGGTCCCATTTTCAGTAAAGTTCTTGATGTTCCCTTCTTTGATTTTGATTTTACCGAAATCTTATCATTATTCAAAAATATTGGCTGGGACAAGTTTATTAAGAATCAAGCCAAAGGATATTATCCTAACTTGATTAAAATGTTCTATGCTAATAAAGTGAAGAAGAAAGTTGGTTTTTTGACTGACCTCGTGGGCCATTCAATCACTCTCACACCACAATCCTTATGCAAATTGCTTTGTATAAAACAAAGAGAGTTTGAATGCAATCGTGTTGAAAAATAATGGATTATGGAACAGGACTTTACCTCGCAATAATTTTTGCCACTTGTCATGGAAGATCAACCCATATACTTTGGCAATTCCCCACCTTACAAACAACTTAATTTTCAAGCTATGATCCTACACAAACTGATTGCTTACAATATTTTACCTAGAGCTGGATAATATGACCATGTTTCATTCTTAGATTGTTTTGTCATATGGTGTTTGCTCAAAGGAAAAAAGTTGGATTTGGCTAGTCTTCTGATTAAGTGGATGATAATGAAGGTAGAAGCTTCACATATTGTTCTTCCCTATGTTGGGATTCTACCCTTGCTATTTGCACATTATCAGATCATCACATCATCCTCCAAATTTGTAAAACGAACCCATTATGACTTATTTTCCTCCACTACTCTAAACTAATGGGTTATAAGAAATATACACAAGGATGGCTTTACAGAGGGAACATGCCACCTCAGCCAGCTCCAAAGGATCCTATCCCTGCTCCACAAGAAGCAGATATGCCTTCATGTTTTCTCTCATTCTATCATCATTACATCGGCTTCGTAATGACATGAGAGTTGGTCTTAACTCACTTCAAGAGAAGGTCACTAGTGTACAATCTTAGTATTCCTCACTCGATCAGCGTCTTGATAAATTGGAACAACATATTACTATCTCCTCCTAGGGTGCAACCCTTATGGACATTAGTTCTACACCACCTAGTGATGCTGAGTCTGATGAAAAGTCTGAGGAAAATGAGGAGAGTGGTGAAGCCTCCAAAGAACAATCTGCTGAGGATTTTGAAGAAACTGAGAAAGAAGATGAAGCCTACAAAGAAGCCTCAGAAGAAGCTGCAGATGATGCTGAAACTGATGATGATTGATCTAGATATCTATCTTTTGTGATGTTATTAACTTTAAGACTATCACTTTCTGCTCACTTTTTGTCTTATTATGGATGTACTGTACACCTTTTTTTTTTTTGTATATACTCTAATATGCCTATTATGTTTCGTATTTCTCTTTTTGAATGATGTCTTAAGGGGGAGTATCGTTATGAGCAAAAGAAGATCACCTACTTATTGATGCATGATATCTCTGATGCTATACTTACTAGATGCATGATGTCATATCTTATGGATTTGATGCTATACCATTTTATACCATTTGATGAATTATATCTCATGGACTTCATGCTATAATGAACTTTGAAATTATTTTTATTATTATGCTTATTGTAAGGGGGAGCCTCTTAAGGTTCACTCTCTTTTTGCTCCTTATTTGTCATCATCAAAAAGGGGGAGATTGTTGGCCTAACAAGGCTTACAACTCTTATTTTGATGATAACAAAGTAAAGAAATTTAATATACTACAAAGTTGTGATGTTTTAGGAAAAACAGATCTTGGAAGCTTAAATTCATGGAAACTCAGCATACATCAAATGATCACCTAGAATGTTTTCAAAAGCTTACATCAAATTCAAGTGATCAAGAATTGAAAGTTTGAAAGAAGTTATAGGACATGTTCATACATGAAGACTTCAAGGAGTTTAAGAAATGAAAAGTTGAAAGAGTCTATAGGACATGTTATGTAAGTACTTCAAGTATACATTAATATGAAATTCGTTGAAACTCATTAAATATAAGAGACCTAGAAACCTATTTTTTAATCTTGGAAAATATTTTAAAGTAAACAAAACAAAATTTCATGATTTGAGAAGTAAAGAGAGCTTTTACAAAGAAATCTTAAAACAACATTTTTTGAACTAGACAGAAGCCTGATTGAAAACTCTCAGTAGGCTGACATAATTAATGTTTTTAAGATGGACAGACAAAAGGTCGTCAGACTACTGACCAGACTTGGACAGGCGCCTGATGTGGTAAAATGAGAAGCCTGACTGTGTTTTACTAGGCAATTGCCACCTTTCTGCCTATGAAATTACAATGAGTTTTAAGTTGACAGGCGCCTGACCTAAAGTGACAGGCGCCTGCCATGCGGTAAAATTCAAATTTTTATAATGGGAAAGTTTTTAAAATTTGATTGCTTGGAGCTCAAACTTATCTAAAACTTGGGCACTACTTCAAGTAAATTTAGGGATCAAATAAATTCCTTTTCTCAAGTCTAAAAATAGCCTCAAGATCATTGATTTTATTCACCAAGCATCAATTTCAGCTCTCAAGCTCTCTAAATTGCTCTCATCTTTCAAAAGCTCTCTTGCTCACATATTGCTCATGAATTCCACTGAAAATTGCTGACTCCCAATCACCGATTGTGTGATTTAAGTCTAAATCGTTCATTTGTTGAAAGAATTAACCGGTGATAAAACTCCTTAAGCTTCAATTTCAATTTCATATTATTTTACTCTGAAGTATATAATTTTGATATTATACTAATAAGCTCTATTGCAGAGTATCTTGTGTACAAAAATATCTTGATTATTTTCTTATAGATTGTTGATGAGTCCAAGGTGATTGGATCGTTGGACCGAGCAAGGGGAATCGCTTGGAGAGGGTGCTCTGCCCTTAAGGAGGGAAATTTGTAAACGATTTGCTCTACTCGGAAAGAGTGTTACTAGTGGAATCCTTTGGCGGTATTGAACAAAGGCGAGGACATAGGCCGAGGATAAGCCGAACCTCGTAAAATCGTGGTGTTGTTCTTCTTGCCCTACTCTTTTAAATTTCAACACTTTACATATTGTATGTGTGTATGCTAAGTGTAGACTGCAAGGATCAACACTGAATTTAAAGAAGACTCTTAATACAAGGAAAATACGTTTCAATTAACTATTTGCGGAAACCCACAAGGGAGTACGTTGATTAATTTGCAAAAATCTTAATTAAGAGAACGTAATAAAATTTCATTTCAAAAACAGGGCTTGCACATCATTTATAGGGCTCCTAAACAAAAGCTGAAAGTGCACAAAGTGGTGTATCATTTTAATTGGTTAAATATTTGTGATTGGTTATCTTTGAATTATTGTTTGATTGACTACGTTTTAAATTAACTTGTGGCGTCAGTTTTGGTTTGTGAATTGATAAAACCGTGTATATAATAAAATAAGAAACTTAAAAATTTATAAAAAAAATTTAATATTTTTAAATAACTCAATTCACCCCCTTTTGATAACAGTATTTCAATTTCATTTTCTTCTTTAATGTTGTGATCATATAATCATTCCAAATTTTTTGATTTAAGCATTAAAATGATATTTTAAAATACATTTCAAATTCTTCAAATCATTTTCCTTTCATTATTGACTAATGATCATAGTCTTAATTAACCAAAATTCCTTCCAACAAATTTTGGCGGCAACAATCCCATTTCTTTATATTTTTGACTTATCAATGCTGCAATAATACTTTTCACACTATGCTATTAGAAATTTAGAAGAAATAACAAAAAGCAAAGGGTGGTCCCACGGAAATGGCGGCCCAAACATATAATTGACAAAGCACGTGGTTCTAGCCACAAAAGAGAGAAACAGAAAAAGAAAAAAGAAAAAGAAAAAAGCACGTGCTTCCTCGTGGAGGCATCGGCGATGGGGATAAGCCACGCAAGACTCTCCAATCGGACAATCCAACGGTCTCAATTGAAAGTGCGCACACCCCGCACCTTATCCGACGGTCGAAACAGGCCCAAATTAATCTGCCACGCTCCTGTTAGCTAGTTCCTCGACAAAATCAAATCAAATTTCGAGGAACCCTACTCTCCCCTCCCCTTCTCCTTCCCTTCTCCTTCTCCTTCGATACTTCCCCAACTGCTTGCTGTAAAACTGAATCATGAAGGGAACGACGCGGCTCGGCGTATCAGACTCCAACGCCGAACAAAATGACTCTGCTGTGAGTGCTTCAGCCTTTTTCAAGAACCCTAATTGGTTGTTCCTGTTTCATCTGCTATTCACGCTCTCAAGTTTTTCCGTGCGCTTGTGCATAAATGCCCTGCTTCTAACGTTGTTTATTCAGTAATCTGTGTTGTTTGTTTTGGATTTTGTGCTTATGATTTCAGTTTTCCATGAAATTTTGTTTTTTGTTTTTTTATAAATTTAGCGTGGGTTTAACTTTTTGTAGTCCTTTTATCTCGGTGGATGTTTTAGTGGAGCAGGAAAAAATAGCACTTGGAGCATGAATTTTAAGAATTTCAAGAGGAAAAGTCTTGTGTAGAAATATGTGTAGTGAAAAACGGATGGAGTTATACTGGTATTAAATTTATCAGTGACATTGTTTAAATATTAAAATAAATGAAATTCTTTTTTAAACAATTGGGTTGTTAAATGTTTGGTTCTAAAGTTTTGGGTCTTTCTGCACTTCCTTCTTTTGCTGACAAAGACATATTTGGTGCCTGCTGATCTTTTGGTAGTGTTGACGAGTCATAAAAACTTTAATGTATATTATGTAGTGGAGGTTGTCTTTTTTTTTTTTTTTTTTTTCTGACACCTCCTTATTTACCTCTTTAACCAACTCTAGAAAAGAAAAAGTGAACAATGCTGGAATCATTTGGTATCACTATCAAAATGCATGAACGCAAAAAACATAAGTGACAACTAGCATATGAAAATTGAAAACCGGCAACTTGTTGGGTTATATTCCCAAAACCAAAACGAATTAAAAAGCTTCAATAAATGCAATTTCAGTTTATTCCTTGGATCAAATGACAATTAGTTATCCTTCCATCCTTATCTTACGATCTACTTGTTAGTGCTATCAAACCTTAGAAATCAAACATTTGAAATAAATTTAAATATGGAATCAATTATAAATATGATTCAAATGACAGAAATTGAAAGGTATTTTAGTGAAATATAGGATTTACTTCTTTTAATAAAAAATAAAATAAGATAGGAATTATTTAATAATTATATTTTGAAACTCATTCGTTAGTATCCAAGAACAATCCTATTGTTTAAAAAGGTTAAAAACTAGTGAAAATGATTTTTATTGATTTTTTTTATTTTTGTCAATTTTTTATAAATTTAAGGGAATCTTCATTTTAATTTATTTGAATTTATATTCATTAAAATAATTGTGTATACAGTGGTTTAGTCCACAAAAGTGATTTTGAGATATTGAAATACTGTGGCGGCATGCTGCCACAACAACTGAAAACCCATAGATATGGTTTTAGTTGCTTTCACAGTTGAAATATAGCAACATATAGAGGTGTACTGTCACACTTCTATGTTAATTGTTCAACAAGGAAAGCAAGAAAAAAAAATAATACAAAACTGTCTCTTTGCTTTTTATTACGGCTTTGCTCCATATTGTCATTCCAATTCTTGAATGATATCTTGGTGTTTGAATCTTTCCACAACATTGTCAGCAAAAGTAAAAATGTATGGAAAATAAATTAAAATAAAATGAGAAGTATTTGCATGAAACTAATCTGATTGTGGCACTATTATCTTGCTCTTTTAAAGGTGTTTCAAGGCCTCCGATGTTTGGCAAAACCTTTTGATAAATGGTGCAGATATGACTTGACTTGCCATCTTTAGGATATGACAACTTGATTGAATCATATGGCTCAAAATAATCATGCCCAAAACGAAGAGCTTAAAATACCTTTCTTTGAATGGTAAAAAATGTTTTATATGTTTTACCTTAATAAATTTTCTTTTTCTATTAAAAACTCTTAGATGTGTTTGCACATGGAGAATGAATGCAGGATGGACATTTATCTGCATGTCAGACTTCCATGAATCTATGGAGTATGGACATATAGTAATGAGCCTGATGAAATACATGTAGACGTGCATGCACACGAATCAATGAACTCCATCCAAGATAAGCACTTTTTTTTTTTCCAGCAGCTTCAAATTCCAAGATATGTTTTTTTATTTTTTTAATTTTTTTTAAATTTTTTAATGTAATGTATACTACTAGTTTTTATGATAAATTGATAATATCAAAATGCACAAATGCTTGGCAATGCTCCTCAACTTGGGTGTCACAGGAATTTGACAAGAGAGGAAAGAGAAATTTCTTGCTAGCAGAAATCCATATTTAGAACTATCGAGGACAACTTCTTTAGTCAACTGAAGCTGTTATTGTTATTATTTTTTAGAACCGTTCGCAGCATGGAACCATGGACCTGTTTCCTGATATACTTCTTGATATGTGAAGAATGTTTGTCATGTGGCAAAAATGTTTGTGATTATGCATTTTAATGAAGCAAATGAAACAACTGTTACTGGCAAATTTGAAGCTTAAAATTTTTCCCCTCCGTTCGTGCTTTGACTGATTAGTTGTCTGGAAACTTATTGTTGTCCATGATATTGCAGTTTCAGAGTAAAAGAATAATGGCAAGATCCCCTTTTGATTTTCACAGGGCAGAACCATCTCAGCAGCCATTGATGGCAGCAGCTGCAACACCACCATTGGACATGCAGAGGGCTGAATCTTCCCGGCAGCATGTGAGAGCTCTCAATACCCAATTTGCAAGGTCCACATTGTCATCCCTTTGTAGCAACACGATGCTTTTATTACATTGTGTACAGCTATTCGACAACTATTTGGCTAGTACTGGCTTCATGATTGGACCTATTGTAGTTTTTTTTGTTCGTCAAGAAAAATTAGATTTTAAATAATTGATTAGATTTATATTTTGTCAAAGTTCCTTTGTCCTATGTGCATTGATTCTCAAAATGTGGTTATTTTGTTATGTTTGACTAGTTTTTATAAGTTCCCTATGTGGGACTTTGTTGTCCTAGAACTTTTGTGGGGCATTTTATCATAAATCCTGCTTTCCAATGTTAATGTCAATATTTATTCATTCTGAACAGCTGGGTGCAAGCGCAATTGCAGAATCACCCTGATGAACTTTGGGAAGATGGCGTAAAAGACTACCTTGCTCATGCTTCAATTATTATGGTAAATGTGAACAACTCTTAATCAATTAGGAAGGTTGGACTTATTGATTTTATACCCTGAATGCATATATAATTTACTGTTTTTACTGATGAACTACCTGGCTCGTTGGGCAATTCAATCGATCAGCTTCATTTAGTTTTTCTATTGGCCACAAAGATTCATGCATGAGCATATGTACCTACATACTGACACATGCAAACTTATCCCATTTTTAAATGAGTTCGTTGATTGGCCTTGAATTTTGAAGTTTATTATATTATTTTATTTATCATCTTTGAATTATGTTTGGATTTTTTTTTTCCTGGATGGAAAAAGAAAATAATTAAGAAAGACAGAGAAGATATATGGTGAAGAGGACAAAGAGAGTTAAGAGACCTCAAAGCAAAAATAGAAGAAGAAAGTAAAATAATGAAGGAAATAAATTTAATAGCTTCTCTTCAACCCATGGACATCATAATTTATGGTTGGTTGCAGATTGGCTAATGCTATACTATGTCCATTGGTTTTCTTATTCTTCTCCGTATACAACTGAACTTCCTTTTCTGCAAGCGTAGACAACTGCATTCCCCTCTCATCCATGAGATTTTTGTGCAGCTAAATCTCTTTGATTGATGAAAGTAGGAGTGGGATAGAATCTAAGTTAAAGCTTTGGAGAACACTGTTAGAGTTGAATGGTTTTAGGATAAGTAGAAATATGACAAAATATATGAAATGTTATTTCATCCATGTAAGGAAGAATATTGAAGATAACATTGAACTTGATGATCAAGAAATCAACAACACTAGTAGATTTCGATATCTTGGATCTATTATGCAAGCGGAGGGAGAGATTGAAAGAGGATGTAGTACGTAGAGTTAAAGCAGGTTGGGTAAAATAGAGGAGTCCTTTAGGCGTACTGTGCAATCGTAGAATACCATTAAACTAAAATTCTATAAGATGGCTATAGGACCAGCCATGCTATATGGATCATGATGCTGGGCGACTAAGAAACAACGCATTAAAAAAGTAAAAGTGGCTGAAATGCGAATGCTAAGGTGGATGAGTGGTGTAATATTAAAGGATAAACTAAGGAATGAACATATTCGTAATAAGTTAGGCATAGTACTAGTAGAAGATAAGGGATTGGCGGCTTAGATGGTTTGGGCATTTGAAAGGCAGACCTAGTAATGCACCGGTGAGGAGGAACGGGCTAATTATTGTTGATGGTACTAGAAGAGGGAGGGCCTAAAATAACTTGGAATGAGGTAGTGAGAAAATATTTAACAGCCCTTAAGCTAGTCAAAATGCCCTTGATTGATTGAATTGGCAGGAAATAATTCATGTAGGTGACTCCACTTATTGGACTTAAGGCTCGTTATTGTTGTTGTTGTTCTTTCATTTTTTATTTTTATTTTTATTTTTTGGTTTGGAAGTATCTTCTTTGATTTTTTAATTTCTTCTACCATTTTTGTTTTGAAGTCTCCTTTCCTCGGCCTGGATATCTAATCCTTCTTCTTTAGTGTCAACTCTTGTTGATTACTTCTCAAACCCAGTGTACTGCATCCAACCTTCAAGCAATCTGCCCCTGATATTTGTCACTGTTAACATTCTTCCTGAACCTAGTTCTCGTCTCACAGAGCTCTCCACGATAGAAGAACTCCCATCATCATGTCTTCCAAATTTTGATAGCCTTTTTAGTCTGCACTCTGCGGCTCTAGATTAAGACACTGTTGCTCAAATATTTTAGGCATCTCTAAATATGCCTGAATTGCAGCTGAACAATAATTGAACTTACCTGATCCTGCTAAAGAACCTTGCTTCTCAATATTATGAGCTCCACTATTAATTTCTTGAGTCTGAAATTCAACCTTCTTTTTCTCAGCCTTCCTAGCCTCGGTATCTAAACAAACTTCTTTGTCAGTGTCAATTCCCATTTGTTACTGCTCAAACCTGGTCTACTGCATCCAACCTTTAAGTTACCTACACTGGAGCTGATCCATTGCATCCAACCTTTAAGCTACCTGCACCAGATTATTGATTCCATTCATTTTTTGGCTACAAACTTCTTGTTGGTGCTGGTGAAAAACAATCACCTCAGATGCTGCCGAATGTTGCTCACAGTCGACCTGTTTAGCTTCTTCTCTGAAGGATTACTCACTGGCTTAAGTGTAGACAATCTGACAACTTTGCTGGATTTATGCCTGCCTTGCCTGTTGGTCTTCTTCTTGGGCCTTCCTTGAGTTAGCTGTATTGGGGAATTTCTCATCAAAATTACTTTGTTTCGCCATATCCATGAGACCCTGGCCATTCCAGAAACTGGTACTGATGTTGTTGAAAAGTAATTCCTGCTGCTGGATCTCAGCCATGCGTTTTAAAGTATTCCCAAGATCCAATCAAATATTGATTGCGCCTATCCACAGAGCACACATTCCAAGAAACACCCATCCGAGGCCCAACCACACAAGCCTCATCTGCTCCTTTCCCACTTAAGAAACCTAACCCTAACCCTAGCTGTCTTTGCACCTTAAGATGATTCGCCCCACTCTCCTGGTAAGGATTCTGCAAACCAAATGATCCCCTAGGAGTGTGTCAACCACCATGTTGAGACCCTTTTGCCTGAGCTCTTCCTTATGACCTGAATCCATTGTTGACAAGCGTCCCTCAAGAATTGCCATTCTTCGTTGCAGACACATGCGGCTCATAAGTTTGTTAAATTTAGGATCCTACATGGGATCACTGGAAGGATAGCAGGATTAGCTTGTAGGACCAGATTGAGGACATTCTACTTATGGTATAAAATATATTTATAAAAACACATTTATATGTTATTTTTCATAGATTAACTGTTATAAACCTAAAAAATTATTAATCAAGTGTTCAAGACTAGAAAAATAGCAAGTAGCTTATGTGGTAGAGTTCTCGTGTAACAATGAGATCATGTGTTCAAATTGTTGCATTCCTAAATCAAACCATCTTATAATGAACAAGGAATAAAAAAAAGAAGGAAAAGGCAATTTTTTTGTCACAAATTATTCAATTAACAACTATACAAGATGAGCATGTATACACACACACACACATATAAAGTTAACAAATAAAAAAACCTAAACTATCAAGCTGGCTCATTAACATTTGAGTTAATGTTCAAGCTACTATTTGCTTCATTAGTATTGTTGATATCAGCATGAATGACTTCATCAAGCTCATCATTAAAATCATGGTCACTATCATCATTATCATCATCAAATGCGTTATTGTATTAAATATGTATTTATATCCTCAGCCTAGATGTTGATGTTTGAAGTTTGAACCATTTAATGAGCGCCAATTTAAAAACAAACTTTTGGGGCCGTAATTTTGTTAATATTAGATGAGCAAAATCACATCCTAAGTTGTCCATTCCTTGTACAAGTTATACATGACAATCATCAATACTATAGTATGAGTTATTTGGTGAAAAGTTTAAAAGTATAATGTTCTGTAGGACCTTATGTTCCACTATGATCCAACTGGTCTATGGATCCTGCTGATCATACTATGAGTCTATGATCCTACTCTGACACTATCAATTTGCTATTCTAGAATTCTACATAAGATCAGAATCATTTTGGTAAAGTAAGATCACATAATCCTATGATTCAGGTTGCGATTTCAACAACTATACCGACTTCTTAAATCCCACTATTGATTGCAATGCCTCTGCAGAAGTCCTCCACTGATCTCGCTTCAGGAATGATGATGGAAATTTTCTTCCCCTGAAAACTTGAACCTATTTCCAAGAATTACCCACTGTTTTCAATCTGTGCACCACCCAATACCAATTTCTTCCAGATCTTTCTTTCTGAGCAAAGTTGTTCAATCGAACAAAAGTGTATGAAATATATTTAACAAATCCATCAGCAGCCAGCACTGAAACCTTACTCCATGTGTTTTGCTTAGGAGAGCCTTCAAAGAATCAGTTATGCCCCTTCAGATTAGTAAAGATCAGCGGGGTGCTACTGTTTCCAGCTGGTACGGTGGGCAGTTTTTTGAATGATCATAATGTAATTCTTGATTTTTGTGACACCCTGCAGGGTAGATCCTTGTCCTTGATGCCCTGTTAATAAAATTTTTTTTGCTGATAAACAAAATGTTTTGCCTAGGATTCTCATCCACCAAGAACACAAATCCTCCAAGCCTTTCCTTATCAAATTGCAGATTGAAGTATTTACTCTCGATCTTGATTGTTTTCTGGAGAAACTCCTCTTGCATTGCTCACACTAGAAATTGACATAAGAGGCAACATGTGTGAGAATGACAGGGAGGGGAGAGAGAACAGAGAACCTATTTTATAATCAAGAAATTAACATTAAAATTAGAAATCTATACACCAAAATGAGGAATCAAGATGGATCTGCTATTGTATGCAATAATTAGTTGGAAGAAGGAGTTTTTTTTTGGGGGGGGGGGGGGGGGAGAATGGACATAGAGAGATGAGAAAGTTTAGATTGAGTGTGACGAAGGGAGATGTAACCTGCATTTCATGGAGAGGCGGAGGAGGTCAAAGTCAAGAGAAGCAAGAATGACCAGTGTAGAGTGTGGAGGATCCACCTTGTACTATGTGGAGAGTGCTATGGAGGTTGGAATGAAAGACTGGATACATATTTTTTGACGCTGACAGCATCATTTAGAGGCTACTTATTGCTAGATGTGTGGTAAGGTATGGACTGACAAATATTGTTGTCATTTAAGCCCTTGATTGAGGACTTTTAACTCATTATAAATTAATGTCTGAAGATATGAGAAGCTGCCTTGAGCATTTAATATGTGCAGAGTTAAATTGGGATATTTCACTTACTCTAATAAACATTTTCAATTTTCCCTTGTGCTGCAGGAGAAATTTAGTGATGTTGTCAACTGGCTCAAAGCAAATTCTGCCAAAGGAGAAAGTACCTTAGCGGTAGGGCTTCATATTGCTGAAAAGAAACTTGTTCCCGAGAGTAAAAGCAATGAGACAAAGGTATTTCAGGAGAAGACGGGTCTTGTTCCAGCTGGTCCAACTACAAACTTTGCAAGTGCATGGAACTCTAGAGTACTCTCAATCAGTCAACCTGTTCTGTTTGGTAAACCCTTTTTCTGTTTGGTAGGAGTTATTTCACATAACTTAGGATGGATGCAATGCACATCTCAGTAGCTTTGAGATCTTAGATATGAAAATGTGTGCTGGATAAAAGGAAGAAATGAAGGATCTGATGTTGAATTTCTGTCTGTACTTATACCCTTTTATGTAAAGAAGTACAAAGGAGCAGTAACTCTTTTTCTTGCCTTACTCTTGATACATATGTGGGTTTGTTCTTTATTTCATATTAAAAAATGTCTTTCTGAAATTGGATTCAAGTATTTAACAATGTGAAGGGATTCAGGTTTTTTACTTGAATATTTTATTTGACTGGTAGAAATGCAAAAATGTCATGATGAGAAGTAAAATAGGGGATAAGTGAAAAATATATTATAAAATCAAGGAAAAGGTTGATGTCGAATCAAGGAGGGAGTGCAGGAGAGAGAGAGAGAGAGAGAGAGAGAGAGAGAGAGAAGCATGAAGAATACAGATAGCATGGGTTTCTAGAACCTTCACGGTTGATGGAGCTGGTGAATTACAATACACACACGCATGTGTGCATATCACACAGATGCTGGTTATAATACCAAATTATAGCCCAAAACAACTAATAGCAATGCCTAGGACAGTTTTTGTACTACTTATTATTAAAAATTTAAAAACATTCTTGTAACTTTTTAATGTTATTATTGTTGTTGTTATTATTTTTAGGTTTAAAGTTATGAAATCCTTATAAGCTTTTTATGATAGCAAATAACTCTACTAATTTTTTATGTGTTGCAATTCATTCCACTAACTTTTATGTGTTGCAACTTATTTCACTAATTTTGATCATGTGGAAAGACCCACTAACTTTTTAAGTTTTGCAACTCATTCCACCAACTTTTACTTGGTTAAAAAAAGTCAACTAAGTATCTTAAATACTAAGCTAACCCATTATTATAAATATTTAATATTAATTATGGTACAATAGATGAAAATTATAAAATAATTATACCTAGATTATATGTTATAGTGAAAATCTTGTTATAATGAAAATCGAACTTTTATAAACTTTTAAATGAATTCTTTTTCCCATATTGTGCTTGTTAAAAGGCTTGAAATGCTTTGTTGGCCACAACCTAACAATTTAAGCTTTTAGGTAAAGTGGGTGTCTAACATGGTATCGAAGTTAGGTTGCCAGGAGGCCCTGGGTTCTAGTCTTGTTGCTCGCATTTATTGTTTGTTTGTGCACCAGGCTACCCTTTTTTGTTTTTTTGTTTTTGCTAAGAATCATCTTATTGCCTATAATGGGTGTAACAGGTGTTGCTTATCGTTTGTTTATCTCTCCACGTGTTGTTGGGATGCATATGTGGGCCCTGGGTTCTAGTCTTGTTGCTCGCATTTATTGTTTGTTTGTGCACCGGGCTACCCTTTTTTGTTTTTTTTGTTTTCGCTAAGAATCATCTTATTCCCTATAATGGGTGTAACAAGTGTTGCTTATCATTTGTTTATCTCTCCACGTGTTGTTGGGATGCATATGTGGGGTGTTAAGGTTTGATATAAATTGTTGGCCCACAACCTAACAACTTAAGCTTTTAGGTAAAATTTTTTTCTAATTATGCTCTCACATTATTGCTTGTTTGCTAAGAATCATCGTATTCCCTATAATGGGTGTTGCTTATCATTTGTTTATCTCTCCACCGGGCCCTAGGTTCTAGTCTTGTTGCTCGCATTTATTGTTTGTTTGTGCACCGGGATACCCTTTTTTGTTTTTGCTAAGAATCATCTTATTCCCTATAATGGGTGTAACAGGTGTTGCTTATCATTTGTTTATCTCTCCACATGTTGTTGGGATGCATATGTGGGGTGTTAAGGTTTGATATAAATTGTTGGCCCACAATCTAACAACTTAAGCTTTTAGGTAAAATGGTTGTCTAATTATGCTCTCACATTATTGTTTGTTTGCTAAGAAACATCTTATTCCCTATAATGGGTGTTGCTTGTCATTTTTTTATTTCTCCATGTGCTGTTGGGATATGTGGGGTGTTAAGGTTTGATATAAATTGTTGGCTCACAACCTAACAACTTAAATTTTTAGGTAAAATGGTTGTCTAATTATTCTCTCACATTATATGATGAGTTTAATTAAATAGGTAAAGTTTAATTATTAATTTATGGTTTATTTTTATTTGTATTAATGAAAATGGGAACTCTCTCTCTTATGCTCGTTTTTGCCTTGCTCTCTTTTCTAATTTTCTTTTGTTCATCTTGATAAATTCGATCATAAGTGGGTATGGAAGTGAACCGCCACAAATTGACGTAGATCGAAAGAAGGTCCTTCTATTTGTAATTGGTTAAAGTTGGGGTTAGGCATTTCCATTCATTTGAAGGAGAAAACCCATAATCACAAATGATGGGTTAGATTATTAGAATTACTTTGGTGGCTGGTAGATGGGTTTGTTAGTGCTTGCCTTCGCTTGTTTTGAAATTGAGAAAGGATAGTTGGCAGGAGATGTTTAATGAGTGCCAGGTAAAGTTTGGATGGTGCTTAAAGCATATTAAAGGGAAATTTTATGGAGTTGGGTTTGCAATCAAATAACCTCATTCTTGGAGGTCTGGAAGGTGAGGGTTGGGAGGTTTTTTGCAGAAGTAGTAGGCAATAGTGGGCTTGGAGAAGACTCATAAAATTTTGGCTCAATTTTTATGGAATCATGACAATTGCAGTTGGAAGGAGGTTCTATCTTGTTGTTCAAAGACATTGAAAGGTAGGTGGTGATGTGTGAATTGTAGAGGTTCCCAAATAGTGGTGGCGGCAACCGTTGGTTATCCATGAGTTATTGGGAAACTAGGGTTTGTGAGAGGAAGGGGTTGATCATGAAGGCACTAGAGAGCGGAGTGGGTTTTGAATAGATTGGGATTGCTGGCAAGGTACTCTTAACAGCACAACCTATATGGCCTGATTACTAGGAAATAAGCCAGGGATTTTATGGAGGATTTGACCCAATTACAATTTGTTGGATTCTTAAAGGAGCTTTTAAAGGTTTTTGAGATCTCTAATGCACAAGAAATTTTGTTGGTCCAAAATGAGGCTGCTTCCTCTTCGCAGGCCTATGCTTAAGGGGCCTAATGTACAGGTAAGGAGGCTTTAAAGTTGAGTACACCTCATAACAAACAACTATCTTAGCAAATTAAGAATGATGAGGGTGATAAGTTGAGGCTCGTGGCTTGGTGGGCTTCGAAAAGGAGGGGAATAGTAAGTCTGGATTTGGGCAAATCTTAGGAGGTGAAGAAGACATAGTTTTGTGATACATCCTTTTTGGGGAGAGTGCTTTGTGTGAGAGGGCAAAATAGATCCTCTTCTGATGGGCAGATCGGTGAGGAAGGAATATTCTGAATTTTGACGAGCCATCCGCAAGGGTTTCCATGAAGGATAAAAGTTTTAATGTGCAAAAGGACGATATATGATTGTGGACTTGGTTGGGAATCAAGATTGTTTAAGTTTGAGGAACAATAGGGTGGGATGGATGGGGAGACAGTCTTGGATCATCAGAAAGTTAGCATACCACAAATTTATTATCGACAGGGGTAGGTGAGCATGGAAAAAAGGGCAACTGAGAGGTGTTCAATGGCAAGGAAAGTTAAGTTTTTAAAAAGACATAATGAAGGCAGCTTTTTCATTGAGGAGCCTTTGATTGGGTTGAAATTGGTCTATACCATAGGTTTATTCTTGACAGGGGCCGGAGAGCATGGAAAAATGGGACTCCTCAATTGAGAGGTTTTCTAATGCAAATGTGAGGATAGTTAAGTTTTTGAAACGACATGGCAAAGGCACCTTTTACGTTTAGGAGCCTTTGACTGGATTGAGAATTGGTCTACCAAAAAAAGTCGGTGAAGTAAATTCTGTTGAGGAGAAGAAATGGGGTGATGTTTCAAACAAGGAGGGTGAGTTGGACAGCGACATTGATTTCATGGAAGGCTACTTATTGATAAGATTCATGAACAACTTGGGTCTAAATCAGATACTTTTGACGTTTTGAGCGAGTTTTCCTTTAAGCCTCCATCTTTGTCAGAGGTTTAAGAGGAGCTTCTGGTTTAGTGAAGGATGGAACAAACTGTTCCTGGTTCTCAATTTCAATTTGCTAGATAAAATGGGTTTTTGGTGGGGTAATTCAGAGGGAAAGGAAGTATGCTTGGATGATGCTAAAGTAAGGCTAAGAAGGTTCAAAGGGAATTGGAAAATTTGCTGTGTTTTTATTTACTATGATGGAAAGGGTTTGAAAAGGGGCTTCCTTCGGCGGTGCTCGTTAGGTCTTTGTGTCGGTGAGCATTGGGCAATCATGCACTTGCGGTGTGTGCAGAGATAATTTGTGTTACATAGGCGAAGTACGATAATCCTTACTAAATATGCAGCGTTCCCCACAAGTGATGCGTTGCACTTATACAACCTAGGTGCCGTAAGAAATGGACAAGTGTGGAGTAAATCGGGTTAATCTAGATGGGAGAGGGCTAAGAAGTTAGCGCATGAAACTAGGATTAGATTAGCAACTTGGAATATACGGGCACTTGTGGGCAAATGCATGGGGATAGTGGATACAATGGTTAGAAGGAAAATTAACTAATTTGCCTTCAAGAGACGAAATGGTTAGGGGAGAAAGCTAGAGAAATTGAGAAATTAGGATTAAACTTTTGTGCACTGGAAAAGAGAAACATAAGAGCGGGGCAGGAATAATTGTAGATGAAGACCTAAAGATAATGTAGTAGATGTTAAAAGAATAGGGGATAAGATCATAAAAATCGAGATAGTTCTAAGTCTAGAAATATTAAATCTCATTAGTGTGTAGAAGCTCAAGATCTTTTGGATAAAATGGATTTAAAGTTCACTGATTTTAGAGGAAATGAAGTGCGATCAGATGGTGGCAAAAGCCAAAAGATTAAGTCAAAGAGAGTTGGCAAAATTGAAGAGCTTGACAAATTATGATGGAAGGGTTTGAAAAGGGGTTTTCTTGGTTAATTTAGTCTAGTTTTATTTTGTGACCTTGATTTTTTTGCTTTCTTTTTCTTTTTTCTTTGATGATCTTCTATTGTTATTTGGTAGACTCCTTGTCCCTGCACATCTCTTCTTTCTATCTAATATAACTTCTTTTTATCATAAAAAAAAATGTCGTGTGTATGCTCCCCAAATAGGCATAGTAGAAAACCTTAAAATACAATTTTGGGAAGATATGGATAATATTATATAAGAGATACCAACGTTAGAAAAGTCATCTCTATGGGAGCTGATTTGAATGCGCACATTGGAAATGACAATATAGCTATGAGAGGATACATGTAGGTTATGGGTATGGATATAAAAATGAGGTTGGGGATACAATTTTAGATTTTGCCATGTCCTATGATTTGGTTATATTGGATACCTGCTTGATAAAAAAGAGAAGAACATTTAATAACTTTCAAGAGGGGAAAAATAAAAGCCAAATAGATTTCTTTTTAACTAGGAAGGAAGAATCATCCTATTCATCCATCATGTAAAGATAGTAAAGTTATCCCAGGTGAAAGTCTGACTACACAACATAAAGTCCTATTGTTAGATATATATACTAAAAAATGGAAGAGTAAGAACAACATAAATCAATGCAAGAGGATTAGATGGTGGAGCTTGAAGGGAGTAAATATAGTAAAATTCATATATAAAATGATTAAAGAGAGTGATTGGACAATAGGGGATAAGGTAGATGCGAAACCTATGTGGAGTAGAATGGCTAACTCTATCATAAAGATAGCAAAAGAGGTTTGAGGTGAATCTAAAGGAAGATACTTGGGTAATAAAGAAAGTTGGTGGTGGGATCAAAATGTCCAAAAAGTTGTAAAGACAAAAAGAAATTGATATAAAATATGATGAAGTTATAGAAATATATAAAATTTTGAAAAGTTTAAAGAGGCAAGAAAAAATGCAAGAAAGGCTATTAGTGAAGCTAAGCATATAATTTATGATACTTTATATACTAGACTAGGTACAATAGAAGGAGAAAGAGACATTTATAAACTTGTCATAGCTAGAGAAAAAAATGCAAAGATTTAGGTAGTATAAAGGAAGAGAACGATAATGTCTTAATCAAAGAAGAAGATAAAAGAGAGGTGAGAGAGATACTTCAATAAGTTGTTTCATGAAAACCAAATTGAAAGCTTGAGCTTAGAAGTGACAAATGAGGAAAAGACTAAAAATAGGAGATTTATTTGCAAAATTAGAGTCCTTGAAGTTAAGATGACTTCAAAAAAGATGAAAAAGTAAGAAATCTATAGGATCAAATAACATACCAACTGAAGTTTGAAAATGTTTAAGGGTTAAAGGAAGTATGTGGTCAACTAATCTATTGAACGCTATTATAAAAATAAAAAAATTGCTGGAAGAATGAGGAATAGCATGTTAATACCTTTATACAAAAAACAAAAGTGATATTCAAAATTGTAATAACTATCGCGGAATGAAGATTATGAGTCATACAATGAAACTATGGGAAAGGGTAATTGAACAAAGAATTAGACTAAAAACGAGAGTTTCACAGAATCAATTTGGTTTTATGCCTGGGCGATCGACAACATAAGCTATTTATCTTTTAACAAGATTAATGGAAAAATTTAGGGAAAAGAATAGGAACTTACATGTGGTTTTTATTGACCTAGAGAAAACATATGATAGAGTACCTAGGGAAGTTCTTTGATGGGTTCTAGAAAAGAAGGGAGTTTGCAGTAGATATACTAAGGTCATTAAGGAAATGTATGATAGAGTAGCGACTAGAGTTGGGACTGTAGGAGTGAAATCTTGAGAATTTCCAATCACAATAGATGTATATGAAGGTTCTACTTTGAGTCCTTATAGTGATTGATGAACTCATTAAGAATATCCCAAACGAGATTCCTTGGTGTATGTTGTTTGCAAATGATGTTGTCTTGATTGATGAAAGAAGGAGTGGTGTGGGATCTAAGTTAGCACTTTGGAGAACCATTTTAGAGTCTAAAAGTTTTAGGATAAGTAGAAATAAGACAAAAAATATGAAATTTAATTTCGGTAATGTAAGGGGGAGTATTCAAGAAAAGATTAAACTTGATAATTTAGAAATCAATAGCACTAGTATATTTCAATATCCTGGATCTATTTTGCAAATGGAAGGGGAAATTAAAGAGGATGTAATAGATAGAGTTAAAGTAGGTTGGGTAAAATGGAGGAGTGCATCAGGCGTGTTGTGGATTGTACAGTACCCTTAAAATTAAAAGGAAAATTTTATAAAATGGCTATAAGAACGGCTATGCTTTATGGATCAAAATGTTGGACGACTAAGAAACAACATGTACAAAAAGTAAAAGTTGCCGAATGCGATTGTTAAGGTGGATGAGTGGTATACCATTAAAGGATAAATTAAGGATCAAACATTTTTCGAAATAAACTAGGCATGTGATTGGGTGAAGACAAGATATGGGGGGTGGTTTTAGATGGTTTGGGCATTTGAAACGTAGGACTAGTAGCGCACCTGTGAGGATGAGTGAGTTAGTAATTTTTTTTTGGTATTAAAAAAGGTAGGGATAGACTTAAAATAACCTGTAATGAGGTAGTGAGGAAGGATTTAATAGCTTTTAAGCTAGAGTAGGAAAATTCTCTTCATTGGGTGAATGGGTAGAAAATGATTCATATAGCCGACCCACCTTGTGGGACTTAAGGCTTGTTATTGTTGTTGTTGTAGCATTCTTTGTTGAGGGCTCCTTGTCCTCTTTTGCTTATATACTCTTTCTCTCAATATATATATATATATTTTAAAATTTTTAAATCTAAAAAAAAATTGCAAAGAAATTGTGTATACATCACCTTATTATGGTGTGCTGTTTGACCATGGAATACCCTTAAAATTAAAAAAAGTCTCATAGAACGGCTGTACGACTAGCTATGTCTTATGGATCAAAATATTGGGCAATTAAGAAACAATACATCCAAAAAGTAAAAGTTGCCAAAATGAGAATGCTAATGTGGATCTGTGGTGTAACATTAAAAGATATAATAACCAATGAACATATTCATGATAAGTTAGGTATAGCTCCTGTGGAAAACAAGTTAAGGGAGGGGCGATTTAGAAGGTTTGGGCATTTACAGCGTAGGCTAGTAGTATACCAATGAGAAGGAATGAGCTAGTTACTATGGGGGGAAGTAGGAGGGTTAGGAGTAGGCTTAAAATAACTTGGAATGAGATAATGAATAAGGATTTGATAGTGCTGGATTTGTCGGATGAAATTGCCTATGATCCCGTGTGGTGGAAAATGATTCATGTAATTGGCTCCAGCTAGTGGGGCTTGAGGCTTGGTTTATCGCCGTTGTTGTTGTATCATCTTATTATTTAAGTTATTTTTACACGACAATATGGGCTTTAGATCAAGACAAAAATTTATCTTCTTATCGAATGTAAATGGAATGTATAAAAATTACACAAAAGTTATGTATAACATGGAGGTATGTTATCTTTTTTCATATGCATTTTGTATTGATAAATCTAAAATATTAAATTGATATATTTTCTTCCTATAAAATCACTTATCATCAAAGTAAGTTTGGAATGATTGTTTAATTTGTAAATAATTGAAATAAGAACTGTTAAACGCAAAATAGGGCTGCAAATGAGCCAAGTTGTTCATGAGTTACTCGGTGCTTGGCTCGGTAGTAGTTTATTCCTTTAAGATAAATGAGCCAAACTCAAGTTTAGATTTTGAACTTGAAAACTAATCTAGCCGAGCTTGAGTTAGATGATACCCAGCTTGATACTCGACTCGCTAAGCTTGCGAGCTAGCTTGCTCAATTGCCTCGCATCTTGGATTATTAAAAACTCAAATAATAGCCTTGTTTAATAGGCATAGGAGTTATCCAATGAAGTAAGTTCTGGATTTTTTAGAGTATGGTCTATAGGCTCAAAAATAGGTTTGTCTATTCACTTGTTAGGAGGCTTATTGATTTATATATTTGATTTATAGTTGATTTTAAATTGAAATTATGTTACATATATATATTTAAAGTAATTTCACGTTAGTCATCACTAATCACATATTTTTATTTGTCTTTTAAATTTTTTTTAATGACATAAGATAGTAAAACATAAATTAAAATATTTAAACTTACGTTTTAAATGAACTGGATCATTTGTTCGTTTATATCAATGAGTAAATTTTGATTTTTTATATAATCAAAATTTTAACAAGATTAGTCTTGGCTTGTTTAGGTTTGTTTTAAGCTCAATTAATAAATGAGCTGAACATGGACAAGGCTGAGCCCAACTTGTTTAATTAAGAGCCTAGAGCTCGATTATAAAGGCTCATTTTTTAAATGAGCCAATCCTCAACATCGTAAAGTTCTGCTCAGCTATGCTTGATTGCAGCCCTTTTGCAAAGGAAAAAAAACTATTCCTATATATATATATATATATATATAATATTGGATAGCAAAAAAGAAAAAAATTTTCATTTGAAGTTAGGAGCATAGAAAATGGAGAATGAGACATCCTTTTAGGAATAATCTGGAATAAACTGGAGAGGAAATACAAAAAACCATTCCTCTAGATATATAAATGATATCAACTAATATTTCATGAACTAAGTTAGAACTATGGAGAACAATTTTAGAGTCTAAAGATTTTAGGATAAATAAGAATAAGATAGAACATATGGAATGTAATTTTAGCCACGCAAGGAGAAATATTGGAGATAAGATTAAACTTGACAATCTAGAAATTAATAGCCCTAGTGGATTTTGATACCTTGGATCTATTATGCAAGTGGAAGCAAAAATTGAAGAGGATAAATATATAGAGTTGAAGCAGGTTGAGTAAAATGGAGGAGCGCTTCGGGCGTGCTTTGTGATCATAGAATACCCTTAAAATTAAGAGGAAAGTTCTATAAGATGGTTATAAGACCAGCCATGGTCTATGAATCAGAATGTTGGGCAGAAACAACATATCTAGAAAGTAAAAGTTGCCGAAATGCAAATGCTAGGGCGGCTGAGTAATATAGCATTAGAGGATAAATTAAGGACCAAACATACGTGCAATAAGTTAGGCACAGCACCAGTTGAAAATAAGATAAGGGAAGGGTGTTTTAAATGGTTTGGACATTTGTTACATTGGCCAATTTGTGCACCATCTAGGAGGAGTGAGCTAGTTATTATTATTGGTATTAGAAGGGGTGGGATAGACCTAAATAACATGAAATGAGACAGTGAAAAAGGATTTAATTACTCTTAAGATGGCTGAGGAAAATGCTTTTAGTTGTGTGAACCAGTAGAAAAGGATTCATGTAGCTGACCCCTACCTAGTGGGGCTTAAGGCTTCTTGTTGTTATTGTAACTAATATTTCATGAATTTTTCTTGAAAATAAAGCATCACAAATTAAGTTTTCAATAGGTGATAGTATTTTTCAAAATTTATTTAGTTGTTTCTATGGACATTCATAAATGTAAAAGCTAATTTTCTCAATTAATTGGGGTGTGTGTTTGTGTGAACTGCTAAATTTAAACAAAAATTTTTACAAAGCACAATATTTTAATAATCCATTTGATATATGTTGCCAAAAAAAAATAATTCTTTAATAGTAGAAATGAGTTCAAAGAAAATTTTTTGAGGCCACCAGAAATAATTATTATCCAAAAAAGTTGATATTATAAAAATTAACTATTAATAATTAAAAATATAATAAAAATGACTTGGTAAAACAGGTTAGCACGATGTATTTGAATAGGTAGTGGATTTCTTTGTATTAAATTAAAGTTAATGGGTCGAGTTATAAAAGGGCAAAAGTCAGTTTTTCATGATCCTAATGGGGCCATTTGGTTTGCAGAATTTTTGTCATTCCAAAGAATTTGATGCCTATGACATCTTATTCCCTCATTTATTTGGGCTCTAGAATCTGACGTAGCAGGCATCTTAACATTCATGATGGGACACAAGCATCCCATTCCCACCATCCCCTATAAATCAGTTTCATGTGAATGGGATTCCCTTGGGAATCCTGCTTTTAGGATCACATTGCCTCACTATTTTGGCTGGTTGGACATCAATGCCTCCATTGTATTATTACAGGCTATTTTATATTTAAAAATAAAAGAACTTATTAATAAACATGAATGTAGTGCTATCGTTTTAATGTTATAATAATTGTTAAAACTTGTAGGCCATATTGACCCCAGATTTTTTGGTTAATTAGATCATTAAATGTTGAATATTTTTTCCTAATTTAATGATTGTTGAAAGTTTTAAGACACGGATTCAATTGGGTACAATTCTTAGATGGTTTTTGTGTTGAAAATATAATTATTCTTCCTATGGATGTCATATGTCAAGGATATAATAAGCTTGGCACCTATACTGGACCAAATACTAGTATGGGCATCTTGTGTACATTCTGGGGATTATGAAGACTAAAAAACCAGAATGGAGGAATTTTTTTGATTTTTTTCCTAGTCTTCAATTGTTTTTTAGTTTCTTTCTTCTGGTTTATATCCCAGAATTTTGATGAGAGATGTAGTATTCTCCTCTTTTATAAATTCTTCTCCTCTTTTAAAAATTCTTCTCTTCTTTTGGTATAAAAAAATCGCATAATATCCTTTAACCAAAAGCAACACCTATTCTCCTCCAATTTAAATTTGAAATTGTCCTTAACCGCTATTCTTTATTGAAAATGTTCTATAATTTTTATTTTTATTTTTAAATTTTTTTCAAGAGTACAAGACTCCTCCATATTTATAGTACAATCATCATCGAACAAAAAAACGAAGAGCCCCTAAAGGCTAAAGCACTGGTATAGTGCACGTGGTGCTGGAATTGAGGAAAGGAAGAGGAAGTTGGACATATTCTCCTATTATAGTGGCAAATGGAGAATACTTATGTTCTCAGCTTAATATTTCTATTTCCTTGATAAATTGTCGTGTAGTTTATGTGCATTTTGATCATTAGAATGAGAACACAGGGCTGAACAAAATTTACCTAAATAGGTTAGAAGACAAAAAATGCTCTGAAATATCTTTACCACCTATTCAGTTTGAGACTTGAGTATAGAATTTTTCTTTTCTTTGGTTCCTTTAATGAGATTGATGTAGATTTTCCACTCATGAACTTTTTTGTTTTTGCTTCAGGAAGCCAAAATCCAGTTCCCATAAACAATGGTGCTTCAAATGATGTGGATGATGGTGAGATGAGGAAACTTTAATGAACCTCATCCTTGATGTTTGAATTTCTCTAAAACTGTTAGTACAGGTCGAATACAGTCTTGCCATGCAAGGTCTATATTTATCTTGGTAATTTTTGGATGAATAAATTCATAAAATTTTCATCATACATTGGTTTTTAAAATTGATTTAATGTCAATGTTTTGTATCTTAATTCTTATAACCTATGTGAAGGTCCTGTGATATGTTGGTGCTTTTGGTTCCTCTCTTTTTTAGTTGTTTTGTAGTTGCTAGTGTTAAAGTTTAATTTACATTGTTGGCCCATAGTCTAATAGCTTAAGCTTGTGGTAATCTAACAATTGGGGTGGATCTTAGCGGTTGTAAGCATTTTAGATCATCCTTGAAAGGAAGAGAAATGCAGATTAATGCTACTTTAAAGTGTTACGCTCCAATCACAAAAGAAAATGCTTGTGTTAGTAGTCAGGTGCAAAGGTATGCAATCTTTTGAAGATTTTTTGATAACTCTACACAACTGTTGGGTCACCCACTCTGCTTGTAATACCCTTGCATACATAAAAGGAGTTAGCACCCTTAATTACACACTAACTTGGTAACATTCGCCGTCAAACTGGGTCATGTGACAGCATAACCTAAGCACCCAAGGACTTAGTAGACAAATCAGCCAGTCTGATACTCAGACTTCACATGACTGTTTTGAATAAGCTATTGCGACAAGATTTTTCCAGAAAAAGTAAGAATTAACTTCATTGTGTTATGTCTGTCATGAAAAGTTGGATTTGAACCAATATGAATATGTGCTTGATTATCACATATCAACTCCATAGATTGTGATGTTGAAACTTTAAGTTCTTCTAACACTCTTTGACCAAATCAATTCACACATAATATGTGCCATGGCTCTATGAGTCTATATTCAAATTCTGCACTTGACTGTGCAACAAAAGCTTGCTTCTTAATCTCTTAAGACTCAAATTGCCAACAACAAATGCAGTATCCAGTGTGGATCTTCTTTTGTAAAGGTGATTCATGCCATCTACATGTGTGTTATTGAACAATAGGATGACCCTTATTTTGGTACAAGAGACCTCGTCTAAGCACAACTTTGTGATATCTCAGGATATGGCTGACAGCATCCCAGGTTTGAGGAGAATCATGGTATTGACTTGCAAGTTTCAACACTAGTTGCAAAAGAAATCTGGCGAAGTGGCCGCAGGATGATTTAACTTCCCAACAAGTCTGTGGCACTGACATCATCAAAAGTTAACCCACAATATACCCCCATTTGGAATTAGTTTTCGCAGCTGTATCAACATACTCATCTTAACAAATCTGTCTCATCGAATAGAGCAATAACATATTTCCTTTATAAAGAAAGTCCTTAAGGTATGGATGCCACAATTCCTAAGAAGTACTTGACTGGCCCTATATCTTTAATTTGGAACTTCGTCCGCAAAAATAGGTTTAAATGCTGTATACTTCACTTATCATCAATGTTGATTACAATATTATCCAACTAAATAATTAGTAAAATTTTATGTGCAGCTTTATGCAATACTATGAAGCTAGAATACACAATGATCTGCCTCACATATTTGAAGACCAAAATCAATCACCAGTGCAAATATACCAAACCATGCTTTGGAGACTGCTTCAGGCCATGTAAAGACTTTTCAGATGGCATAAGTACCTTGACTCCTCTTGAAAAACAAACCCAAGAGGTTGCTCCATGTGTAAGGCCAGCGCATAAGACGGCATTCTTAACATCCACCTGGTGTAAAAACCAATGAAATATTGTAACTAAGAATTAAACTGATGCACCAAAGTGAGTTTAGTCTAGCCTTCATACCATACACCTGCTTGACAATGAAGAACAGAGTTATCTCCAGGAAGTTTTACAAGCTTCCAAGTGTCTTAGCCTACAAGACACGCAATTCTTCACCTTTGGCTGCTCTCCATCTAGAGTGAGACAAATCTTCAGATAGAGACTTGGGGATAGATATGGATAATTGTGAATTTTCACATTACTGAATACACAGGTAAGCTGGTCTTCTTCATTGTCCTGGCTAAGGAGAAACTTGTGTGGGTGATGAAGTTGATAAGGGTGTTAAGTACAGCCAGTGAAGGGGGCGCAGCTAGCCAGAGTGGAGTTTTGTACTGTAAGGCTGACAGTAGTGTGTCGGTAAAGGTTCTTGAAAATGGCAGGGGAAGATTCATACGTTTGACGAAGGCAAATAATAAGATTCTCTATGGCATACATATTCTAGAAGGCGATCAGAAAAAGGGTGGAGGGATTTCCTTGTTGCCCTGTTGGAATATCTGAGTCGCCAAGTGATGTATCCAATCCAAACAGTGGTAGATGGAGATAATCTGATTGTAGGTCTTCGAATATTCAGAGAGTTGAAGAGGTAAAGGAGAGGACTAGCGTGTTTCAGAGGTTGTCATCGAACTTCCCCTATGCAGATGTGGCCAGATGAGTGCTGGTGACAAGAAAGGAAGAGGCTATGAAAATAACTCACTACCAAAGGATTCTGAGAGGCCATGCGAGTATTGCTAATCCTATCTCCTTGACAAGTGATGGTGGGGACAATAGGAAAGAACCCACTCTTGCTGGGGGATCTTTCATAGGGACGGCATAGTTGTACTTCTGAAACTTTTGATTGACGAACAATTTGAAATTAAACCGTAGTGGTAAATAAAACATTATCGGAATGTGAGAGGCTGCCGAGGCCTAAGTCCTAGTCACATGAGGCTGGCATTTACATTTTGTGCTTCTTGGCCAATCAATTTTTGCCTTCGTTACTTTGTCTCCCATAGGGATTTGAACCTTAAAGCAAGAATTGAGAGAGGTTGGGACTCTTATGTATGTTGCTTTTTAACTAGCAAAATTTAAGTGTCATTGGGAATTTTTTTTTACGATGGAGTTTGTGTTGATGCAAACATCCTACAGTACACAAGTTATACACCTGACATTCAATGAGCAAATATTTGCAAAACAGCCCCTATTGGACTAAAATTTTTTAGACGTTAATGTTTCCTTAATTAAAATAAACCCCTAATTTTCTAAACCTATGTCTAAAGTAGGCATGCTGAATAGGCAGCATAAGAGATGGGCCATTTGTCATGTAGTGGAGCGGACTGATTTTTATTAGCATTTTTTGAAAGTCTTGATTGCCCCTTGCTTGTTTCTTGGAAGCTTATGAAAATATTATGTTTCATTTCCATTGCAACTTCTGATTGATCAATTCAAAACTGAGCCTTAGTGGGTGGACAATGTTGGAATGGACTAGTTTGGTACTTGCAATTTTCAGTTGCTTCATGTTTTGTGGACTTGCTGCTTGAAAGTAATATCAAAATGTTTTTCTTTGAGTTATACTCCTGAAACTTTTGATTGAACGAAAATTTGAAAGAAAGCATTAGTGGGATTGTGCGAGGCATAAGTTTTAGATCGGAGGGTGTCCTGCTTGCATTTTATGCTTATTGCCCTAAGAGTTCTTTTTTCCTTTATGCTTGGAGTTGCGAGCTGAATGGGCTGCGCAATCTCAAAGAGATTTGAACCACAATGCAAGAATTGAGAGAAGTTGGGAGTCCATGTTGTTTGTTTTTGACAAGCACATTGTAATATTATTATATTAAGAATTTCTTTTATGATGCAGTTTTTGTTATGCAAACATCCTACCAATATACTGTAATATGGATTTGTTTAGAACTTAAAAAGTTGGATGCTGGTGATTTTGACCAGTAACTTTTATGCATGCATCTTGGCTGCAAGTTCCATGCATTTCTCCCTGGTTAGGATTGGTCCATTTATTAGGACTGTTTCTTATTGAAAGAAATGCCTCATGGAGAGGGAATCCATGAATTTGGAAATGTTCTTTGTGGATGAGATGGCATCTTTGTGTTGTGATTATGTTATCTTTACTTCATTTTTCCACTGTTCTGTTTCATGTGGTGCTTTTCTTCTCTATATTAAATTGTTTTTCAAAGTAAGATGACAAAGAGCTAAAATTAGCTTGGCTGTTGGCGTCCTTTGATGGGAAGCTTTCAAATGGAAAAGGGCAAAATGGACACATGTTTAAGACTTGGCGTATGCCTGGGATGTTTGGTTGCCTAAAACTCACCAATGGCTAAATTGGAGCCTAACAAAATTAAACAAAAAATTAATTTGATTACATCCCCCTTTTAAATGTGCAAAAAAGTTAAAAAATGAATAGCTTCTTTAAGTTTCCTTGTCCTGTTGAACGGCTTGCTTGGTTCATAACTCCTAGTTTTTGTTTTCTTTTGGTTTCATTTTGCCTCCCCCCAACCTTCATCTTCTACATGGCTCTTTAGATTCCTGTATTACTGTTAGCATAATGACATCATTCAGGCAACAGATTGCTGGTTCTATGCAGATTGCTAGGGGTGAACTTTCTACTCCTAAATACTTGCATCATAATAAAGTAGAACTTTTAGTTTGCTTGGGCACCAAATGAGTTTCATGCCTTAAGAAATCTGTTGTAAAACAAGTTTTTTTTTTTTTTAATAAATAAAAATAAAAGTCTCATCTCCTTTCTGTTTTCGTCACTTTTAGAGCTCAACTGCTTTAAAGGAACTCCGCACTGCTATTTTTAGAAAATGAATCAAGTTGGTGTGATGTGTGAATTATTTGTTCACTTCGGTCCTGAATATTCTTCTTTAGGAATCTCATTTAAAGCAAGTTTTTTTTTTATTATTTATTTATTAAAATCTCATCCCCTTCCTGTTTTTATTGCTTTAAAAGCTTAAGTGCTTAAGGGACTCCGCACTGATATTTTGGAAAATAATTCAATTTGGTGTGCTGTGTGAATTATTTTTCACCTAGGTACTGAATATTCTTCTTTTGTATTATCAGAAAATGATGTGGAACAGCCTAGCAGCCCTTCAGTCAAGAAGATTGACGAGAAGGGTATTATCGTAGTACATGAGGTCAAATGCAAACTTTATGTGAAGGTATTTCTTTCAAAAATTTATATTAATTTATTTGGTCAAACAGTAAGCATGCATTGTTTGATTTGCTTTTAAGTTCTGAAATTAACGATCAAGGCATCATAGTAATTTTTTTACTGTATGATTACACATTACAGTAAAATTACTATGCTTTGAAAATTCCTAAAATTTTTATATTTAGATAGCTAACAACCTTGTTTTATTTCTTTACCCTCTTTCTAGTTTTTACTTGCATTTAACCATCTAATAAAATTCAAAAAGATCATCATAGCCAGTGCATGTCATTAAATGACATGGCTGAATTATTATTTTTTAATGTGTTCCATGAGTTAACTAAATTAGTATCTGCTTAATAATACAAGGTTGAATTATAAAAGTTTTGTATTCAGAGTCTTAGATACACAAAAGGGGCATTTGGATTGCGGCATGCAAAAAATTCCCATGGAATGGGAATGTCATTCCTAGGAATGGGATGCTTACCTCATGGGAATATTTTTGTTTGGTATGAGTTGTAAGATTTCCATGAATATATATAGGATTCCCATGCCAATGTTTGGTTCAACATGGGGAATTGTGATAGGCATTTCAAGAAGATGACCATTATACCGTTGATGTGTGTATAAACAATATATGAAGAATAACTATGACCTACTAAGAACATGCACTTAATTAAATTCATGTCCTAAAATTTTCAACAATCATAAATTTAAAAAAATTTCAACACTTCAATAATACAATTAATTGAAATAACTGAGGGTAGTATAGTATCTAAATATTAACTATTATTATAGCACAATAATAATATTAATTTCATTTTATTTGTACTATATTATATGAGCATTGATGTCAACCCCAAAATATTGAGGGCAATTTGGTCCCAAAGTAGGATTCCCATGGGAATGTGATTCCCATGAAGGGGGATATGGGAATGGAATGCCCATATTTTGTGGGGATCTTTTATCCCCAGGAATGTTAAGATGCCTGCCAATTCTAGTGTCCAACAAACGTGGGAATGAGATGCCATGGGCATCAGCTGCATCACGTTCCTAGGAATTTTGAAAGATGCTGCGAACGAAACACTCCCAAAAAGTTTATGCATATTATCATTGTGTGACACATGATTTGTGATTTATCTTCAAAGCTAGCCTGCCTCTTGATTGTTTTGCATGCAAAATTTATTCTTGTGCAGGTCACAGTAATTGATATCAATGTTTCTGTGTGCAGATTAAAACGGTTGAGCTAACTAGTATAGTTCCTGTCATAAACTACAGATATATAGGCACATTAATGCTTGCATTGTTTGCTTTCTTACTTTTTTTTTTTTGGTTAAATTTTTGCTAAGCAGTTGCTTTCTTGATTTGGGTTGACCATTGTCATGATGTAATAGATGCCTTATGTTGATGATGCTGAGGACAATTTCTGTGTTGTTTTTGTTGTAATTTATGAGTTGATAATAGTAATCTTTCTGCTTAAAATTTTCAAATGTATATGCTATGTTCTTACTCTTTAGTTTTTGTTGTTCCCCTTTACATTGTTCAGTCAAGTGATCCAGCAGAGCAGGGTGCATGGAAAGATAGAGGAACTGGTCAGCTTTCCATTAAATGCAAAGAAGGTGTTAGCAGGGGCACAAAAGAATCCAAACCAACAATTATTGTTCGGAATGATGTATGTTTCTTTTAAACTTACTTTGGTTCTATATTAAATTCAGCTTGGAATATTTATTTTATTGAAGATTTTTTTTTTTAACCTTAAAATCATATTATTTATTGGTTGGATTATTGTTTTGAAATTCTCAACTAAATGGTGTATTTTTGTTTTCTAAATTCTTAATCCTGGTGCTTCTAGTCTTGATCCCTCATCTTATCTTTTTTGGTGGGGAAATCATCTATGGTTTGAAATTTTATGATGGAAGCTTTGAATTAAAATAATGTACCTGATTGATTGTTCTTTTCATGCGTGCCAAAATTCAAGTTGATGAAATTTAATTGGTATGGTTTGAAAGCAAATCGTTTGATCTAGTCCTGGAATGGCAACAAGAAGCTCAACTGAGGATTGCTGAATGAAAGAAAAGGAGGGAGAAGGTCCACACTCCTCACTTCATTTGGGCTAGAGGCTAACATATGGCTTCTTCAATCTAGATGAGATTTCTGGCTCAGTTAGGGTCGATTTCTTTGGTTGAGGAGAATGGGAGACATGGGTCGCATTCAATGGAATTTAAGCTCAACAATACTAGGAGCATGTTGTTTTTGTCAAATATACATACATATATATATATACATATATATATATACATATATATATATATATATAAGTTTTTGGCTGGGGAGAGGGGTAGGGGTGTTTACATTCTGTGATTTTCCCTGAAAGTTTCATGTGAAATGGGTCATAGAAGCTTTGCACATACCAGAGGCAGATCTGTGATTTGTTTGTGCCACATCAAAGTTGCAGATGGAGATCAGATGGATAGATTTTTATAGATAAGGACTTCATGCAGCTCAGTGAAATCTTTGGATGACCTATGTGGACACAGCATAAGGAGGATCAAAGTGGGTTGGAGACATAGTCTTACATTTCAAGAGGGTTTGAAAGGAAATCGAGTTTCTATTTCTAGTTTGTAAAATTTTGGTGACATTTTTGAAATCCAAATTAAAAATTGGAAAAAAAGGAAAATATTGGGTTTTTTTCATTTTCTTCCTAAATTATTCACAGTCTATTTTGATATTGCCTAAAATTTTACTTATAGTTTTCATAATTTATTTTAGTTTCTGATAATTATTTGAATTGGCATCAGAATTTCAGTCAAAATTTCATTAATTGAGACCCTCAAAATTTCTGTCAGAGATTGGAGTTTTAGTCCTTGGTTGGAGACTGAGGTTTTTTCTGTGAATGTAATTGCACCATCATTGGTAAGAAGAGTAGCTTTGCTGAGGTTTTGCAGAGGCAAATGGAGGTTGGAGCATATGGTGGAAGTTCATATTTGATAGGGTTGGATCCTTACATGAAACCTCATGTGCTGGGATCTTTTACAGGGCTTGAGGCAGGCCCTTCAAAATTAAAGGAGAATGAGTTTGAATTGGCCTCTGTTTCAGGAGTGGGTAAAATCCTCATCTAGATTTTTTAAAGGGGAAGGGGGACTAGTTATGGGCTGAGGTATGGGAAATGGCAATGAGCACATTAATCCATGTGGTGCTGGGGAGGATGGACTGGTTTCCATTCTGGGCTGGGCATCCTTTTAAAAGTCCTCTCTGCGACTTCTCAAAGAAGAAGGGTCATGATACTTCATTGAAAGGGATATACATAATGAAGAAGTATGAAAGAGGAGGGTTGATGTCAGTGTCTATGATGTTATAGGAGGATGATGCAATAGTTGTGAATAGACAGGCGATGGTAGAAGTTGTACGGATGCAGCTTGAAAATAAGGAGGAATGACCATTGATTGAAGAAAATGATGGAGGAGTTGCAGGGGCTGAGCCTTGTGAACAGGAGTGGCTGCAACGATCTCATGGCAGCCAGCTTTGGGATGAGTTCTGCACAGTAATTCCAAGGGATCTGGAGCTCACAGCTTGGAGCTCTGGAGATATTGACCTGTGAACTGCTGGATGTCATGTCAGCCTCAAATGCCTTTCTAGAAGGAGGAAATGGTAGCTATGATGAGATGGCTTTTAGTTGTGTTTAAAGAAGGCGAAGATAATGATTAATGAGTAGAAGTTTGGAGCTTGAAAGACTCTTTAAAGACATTGAAAAAAAGAAGGAAAGAGGAAATACCTTGGAGAGAAAACCACAAGCTGCAGCATAACATTAAAAGAGAACCTAAGATATTGGAATTCTCCGATAATTAGAAGGGATGGAGTGCAGGTGGAAAAGGGGACCTCTGCTGGCATTTTGTTCAAGAAGATAATCTGGTGGAATTTTAGGTGTATAAATGATCATGAAAAGCGAGTAGTGGTGAAAATTTACTCAAGGGATTGGAAGGCTAATGTGACTTGCTTGCAGGAAACAAAAATGAAAGCTCAATAAACAACATTGATTGGAGGAGGATGTGGGCTGTCAAGAGATGGAATCTAGAAGGCTAATTGTTTGGTTGGGGGCATTTGCCTAATGTTGAAGTCTTTAGTTGATGAGTTGTAGGACTCGTTTTTTAGGGACTTTTTTCTTGTCATTCTTCTATTCACTGAGAACCAGGTTCGTGTGGATGTTCACTGGGGTGTATGGTCCTTGTGAAGATAATAGGAGTGGTCTTTTGTGGTGGGAGCTACTCTCAGCGAAGTAGAGATGGAACTATCCTTGGGCTTCTGGTAGGAACTTCAACAGTCCTTTACCCCCCACAAAGAAATGTGAAAAGAAGGGATAGTGGTTGGCAGGAACATTATCCAAATGTTGGGCAGATGCTTTTTCCTAGATTATTGTTGTATCAATGCCCTATTTTGTTGGAAGTGGAGGGAATGAGGAAAGGTCTTGTTGTAATATGTGGCTCATATATTGAGTGGAACACATGTACAAAGAAACATGGTGAGAAAAATAGAGAAGCTCGTTTGCAAAGGAAACTGTCGACGGTTTGCAGAGTTGCATCGACGGTTTTGTTTGGTTACTTAGCATTGTTTTTGAATTTTGAATTGGGAAGTTGAATAGGTTAGGATTTCAGGGGCAAAACCTCCAGGGGTTGAAGAGCGTTAGCATATATACAATTGTTGTAACCCTTGTTTTACAAGATAATGAAAATTACAGCCGTTTGCTCCCGTGGACGTGGGCATTGCCAAACCACGTAAGTCCTTTGTGTCATTGTTTTCTTGCTTTCATATAATTTGTGTGATTGTATTTCCGTATTATTCATTATTGGTTGCTGCATTGTACAATGGGTTTGTGCACGTTGTGCATTGATTTGCACAACATATTGGTATTAGAGCAATTGGTTACAATGACTTTTGGGATTTATTCTGCGAAGTCGACATTGTCAAGTTTGACAAATCGGGAAATTTTAGACTATGACAGAGGAGGGTTAAGGATCTGTTAGTGCAGCAGGGTATGTTGAAGGCATTATACGGAAGTCAACTGGAAGGCATGGACGAAACAAGTTGGAAGGAATTGGAAGCGAAGGATGTGGCGACTATCAGGCTTTTTCTGGATGATGACGTGTTGTATGACGTCATGGATGAGGAATCTCCGGCGACTGTTTGGCAGAAACTAAAAAGTTGGTATATGTCCAAGTCGTTAACAAGCAAGTTGTATCTTAAGGAGAAACTGTATTGGCTTAAGATGACAGAGGGTTTAGATTTGAACCAACACATCAACATGTTTAATTAGATCTTCAGTGATTTGATGTGGGTTGATTTGAAGTTCGAGGAAGAAGACAAGGCGTTGATGCTACTGAATTCCCTACCTGCGTCTGATACGTATGAAAATTTGGTTACAACTCTGACGTGGGGAAAAGAAACCCTAAATTTGGAGGAGGTCACAAGTGCTCTGTTAGGTTTTCGTCAGAGGAAGAAAGCTAGTGATGAGATTTCACAAGGTGAAGGGCTCGTGGTGAAGGGTAACCAGGAACGTGGGAGAAGCAAGTTCAGGAGTGGATCGACTAACAATAAATCTCAGTCCTAGTCTAGGAAGAAGGACTTACGGTGTTTTAAGTGTGGGAAAAAAGGGACCTATAAAATCAGATTGTCTAGAGAAGAAAAAGGGGAATGTAGAAAATCAAGAGGGTTCGTCCAAATCTGCGAATGTAGTGGAAGAAGGAGACTCAGAGAGCGGTGATGGTGATATGATTTCTGTTTCATCGGGTTCGGATTTTTTCACAGATTCTTGGATCTTAGATTCGGCGTGCTCTTATCACATGATACCAAATAAAGATTGGTTTAGCACCTACAGGTCAGTAAATTCTGGTTCTATTTTGATGGGAAATGATGCTTCATGCTAAATTGTTGGAATAGAGAATATCAGAATTAAAATTTTTGATGGTATTGTGAGAACATTATGTGATGTTAGGCATATACCGGATCTACAGAAGAATTTGATTTCATTGAGCACTTTAGATTGTAACGGGTTTAGTTACAAGTTTGAAAGTGGGGTAATGAAGGTGTGTAAAGGTGTCTTAACGGTGATGAAGGGACAGAAATTAGCAGGATCTATGCATTGCTGGGTACTACAATTGTAGGTGGAGCTGTAGTTGTAGAGTCTAAGTCAGATAATACTGTCTTGTGGCATATGCGGTTAGGGCATATAGGTGAGTGTGGGATGACGGAGCTTCATAAGAGAAATCTTTTGAAGGATGTCAAAACATGCAGGCTGAATTTCTGCAGGCATTGTGTTCTTAGGAAATAGAATAAGGTGAAGTTCAAGACAGCCACACACAAGACGGAGGGGATTCTCGACTATATTCATTCAGATGTTTGGGGGCTGGTAAGGGTTGCATCACGGGGCGGACATATGTACTTCGTGAGTTTTCTCGATGATTACTCACGAAAGGTCTGACCTGTACTTCATGCAGCACAAGTCAGAGACATTTGCCAGGTTCAAATTGTGGGAAGCTGATATGGAAAACCAGACTGGGAGGAAGATTAAATGTCTCAAGCCATACAATGGAACTGAGTGCGCTGATTCGAGGTTCATGGATTTTTGTGAGCAGCATGACATAAGGAGACACTTCACGTAGTACGCAAGATACTACAATAGAATGGTGTGACGGAAAGGATGAACCGAACTATAGTTGAAAGAGCTTGGTGTCTCAGGTTGAATGTAGGGCTTGCAAAGAACTTCTGGGTAGAGGCACTGAGTGTGATGCATTTCTTTCTTAACCGATCACCAAGGGCATCACTAGATGGGAAAGTTGCAGAGGAGGTGTGGACAGGCAGCGCGGTAGACTGCTCTGGTTTGAGAGTGTTTGGATGTCCAGCCTATGTGCACGTTTCTAGTGAGGAGAGATCAAAGCTTGATGCAAAGTCTAGACCGTGTATTTTTGTGGGGTATTAGAAAGGTGTGAAAAGGTTCAAGCTGTGGGATCCAAAGGCAAACAAGGTGGTGGTTAGTAGAGATGTGGTTTTTGATGAGAAAGTCATGTTGCAACGTACTCAGGAGGAAGAAGAAGAGAAACAGGTGTCAGAAAACTACAGCAGCAATGAGCATGTGGTGCAGGTGGAGTTGGAGACTCAAGGCAGAGATGACAATGTTCAGAATTGAGGGAGTTTTAGGTTGGGAGACCAGCAGCATCACAGTATAGCTATACACAAACCTAGATGCATTATTAGGCCACTCCTCAGGTATAAATTTGATGATTTGGTGTCTTATGCCCTCATTACTAGTAGTATGGGCCCTACTACTTTTCAAGAGACGGTGTACAGCCAAGAGAAAAGTAGATGGATGAGTGTTATGGTAAAGGAGATGGAGTCATTACATAAGAATCAAACGTGAGAGTTGGTGGAGCTTCCAGAAGAGAAGACAGCGATATGATGCAAATGGGTGTATAGGAAGAAAGAAGCGGTATCGGAAAAAGGAGAGAAGTTCAAGGTTCGGTTAGTAGTAAAGGTTTACAGAGGAAAGAGGTTGATTATGCTGAGATCCTCTCTCTTGTGGTCAGACACACTTCTATTAGGGTAGTGTTGGGATTGGTAGCGCATTTCGTTATGCATTTGGTGCAAATGGACGTAAAGACAACGTTTCTCCATGGTGATTTGGAGGAGCTGATTTACATGGTACAACTAGAAGGGTTTAGTTAACCTGGACAGGAGCACTTGGTTTGTAGATTGAGGAAATCATTTTTCGAGCTGAAGCATTCTCCAAAGCAGTGGTACAAACGTTTTGGATACTACATAATTTGGATTGGCTGCAGGAGGTGTGAGTATGATTGCTGCGTTTATGTGAAGAGTCCTCATGATGGTTCACTTATTTTTCTGTTGCTTTATGTGGATGACATGTTGACTGCTACGAAAAGTATGACTGAGGTTAATCAGTTGAAAACTCTGTTGAGCAAAGAGTTTGACATGAAGGATTTAGGTGCGGCCAAGAAGATTCTTGGGATGGAGATTCGCAGGGACAGAGATGCAGGGAGATTGTGGTTATCTCAGGGTAGCTATGTCGAGAAAGTGTTGGAGAGGTTTAGCGTGGATAATGCAAAATCGGTGAGTACACCGTTAGCGAATCATTTTAGATTGTCTACTGCCTAGTGCCCAAAGTCGAACGATGATGTTCGTGACACGTCAAAGGTCCCATATGCCAGTGCAGTGGGGTGCTTAATGCATGCTATAGTATGTACAAAATCGGATCTAGCACAAGTTGTCAATGTGGTGAGTAAGTTTCTTTCAAATCCAGGTTGACAACATTGTGATACTGTCAAGTGGATTTTCAGATATGACAGTCAACAAAGTGATCCGTCAATTGTGGGATATGTTGATGTGGACTATGCAGAGGACTTGGATGACAGAAGGTCTACAACAGGGTATGTGTTCACCCTTGTGAGAGGGCCTATTCATTAGAGGTCCATGGTATAGTCTCTAGTTGCACTATTTACAACTGAGTCGGAATATATGGTAGTGGCTGAAGCTACTAAGGAAGTTTGTGGTTTACCAGATTGGTCAGGGAGTTGGGTATTCAGTAAGGTGGAGTTCAGCAGCTTTGTGATAGTCGGAGTGCCATTTATTTGGCAAAGAACCAGGTGTATCATGTGAGGACCAAACACATGGATGTGATGTTTCATATGATTCGGGAATTGGTTTCTTTTGGTGAACTCTTGCTTGAGAAAGTTCACACTTCTGAAAATGCATTAGACATGTTCACAAAGATTGTTACCACAGATAAGTTTAAGCATTGCTTGGACTTGATCAACGTCTCCAGATGCTTGACGGGTGGCATCCCAACCTATTGTCCCAGATGGAGTTACGGGTTATGTTTTCATTTTTCTCATAAGGGGTGTATATTTGCCAAGGTAAAGATTGTTGTAATATGTGACTCATATATTGAGTGGAACACATGTACAAAAAAAGCTTGATGAGAAAAATAGAGAAGCTAGTTTGCAGAGGAAACCGTCGACGGTTTGCAGAGTTGCATTGACGGTTTTGCTCAGTTACTCAGCGCTGTTTTTGAATTTGAATTGGGAAGTTGATTAGGTTGGGATTTCAGGGGGAAAACCTCCGGGGGTTGAAGAGGGTTAGCACGTGTACAATTATTGTAACCCTTGTTTAACAAGATAGTGAAAAGTACAACCGTTTGCTCCCGTGGACGTAGGCATTGCCAAACCACGTAAATCCTTTGTATCATTGTTTTATTGCTTTCATATAATATGTGTGATTGTGTTTCCGTATTATTTATCGTTGGTTGCTACATTGTATGATCGGTTTTCACACGCTGCATATTGATTTGCACAACAGGTCTCATTCCTTTCCCTTTTGAGAATATGTGGCTTAAGGTGGGCGGGTTTAAAGAATTAATGGGGAAGTGGTAGCATGCGATGAATGTAGAGGGCCATGCAAGCTACGTGGTGAGTTCAAAAATGGGCTTGAAGGCTGGAATAAAAAATGAAATCTAGAGGATTTTGGGGCTTGAAAGTCTGGAAAGAGAATCTACCGAGGGAAATTAGGAGCTGGACAAAAAAGAGGAACTAATGCAGCAGAGGGGATTGCCTTCGGGGAAACAGGATGAGGATTTTCATGAAGAGCGAGCTCGCCCGTGTGATTGGGATGTGGGAAATTTCTTGGGAGGCAAAATTCAAGAGCTCTTTGGCTAGAAAGGGACAAAAATATCAATTTTTTTTCATAGATCAGCAAACATTTGCAATAAATACTCTAATTTTTTTTTTTTTTGGTTTTTTGGAGGCAACATTCACAGTAAATTGAACTTCACTAGCAAGGTTGAGGCGTTGAACTTCATATAGGCTCTATATGGTTTCTATAAAGAACTCTGTATGGAAATGGTGGAGGGATATGTGAGCTCAAAATTGCCCTTGTATTTCATGTCTGTCTTCCCTATTCTAGAGTAGGTGGCATTTACATTTAAGGGATTTCAGAGGAGACTTTTGTGGGACAGCAGTTGGGGGTGGTGGCGGGGGGGTTGTTCAAGTAGCCACTTGGTGAGGTGGGAGGTGGTGAAAGTACTGATGTGAGGAGCACTGGGGAATCAAATATTTGATCGGCATTAATAAGGCCTTTGTTGAATGTTAGGGAAATGGTAATGGGATTCATTGTGGAAAAGAAAAGAGTTGTGGAGGGTGGTGGTTGGGGCTAAATATGGCTAAATCATAATGGGTTTAGAACTAGGGAGGAAGGTTAGCATAAGAGGTGTGGCTGTGGAAAAAGCATATGGTAAGATTAGGAATGTTTTTATGGCCTCGCATCTTTTTGAGGTGAGAAGTTGGAAAACTGGAAAACAAGGTGATACTTTTGTAATTATTTGGAAAACTGAAATGGAAAGTGAAAATTGTTTTCCGCAACTAAACATGCTCTTAGAAATTTGGGAATCCTATATTCTAACACCATACAACATATCAAAGATGTTTGAGGAAAAGTATTAGGTATGGTTGGAGTGGTTTTACTTTTTATAGCCAATTATCTTTTTGAAATGAGGAGTCCGAAAACATCTTTTTGTTTTTGTTCAGCTTTCCTATATAAATGTTGGAAAAAAAGGTGGTATTTTTGTATTTATTTGAAAAACTGAAAATGGAAAGTGAAAACTATTCTGCCTGACTAAACAGCGTTCTAAAACTTATCTGGGATCTTGTATGCTAACACCATACATGATATCAATGATGTTTGAGGGTCTCAACCATTCCAATGTAGCCTGCATTTGCTCATGATCATCTTATGGCAAAAGAGCTTAGTTTCCAAATGAAAATGCAACAACCATTTTTCTCTTAGGGAGATTTTGTTTTACATTAGACTCCCTATCCTGAATCTTCATTTAGATCTAGGCTTCGTCACAACTCCGAACTAAAGGATCTTTCCCACCGTCCCCGTCTCCAAACCAAAGAATGAAAGAAAAGATCTCCTCAACTTATTCTCTCTACAGACCAACAGGGATGCTAATCAGAGATAAAAAAATAAATAGGAATGCTAAACAAAAGATTTGAGACTAGGTAATGCAATGACTAAAGAAAAACGCCTGCTTCCACACATCTAACCTCTCTGCAACTCTCTAAAATGAAGTGTGCGGAAACAAGCCCACAAAGGAAGACCTAAATAGGTCATATCCTCTCTCGAACATCACAAACAGCTAACAGGAATAATGAGAGACATCTTGCGAGCTCAAACTCAACAGCCAAACTAGATTTTGATGAATTAATCATTCAATTCTAAAACCCGAAACAACCTAAAAAATCTGTAAAACATTCAAAGATTTTCTTTTTTCTGAAAAAAAAAAAAACATCCTTAAAAGAAAGAGTAGTATCATCAACAAACTAAAGGTGAGAGATTTTGATAACTCTATTGATGATTTGAGGCTGGTTGATCCTCCTCTACATGCAGGAGCTTTTATTTGGAGAAATAAGTGGAGGAGTTTGATGCCTCCAGAATTGACTGGTGCATGGTGTCTTCTTATAGTGAACCCTGCAGGGATGTTTCCCTAGGCCCATATCTGACCATGCTTCTCTGCCTAATTATGGAGGTATGGCAAAGGGAAAAGTCCTTTTAGATTTGACAATAAGTCGCTTAAAGAGGAAGCTTTAATGGAGCTAGTTAGGAACTGTTGGAACAACTACAAGGTGGTAGGCATCCTTGGTTCTACCTTGCTAGGGAACTGAAGTTGCTAAAGGCTGAACTGGAAAAATGGAATAGAGACAATTTAAGGAAGGTGGACATCAAGTTATAAGAATTAATGATTGGGATTATGGGGCTAGATACTAAAGAAGGAGAAGGTTTTCTATGTGTGAAAGAAAATCTGGCAAGAATGGCTTGTCCAAGGAGACAATAGTATTTTTCATCATAACAACCTTGATAGAAGGGCTAATTTCACTTAAACTGCAGGGATTATTGACTTTTATAAAGAGCTATATTCTGATTCAGCTAGCTGGGGATCTTTTGCTTGATGAGCTTGATTTTGGCTCCTCCTCGAGGGGAACAAAGTGAAGCTGGAGAGATTGTTCTTGAAGGAAGAGGTGGTGTTGGCTCTAACCACATGCCATTGGATCAAAGCCCCTAGCCTAAATGGGTTGTCTATGGCATTCATTAAGCAGAGCCGAGGAATTATCAAGAGTGATGTTTTGGCCACTTCAAATCAATTTTTTTAGTATTCTAGAATCCTTCGTTCTAGGAAGGCAACTCTCAGGCATGATCCTTGTGGCAAATGAACATGTGGAATTTATAATTTAAAGGAATGAAGCTGGTTTGATTTGTAAAATGGACATCAAGGCTTACAACCACATTTGTTGGGATTTTCTTGATCTATTTTTTTTTGTATTTTAATTCATTTATCGGTGGTTGTCAATGGCTCTTGAGAGGGCTTCTCACTAGTTCTATTGGGCTAAAGCGGGGGGATCCCATTATCTTTTTTATCTTTAGTCATGGATGCACTCTAGAAAATGCTTAGGAGTATGGTGGAGGGAAGTTTTCTATAAGAACTTAAATATGAAACTGAATTCTTATTCTGATATAGAGGTCACCATTTATCTTATGTGGCTAATACGTGTGTTCTCGTGGTGTCAAGCTGTATTAAGATTTAATGTGAATATCATGAAGAATGAAAGTACTTTGTGGGGAATGTCTGTAATGCCAATCACTAGACTGCCAATATGGGATGGGTATTCTCACAACTTTACATGTGGGCCTGCCTTTAGGTGCAACTTTTAAAGCCAAAGCTGTGTAGGTTTTCTTTATAGAGGTTTGAAAAACTGCGACCTGGTTGGGAAAAAAAGCTTTCTTTGTTAAAAGTTGGAAGGATTATATTAATGAAGAGATACCTTTGTTTACAATTCCATTGTGAGCTAAAATAGGTTAAAATGCTCAACAAAGATTTCTGATGGTGTTAATAGTGATGGAAAAATGAAGTTTCATTTTGTGGAACAGAATTGGGTTTGTTCACATATTAATTCAGGTTGTGTGGGGTTAAGATACCTGCAATCTTTCAATGAGGCTCTTCTTTGTCAGTGGCTATGGAGATTTTATTGCGGAAGATTGAGGCTGCAACGGGGAGAATTAATTGAGTACAAATACTGCCAAGTGGGGGTGGATGGGTGACCAAGGATGTCTATGCAAGTCTTTAGAAAGGTGACGTGAAGGGGGAGGTGATCTTTTCAAAGCTCATTGGGTTTGTCATTCGATGGTGGCAGCCAGGTTAGGTTTTGATTAGACGTTGTGATTGATTATTTTGGTCATTTGGTATCTGCTATTGCTATGTTAGTAAGTGTGAGTTAGAAGGGTATTATGGTCATTGACATATGCTTGACATATATTATGAATTGAGGGAGATACCTATCATTTAATTAGGTCTTTCGATTTACCCAATACTTCAACATGGTTTCAAAGCAAGGTCCGGCCTAAACTAAGTGCATAGTTGCTGCCTAGCCATAACCTAAACCTCATAATCCTATGCAAGCCTGCAACTCTAGGAGGATCATTTGCACCATGAGAGATCCAAAAATAGTCCTTTTGAAATTGCTGCCATTTCAAAATCTCAAGAACCCCTTCATATTTTGCAAAACTAACCGCATATATGTCCACAGAAACCTGCTGATATATAATTAATGTGAAGTTTCACCGCTGAAGGAGCGCCTATGCATAAGCCTACAGTCGGCAGCTCCAACCTCATGTGCTGCATGAGAGCTTGTTGAGCACCAGTTTTGCTTTGATTTCTTCCTGAAAGCCTTAAATACTCCTGTTTTCAATATTATCAACTTGTTGGTTGTGTCTTTTGTTTAAAGATCCAATACGACCATTTCAGGCGCTCCCTTGTGGTACTTAATGGTTGTTTGGTACCATTAGGCTTGTGTATTAGTTTCTTGAGGCTGTGACAGTGTTATGCTGGTTTGTTTGTTTCAGTTGTTTGTGGTTGTTTCGGCACCTTGTTTGTTGTTGGTCTGGTTTTTGAGTATTTGGATGAAGTCCATAAATCCCAAAAGTATGTTTCCTTCATCATTGCTGCAAAGAACAACTGAGATGCTGGGTTGAAAGAATTATGTGTAGTGGTTTAAGGCTGCTAAGATCCATTTGACATACATGAATAAATATGAACACTTGTTTTAATCAAGGCCAGTGGCGACAGAAGGGAAGAAGCATGTATTCAAGAAGATGCATTGATTGTCTTTCTAATTTGGAACTCACTGGAACCCAAATTGCATGGATGTGCATGCATCTAGATGTATGCAAGGAGATTTGGGATTATGTCAAGCTCTTGTACAATAAGGAGACATGAGTGTTTTAGAGTACTTTGTAGAGATGAAGAAGCACATTCATGAGGAACTTATGCAACCCAACTGTCGATGTTCATGAGATACAATAGTAGAGTGAGCAAATGATAGCTCTTTGGGTCCTATTAGGCTTGAAATCCGAGTTTGAGGTAGTTTGGTTTCATATCCTTGGTAGCACAAAGTCGCCATCGTTGGCTAATTTTGTTCTTGTGACCTTTGTGCTTACAACTTCCTAGCCCCCTTCTTCATTTCCTCTCTCTCTCTCACTCTCTCTCTCTCTGTATTAGAATACTCTCCCTAAACTCTTCCCGCCCCTTATGCGTAGAATGCTTCCCCTCCCCCGTATTTCCTCTCTTCTTTGTTCTACATTCTGCCATCAGGAAATCTTCTAGCCTACAATGCAAGAGATTGGAATTCGAGAGGGTTGGCCAGGTCAATTTTTTTATTCATTTTTTGTTTTTATTTTTTATTTTTTTAGTGGCTGAGTTGACTCAGCCTTGGGCCCATTTACACCGGTTTACACTGGATTGGCTGGTTTTGAATCAAATAATTTTCAAATCTTATGCTTGAACCAAATTGTATAGGCGGTCGGGTTCGGTTAAACCACCCGGTTAAACCGGTCAATTCGGTCCAATTTTCATAACCATGGCCTTTGATTGCGAGTGTTACAAAAGGTGATTATGGTTTTCCACAAAGCAAAAGTTCACAGGGTGGTTCGAGTGGTAAAGGGGTGGACATAGCAAAGGCCCCCTTTGCAAGTGCGGCCATTGTAGATGAGGAGATCACACGATTGAGCAGTATTGGGATCTTGCCACACATTGCCAATGTAGGCGCTATAGTTTGGGCTCAAGTGGGGAGCATTGCTCGTATATCAATATCAAGGGAAAAGTATCCCAAGCTCCCACAATGTCAAGCATCCCAGCAAGCTTATCTTCCTCGTGCATCTCATGCTCAAACAAGTAACCCTACAACTTGCCTATTGTCTAGTATTTCTTGTACAAGTTCTTGGATTGTAGATTCAACCGCGATTAAGCAAGTGATAGATACGAATATTTTGAAAGCTTACCTTGTGTTACCTTTACCAATGGGTCCATTACTACTATTACGAGAATAGGGAGAGTAAATCCCACTTTCTCTTTCTCTTGTTTTGAATATACTCAAGTTTCCCTTCAATCTCATGTCTTTTGCTAGATTACAAAAACCATGAATATTTTAGCAATGCTCTTTCCTCGTTCAATTGTCATTTATGATTTAAAGATGAGGAAGGAGTGGAGGACATGAGGCCGTGGGCTATACCATTTTGAGTCGCTATCTCCTCTTACCACATGAGTTGCTGCCACACTACTCCAATCCATTTTTTTTTGGTCATCCTTTATTAGACAAGTTAAAAAAACTAGTTCCTGCATTGACTTCTATGTCTTGTCTTGAGTGTGAGCCTTGCTAATTGGGAAAGCATCATCGTTTTCCTCTTGCTTCCTAGGTTAAGCGCTTCCATGTTTGCCCATTATGATGTTTAGGGTCCTAGTCGGGTTGTGTCAAAGTTTTTTCTAGATTTTGTAAATTTTGTTGAATGATTATTCAAGGATGACTTGGCTTTATTTAATAAAGGATATTTTTAAAATTTTGTGTCAAAGTTGGGTTGTTTTAAAGTTGTTTCATATCTTTGTGCCTTATGTTCCAAAATATAACTCAATTTGATTTTTCTGCTTGGTGCATGCTTGGATACTTCACAGTCATCATGTTAAGGAGTATCTCACTACCTACATGACTAGGAATACTTACCAATTCAAAGTCATATCATATCTTTTGTGGCTTTTGTTCTAAAATAAAGACTCGATTTGATTTGTATTTTTAGGGCTCTTAGATACTTGATGATGATAATGTTAAGGAGTACCTTATTACCCAGTTCACCACCTACATAACCAAGTTTGGTGTTGTTCATCTTGTGCTCACACTTCGCAACAAATGGAATTGGAGAGGAAAAAATTGACTTATACTTGAAGTGACTTGTACCTACTTTATCATATGAATGCTTGTTAAATGTTTAGGAGTGATGTTGTACTACCGATAATAAAATGTCATTCTTTGTCCTTGGTGGTAAAATTTCCTACTCTGTTCTCTTCTCAAATGCTCCTCTATTCTCTTTACCTCCTCATATGGTTAGGGATGTATCCTTTATTCATCACTCAAGCCCTAGGATAGATAAGTTGGATCCTCATGTTATTAAATGTGTTTTCCTGTGGTTACTCAAAAGGGATATCACTATTATAGTTTGATTTTGCACCATTTTATGGTACCTTCTTTGAGTTTGCACCATACTATTCTTAGTCGTTGAGCTTTTGACCTCGATGGATTCCTTCCTTTGCCTAACCTCCTAGGTTTTGGCTCATTATCTTGGCCTAGTCAATATTCATCTGCCTACATCTTCATCTAGTTTAAGTCCATGTCATCTTCTCGATCATCCTAATTTGTAAGTGTATACTCGATGGTGGCTTACGGCAAGGTCTCCTCCATCTTCTACCACTACTCCTTTGGCTTTTATCTCATTTCCCAAGATGTTAATCTTCCCATTGTCGAAAAAGTAGACACATTTAAACACCATCAAATCTCTAATTTCATTCACTGTGATTTATTGCCACCTTGATAGTGTTGTTTTGTCAGGACTTCATCGTTTATTGCTTTTCCTAAATCTATTTTAGTAACCTCGACCCACTCTAGGTGCAATGATTAAAAAGATGTGTGCATTACGATATAATGATGCTTGGGAATTTGTACCTTTCCTCTTGAAAAATCTGCGGTTGGTTGTTGCTAGATGCATATAATGAAAGTTAGCCCTGGTGGTTTAGTAGCTCATTTGAAGGCCCCCCTTGCTACTATGGGATATACTCAGGTGTACTGTTTGGATTATTTAGACACATTCTTTTTGGTCATGTTTATCTCCCTAGCAACCATCTATCATTGGTCGCCATATGAGTTAGATGTGAAGATTGCCTTCCTACCAAGGTCTTAAATTTCGATTTCGACTCAAATTTTGATGCTCCGAAAGTACGGAAATTTCGATTTCGATGTCAATTTCAATTTCAATTTGAAAAAATAATGGAAATTAGTAGTAAAGCATGGAATTCTTTTATGAAATTTTAGAAAGTTAGCAGACATAATAATATAAGTTTTAGGACTAATATATTACAAGTTAAATACATATATGTTGTATATGAGGTGGAAAAGTAGTAATATAATATGTGTATCAAACATACTTATAAAATAATGAGCATTAAACATATTCTTAGTTAATACAAATGAAATTCATAAATCATTTAAATATTATTTATTATACAAATAATGATAATTTAGACATGAATGGTTAGAGACAATGTCGTTGTTAAGTATATTTTTTCATATAATCACAAAAGCCCTTGTAATAATCGTTTTGTTTCAATTAAAATGTAAATCAAATTGAGAGGAATTTCACTTCGCTCCTTAACCTCTCATTTGGATTCCAAGGAAATTTCATTTTATAGTTAAAATTTCGTCAAGTTTTGCTATAATTTTGAGATTTTGATAAATTTTGAATGATTCGTTGAAATTTCGATGGAAATTATGTAAAGTGGAAATCGATTGCCATTTCGATTTCGAGGGTGACGGAATCGGAAATTTCGACAATTTCGTGGAAATTTAAGACCATGCTTCCTACATGGTGATCTTTAGGAGGAGGTCTATATAGAGCAACCACTTGGCTTTGTTTCTCAGGGAGAGTCAGGACTATCGTATTAGCTCAAGATATCATTGTATTATCTAAAGCAGTCTCCTAGAGTATGGTTTGGTCGATTAAGTGTTGTAGTACTTGAGTTTAGCCTTCAATGGTGTGTGATAGATCACTATGTATTATTTTGTCATACTGCAACTAGTAGGATTCTTCCCATTGTTATGTGGATCAAATTGTGATTAATAGTGTAGTGACGATGATCAAGGTATTCGGTGCCCAAAGCATTTTCTACAATTAAATTTTAGAACAAAGATTTAGGTCCATTGGAACACTTCTTGGGCATATAGGTATCCAAATCTCGCACAAAATTGTTTTTTCATAGAGGAAATATGTTTGACCTTTTAGATGAGACTGGGCTTTTTTGGGATTGGGTTTTGTCAATACATTGATGGATCCTAATAGCAAGTTAGTGCCAAATGTGGGTGATTTTTTGGTTGATCGTGGAAGGTATTGGAGACTTGCTAGAAAGTTAACCGTCTAATAGTTGCTTGACTGGATATTTCTTTCGCAACAGTGAGCCATTTTTTTTTAATTCTTGGAGAACAAGTAATTAGAATGGTGTCATTTGCATCTTTAGATACCTCAATGGTGCATCTGGGGGAGGTCTCTTGTACAAGGATCTAGGTAAGATATATAGATGTAGATTTGGATGGGTTACCTTCTGACTGAAGATCCACAACTGGGTGTTGTATTTTTGTTGGTGGTAAATTGGTATCTTGGAAGAAAGAGACAAACTATGGTGGCATGTCTAGTGTTGAAGCAGAGTATGGGGTCGTGGCTCACACTGCTTGTGAACTTGTTTTTAAAGACCATGTAGGAAGAACTTGGTTTCCCACATTCTTGGTCTATGGAGTTGATATGTGATAATTGAGTTATTTATATTGTCTTTGACCTAGTCTTGCATAGGTAGATAAATCACATGGAAGTTGAAGGTTACTTTGTTCAGTAGAAACTTGCACAAAATCTCATTACAACCACTAATGTGAAATCTGAATTGCAACTTGTTGATTTATTCACGAAAGCTTTAGGGGATGCTCATGTTAAATTTATTTATAATAGGCTAGGAGCATATGATATTTGTGCTCCAACTTGATGGGGAGTGCTATTGGATATTTTGGTCGTTTAGCATGTGTTATTTGTGAGTAGGTTTTCCAATTTTCCCAATACTGAAACAAATATATAGTGTAGCAATTCAACCATGGTATGGTTTTAAATAGCGGTTATGGATAGCGTCATGTAATGGTTATGTGTGTAGTGGGAAGCAAGAGTAACAGACATTATGCGACGGGAAGCAACATTGGCAATTATGTTAATTTTTTCCCCTAAGCTTGCACAACCCTGCCTATTTTAAAGAATTAAGCTTATAATCTTCCATAATGTGATTTTCTAAAGCATTTTTGACAGCTTTATTTGAGCTACAACTATCTGAGTGGCTGAAATCTTACAGCCTATATTATGTGGCATCTATTGGATGGCTTATTATTTATGAGCTTATCGTATGGCCTATACTACATCGCCTAAATGTATGGCCCATTTTATGTTTTATGGCTATTGTTGTACAACCTCTCTCCTATGAGTCTATGACCGGCTTTAGTTCCCATTTAACATGCCTCTGAAGGGGTTTAATGCCATAAATTGATGGAGTAACCCTTGGTATTATGGGGAGGTTACACCTCCTTAATATCACATATTGATGGTGAAGTTACTTCTAATGATATTCTAGTTAATGGCAAAATAAAAAAAGGGCAGCCCAGTGCACAAAGTTCCCATGTATGCGGGATCCGAGGAAGGGTTGGACCACAATAGGTCTATAGTATGCAGCCTTACCTCGCATTTTTGCAAGAGGCTGTTTCCATGCCTCGAACACGTGACCTCTAGGTCACACAACGACTACCTTACCGTTGCGCCTAAGCTTCCCTTCTTCTAGTTAATGCTAAGCATGGTTATTAAAATTGCAATCTGGATCATTCGATTCTACAATCCAGGTTCACCCAAATGATCTAAGTCGCAACAAAAATCGAAATCAAGTAGAATTGTGGTAGAATCATAAAAGAATTGGTAGAATTGGAATCGTAGAATCATGAGTAGAATCGTACAGATCCTACTCTGTTACATGGATTGGGATTTTTTTGCCTTATGGGCTTCATTAATGTGGCCCATTACATGTTTTTATGGGCCCAAAGGCCCCAAAAGGTTTATATGTTCAGTCCAAAGTCTTCTAAAACTGGGGCAAAATGGCTCCCAGCCTCCCGTCAGTGAACAGATTCTGCGGAATTTGCACCTGACTTCCCTGGAGTTTGACACCTCAGTCCTCTACTCATTGAAATTCAGCAACCAGCACCTGAATTTCTCTCCTGTTCAACAACCAGAGTGCCTTCCATCTGGTGACTGGTGTTTGATCAGCAGCAGCTAGCAGTCTTGCTGTTTGATCAATAGTTCTTTGGTGTTCAACAACCAGAGTTCCTAGGGTTCGACAAAAACTCCGTCCTCAGTTCTCTTCCTTCTTTGGTGTTCGACAAGAACACATCAGTCGTTTTCAACAGAGAGTTTGTTTGATCAGCAGCAGCCACGAAAAGAGCCAAGCCAGCTGGACCAACAGAGCTGTAGAGGTTTTGCTTTGAGACAAATTTTTTGCTTCTTGAAAAGACTCAATGGTGAGCACTGTTTTTCTCCTCCATTTTTTTTTTTTTTTTCTTCTTTTTATTGTTTGAACGTTTTATTGAATTTTTAACTTCCTATACTTTCTAAGTCACTAAGTTTTTAGTCTTAAGATTTCTCATAAAGTTACACATAATTTTTTAATATTTATTTTACATTGAAAGTAGAATCTTACGATTCTTGATCAGATTCTATGATTCGATCCTGCAGACCCCTCCAACAATCCAACTTAGAATCCCGATTCTAACAACTTTGATGGTAAGCTCATAGGAATTTCCTGTAGGGATTTTTATTACGTGTTAGTTTTGCATCATTAGAAGCCTGACATTCCTAATTGAATCTTTTGTGTTTGGGACAAATTGAGCTTTGTCCCCCCCCCCCCCCCCCCACCACGCCGGCTGGCACTTAGAGCTGAGCCCTTCCTCTTTATTTATTTATTTATTATTATTATTATTATTATTATTATATTTTTTTAGATAAAGAATTAATTGGTCTCTTGTACTTAGCCATTCTGCCAAGTGGGTCTCTTTGGCCTTTTGTACTTGGCCATTCTTCCAGGGCTAATAGAAATATAATATGGCATGCCTTTGGGATCATATGCTTTCTTGGGGCTAATAGAAAATCAATGTAATGCGTCTGTTATGGCTAGTAGAAATCCAATATGTGGCTTGAAGGAGCTGGTAGAAAAGAGTGCCTAATAGAAAATCTGATACATGAGCAAGTGGGCCTGTCTAGCCTTTTGTTTTTGGCCATTCTACTAAGGCTTATTGAAATATAATTTTGCGCCTTTTATGGCTAGTAGAAATCCAATACGTGGCTTGAAGGAGCTGGTAGAAAAGAGTGCCTAATAGAAAATCTGATACATGACCGAGTGGGCCTGTCTAGCCTTTTGTTTTTGGCCATTCTACTAAGGCTTATTGAAATATAATATTGCATGGTCCCTTGAGGGATCATATGCTTTCTTGGGGCTAATAGAAAATCCAATGTATTGCACCCTTTTAGGGCTACTAGAAAATCCAATACGTGGCCCAGTGGGGCCAATAGAAATTCGAAACAATATGCCTTTTTGGAGCTATTAGAAAATTCAATACACAACTTGACGGGTTGATAAAATCTAAACAATAATATACCCTCTTGGGGCTATTAGGGAATCCAATGAAATTAGGAATAGCTTCCCAAGAGGGGGGGTGAATTGGCTTTTAAAAATTTCTTTAAACTTCTTTTAAGAATTCTTAATTTCTTTAAACACTTAACCAATTCTTTAACTTGTTTGTTTAATTTCACCAATCACACAAGAACTTAGTTCTTTTATCCAATCAATAACACAATTAAACAACCAATCAATTAAACACAATTTTCAAACCGAACAATCAATTTATTTGCCAAGTACAAGTTAAACATCAAACAACCAAACCAAGATATAAGGTATTCAGCACTTTGGTAATATAAGATCTTGAGATTGTTTGTTTGTTTATATAAGCCCCGTGATTATGAATTTGAAAACCTTGTGAAGAATGTAATTTAATATTCAACAATCCTTTCACAAACGCAATAAAGCTTTTGTAGTCAGCCCTAGATATAAATTTTAATCAAGCCCTGTATATATGGATTTGCTTAATATGATGTTCAATACAACATTCAATCACTCTTTCCAAATATTCAAAACTCAAATAAACTTTCAGTTAATTTATCTTTGAGTGTTTAACCAAGAAACGTACTCCCGTATAATTTCCGCAAGATATGGTTTCACCAACGTACTCCCTTTCGGTTTCCGCAATCCAAATCAAAATTAATCTTTAAGTTTACTTGATTTCCAAATATGCGTCGTAGTATATTTGATTTTCAATTTAAATCATCCACGCAATTTAAATATGTACTGAAAATAAAGAATAGAGAAAGAGAGAGTGAGACGGAGATTTTTACGAGGTTCGGCTTATACCCAGCCTACGTCCTCGCCTTTGGCAAACCACCAAAGGATTCACTAAACCTGTTCCGTTGATGGGTGGAACAAAACCGATTACAACATTCCTTGGTTAAGGCTAGAGCCTGCCTTCTCCAAACGATATTCCCTCGTTCGGTCACTCCTTACATAGGCTAGAGTCCGTCTCTCTAAGCAATATCCCCTTGCTTAGCCAACGATCCAAACACCTTGGAACGTCAATGAACTACAAGAAACATAAGATAAAATCTGCGTACAAGTATACTCTCTCAAAGAGCAAGTTAGTACAATTTCAGCACTATATACTTAAATGTAAAATATCAATAGGAAATAGAATGAAGCTCAAGTGTAGAATTCACCAATATCCTTCTTAGAAGAGGATTAGCAGTAGGAATTCAAAGGAAGAAGGATCAGCACTTCAGAATTCTCAGCAAAAGAATTTTTCAATGAGTGAGCAAGAGAACTTAGGAAGAATAAGAGTACTTTCAGCTCCTCAAAATAGATTTTTCAATTCTTAGCATTTTATTTGTTTTGCAAAACCATGTATTTATAGGCTTTCAAACTTGCAAAAGTTTCCTTAAAGAATTTCCCTATTTATTAGAATATTTAAGGTTCAAATGGCTATAATTTAAAACATTAGAATTTTAAAAATTTGCTTGTTGAACAGTTTTTAAATGTCTGACAGCAGTGACCCCGTTTCAGTGTTTTGGCCATAACTTTTTCTGTATAACTCCAAATTAGGTGTTCTTGGTGTCAAAAGAAAGTTAAGAGAAAATCCTACAACTTTCATGTTTACCACACTTTAAAATAATGAGTGTTTGATAGAGAAAAATTCACCTCAATGCGGCTGTATAAAAACTGACAGCATTTGGGAAAAAACTTTTTTTGGTGATCTTTATTCTAAAGATGATTCTAACCTTTTTAAAATAATTTTTGACCTTATAAGAATATTATTCAGGTATTTTAAAAAGTATCTAGATCTAAGAAGTTAACCTAAGAGTTTCAAAATATTTCAAACAATATTTTAAATATTAAAGCACTTACATGAGACTTCTAAAATATTAACATTCTAAGTTCTTGAGTCTTCATACTTTGTCCTTGGATTGAACCCATCTTTTCTTCAAGCTTCCATATTCTTTAAGCTTTCTTACTTTGCCTTTCTTTGGATCTTTTGACTTTAATATGCCTTGGCTTTCAACAACTTATTCATGTCCTCATGTTTTTCAACAAGTAATTCATGTCTTGGCTCATTTAAGCTTCATTTGATCCTTGTGAGCACTTTGACCTTGCTTCCATCATATTTGATCCTTGTGGGCACTTTGACCTTACTTTCACATATATGAACCTTGAAATATCATTACTCACACAAATACATTAAATTTCACTTGTTTGTTAGCATCAAAACAAGATAACAAGATTTTAAGCCTTGTAAGGCCAGCATCCAATATAATGTGCTCTCTTGGGGCTAATAGAATATCTAGTACATGCCCCCAATAAGTTTAATTGAAATCCGAAATGGCGATGTGACAAGGCCCTTTTGGACTTCCCTCTTTTCGCCCCATAGGACTAATGTCTTTGTTCTTTATGGGCTTGATGCACACAAAAGTAATGTTGTGAATTCTTTCACTAAAAATAATTTGAGCATTCTTCAATATTTAAGCAATTCTTGCATACATGAAGTTACACACTCACTCGAATCAAATATATCATGAGAATGTTGAAAATTCAATTGCGCACACACACCATATTATATCATGATAAAATGTGCCGCACATATTATGCTTGCATGTGTAATCACTTGGCAATTGATCTGTTGGGCCAAACTCCGTAGGCGATAGTAATGAATCATGGTTTTAAATCGCGGTTGTGGGTAGCGTAATGTAATGGTAGCAGGTGTAACGGGAAGTGGGTGTAACAGCCGTGAATTTTTTTGAAGCACACAACCTTGTGCGTATTAGCGTACTTGCATGTTTTAAGCTTTTAGCCCTTCTTAGAAAGAGTTTTAGTGTATTTTGGATCCTTTAGTTCGAGTAACTAAGTTATTTGGTAAGTGCAACAAGTTTACATTTGTTTTAAACCACCATTGATAGAAAAATTATGTGTGTGTGTGTGTGTGTGTCTATTTATACTTCTCATTGTTCTTATCTATGATAAATTCTTATGTGTGTTAAATTAATTAATAGAACAAAATATATTATACACTCCATTAATCTATTAGACACATAAGACATACAAATAATACAAATATAAAATAGCTAGAAAAGAAAGAAGGTTGAAGATGAAAAATATAAAACATAAATATCACATTACTAATATTATCAAAATAAAATATTTTTCTAACAAGTTAGTTTTTTCAAATTGTTAATTAATGCATCTATTGTGAGTATTGAAAGAAATAGTAAATTTTGTATCATTATCATCTTCATTATAATCTTTTCCCCCTCGCGCCACATGGTATATTGAGAATGATTTATGAAAGAGAGAAAAAGTGAGAAGAAAAAGTAAGAAATAAAATAAATTTTTTGGTGTAATAGTACTATAGCGGTTGCGTAACGGTCGTAGCGGCCTTTAGGAAATGGTCATGGTCCGTAACGACCACTTTGGCCGTGATTTTTCTTCCCACCAATTTCACGGCGTGTAACAGTATCAGTAACCCAAAAAACCGTTACGTAACGGCATTATGTAACAGTCTCGGCCTGTTATTTAAAACCATGTAATGAGTACAGTTTACAAGTGCTTGTCAATGCTAATGTATATATAGTTGTAGGATTGGGATTTTACTTTTATTTTATTTTTTTCTAGTAAATTCTGGCAGCTCCCGTTTCCTTTTCTAAATAAGGAACCATGTGCCATAGCTAACTCTTGTAGGTAATTTCGACCCCCTATGGACCAAGATTTAGCAAAGCAAAAAGTAATAAGAAAGATCACTTTCACCTTTGTGCTCAAGGGAGAGCTTGTGAGGTGCATGTTTATTAAACAAATGACCCTATACTTTGAACGCCTCTATGTTGACATAAAAAAATGACCTCGTGATCTTCATGTCCACAACTTCATGGCAATCATATATAACAGGGAAAAGAGAGCTTCAGGAATCTCTGGTGGCGTTAATGTACTATTGAGAGCAATGGAGGTCTTGGGATTTAGGGGCATTCTCCTTGTATTACTTATGTGTGTGCGTGTGCGTGTGTGCATGCGTGCGCGTGTGAATTTTTTATTGCATATGACTATTGCCCCTATGTCTATGTATAGGGTTATGTTGTATATTCTTTGGCCTCCGTTATATGGCCTTATGTCATATATTTTATCAGCCTCCCAAAGGATTAAATGCCCCATATTAAGAGGTGGTTCTTCCCCTTCATTTTCCTCCTTTTTTCCTTAGGGGTTGTATCCCTTCTTTTACCCTCTTCAAGACTCAAAAACCAGAGGATCTGCATAGGTAACTGATAGGTCTTTGGAGTAGGACAATTTCAACCCTCATTAGATGCCCCCTACTCCTAGTCCTCGTTATCACTAAGGGATTGTCTGGATCTACTTATGCAGAAGTGCTTTTCAGAAAAAAAGTGCTGAATTTAAGAAGTTCTGATAATAAATGCTAAATTGGAATAATGCTAAAAGTTATAAGTGGTGTTTGGTTGTGTTTAAAATAAGTGGTTTTTGGATACTTATTTTTATTCTAGGGTACTATGTTATTATTTTTAAACATGTTTTAAATAAAAAATATTATTATTTTTTAATTAGCAATTTCATTAATAGTTATTGTAATTATTTATAATTAAAATTTAAATATTTTCTATTAAAAATAATAGAAGATTATTATTTTTAATTAATAATAATCTTTTTATTAATGTATATTTATAATATATGATTATGACATTAATTTATGTTAAAAATAGTATTAATAACTAAATTAAAAAGTTTTGTTTATTTAAATTTAATTTAAATTCATAGATGGTTCTTTTTATTCATTCCAGAATTTAATTATATTTTATTAATAATTAATAGGTTATAATACATAATAAAATAATATACATTAATAATTAATAGGTTTTAATACATAATAAAATAATATATGATTATTATCAATTAAATTAATAATTATGTTAACCGTTATTTTATTAACAATTAAATATTTTTGTTAAGTAAATATAATAAAATATTATTTTTTGATTAACAATAATCTTGTTCTTAATTTATATTTATAAAATATGATCATCATATTAATTTATGCTGAAATAATATTATTAATTAAATTAGTATTTTGAATTTTTATTATTAATTTCAAGAAATAGATGGTTCTTCATTTCAAAATTGAATTATCTTTCATTAATAATTAATATATTATAATACATAATAAAATAATATATGATTATCTTCTAATGTATTTTTTAAATTATAAAATTATCGCTAAATTTTGTTATATTTACAAAATTGACCCTGCTTATGAAATGTGCCACTTATAAAAGGCCAAAAAGTTATCTTAGATTGGTTCTTAAAATTCTCTTAAATAGTTCTAAAAAAAGTAGTTTTGGAAAAACACTTTTAACAATAAGTGTGTTAGTACAAGCCAAACCCACTTTTTTGTAGAAGTGCTTATTTTAAGTGCTAAATGTTATAAGCACTTTTATTTTAAGTGCTCCCAAATGTGGGCTAAGTCTCCTTTCTTTTTTGAGTCAAAACTTGGAGCGAGTTGCTCTCTCCCTTTTCTTTCAAGTTCCTCAATTCTGCATTCATACACCATAAAAATACAAATAATACTTTTATTATTGCAAGCATCTTGTTTGCATCGATGATGTTGAGGGCATTAAAGAACTTGGCTTCTTGTTGTCTCCTGCCAAAATGTGATCATGCATTATTGCAGCATTCTCATCTCCCCCCTCTCCCACGTTGCCTTGGCACTTTGAGTCAAGTTGCTACCTCTTTTTTTCTTTTTTCTTTTTTATTTTCTCCTCCTTTGTGCTCAGCACTTGAAGCTGAGCTCCTCTCTTCCTTTCCCTTCTGATCTGTCTGTTTTTATTTAGTTGGGCTCTTGTGCTTGGCCATTCTGCCAAGTGGGCCTAGTTGGGCTTGTGTACTTGGCCATTTTACCAAGTGGGCTAATTTTGATGTGAAAGGACAAAAATGCGATGTCCTTTAATGGTTTGATTGCCATATTTGCTATTGTATTTTTATGTTGTATGCATGCAGATAAAAGGTGCGAGGACATGAAAAAAAAAAAAAAGGAAGAAAGAAAAGGGAATGAGCAGCTCAGCTCAAAGTTCGGACCAAGAAAAAAAGAGACGAATTTACTGCTAAACCTGGAAAGGTCCACTCTAGGATTAGGAGTTGGGGCATCTGATGAGGGCTAAAATTGTTGCACTCCAAAGACCCATTGTCGGCCTAAGGAGAGACCCTTCAGTTTTTGAGCATTGAAGAGGGAAAAATAAAGGGTGCAGCCCCTAAGAATTAGAAAGAGGAAAGGGAGGGTGTATGAAACCGTGAACCCCCCCTCATTAAGGATAATTAACCCATTGTCAATATATCATCAAAGCATGTTATATGGCGATGTAATGCCTCTCATAAGGCCAAGGTCATTCGTTATTAATATGGGACATTTAACCCCATAGGTTATATGGCCATATAATGAGGTCAGAGAATATACAACATAAGAATATACAATAGGGGCCATAAGATATAAGATAGATGAACTAAACAATATGTATGTACACACAAGTAACATCGGGAGGGATGTCGTTGAACCCTGAACCTTCATTGGTCTCTAACACTACACTGACTTGAGCTTTGGATAGAGCCACAAAGGCTATTGGGGCCTGGGGGTCTCCCAAGCTCTCTTTTTCCATGATTGCCATTAAGCTGTAGATGTGAAGATTAGAGGATCTATTTTTGACATCGGCAGCCCCTCAATATGGCATGTGGACCCTGTGCATTGGGTGTTGCAGTTTTTTTTTATTAATGTGAATCAATTATATTAAACGATATCAATTATCTGTTACTTAAGTAGTTAACTAAAGTTAAAAATAATAATATAACAATTACTAATTATATTATTATTTAATTGCTTAAATATAAATATATTAAATCCTTTGGGGAAGAAGGTTCTCATATTCTTTATATGGGAAAAGAGTCATGGCTTTGGTATTTGTGCAGCTGGATGTTCTAAAGGGGTGTGCAATTTACAGCAAGATTGGTAGCTGGTGTTATTTTAATGGTCTTCAACAAGTTCATCATTATAAAGTTTTTTAGTGCATTAATTTCTCTGATCATTCAAGGGTTCATCGACTTCATTGTGGCCATGAATTTTATGTTGTTTTCATCCCCAACCTCAAAATCGGCATTTGATATTAAATGAATACAATCACCTTCCTAATTTATTTTACCCTTTGTTAAATTGTGCAAGACAAACATCAGAGTCTGTAGCTTGGTAGTTTATAAGAGTCAAATGTGTATATATATTTTTATTCAACCCTGTGATCCTACTGCAGGCATACCACAATCCTGCTGTGGATTTGGTGCACTTGGGAAAAGTAAGAATGTTGCTTTGTACAAGCTTATGATCCAGATTGTGATTTTAATTTAACAATCATGCATCGATCATGTTCTGTTTTAATTATTTCTGCAACTCCTGACATGTCCCAGATGGATATTTGGACATTTCTGCTACCCTGGAGGAGTGTTAAAAGGTTTTTTGGTAGTGTAAAGAGAAGTTACACGTGGAGCAACTATATCTCTACTTACCCTTGCACTGGTGCTCCCCTGAGGCTGGAATAGTAGCACGCAAAATTGTTAATATTTTGCATCTAAATTCTACCGACCACTTGCAGTGAGATTGCTCCTAAATACAGCCTTGGTGTTCTCATTTTCTTCACCCCTTTATATTGGATCCCCTTGACCAAGGTGCTTGAAAGCTTTTGGCTCTAATATAATTGGAACTTGTTAGAACTTTCTGCTTCAGGGTTGGACCCTTTATTTTTTCTTTGAGACTTGAACCCCTTCAGGTGCTCTTAGGATCAAATTTAACTGGGATTGTCAGTACTGATTTCTTCAGGGTGGTTATAATTTTTGAGATGGGAGTTGTAATTGGGCAAATGAGATAAATGCCTAAGGGTTTCTGATTAGGTCTTTATTGGATGTGGTGTTTGCTACTTCAATCTATTTTTGTTATTGTTGTCTACGATTAGTAATTTAAAAGTTCATGTTCCTTTTATTTTTATTTATTGTTTTTACCCGAACATGTAGGGCACTTTTATGCATGGTTTTAAATTTTTATTTTTGAAAAAAATATGATGCTTAAAAAACATGGAAATTTCAATGACAGATTTGATATTGATTTTAAAAAATGATAGAAATTAGTAGTAAATGGAATTTATTTTATGGAAGTTCAGAAAATATTAATGAACATAATAATGCAAGATTTAGAACTAAAAGCAATTGTAAATAAAATCCATCGATGATGGGTGTGTCATTCTGTAATACAATAAGCATTTTATGCATATTTGTCTAATATATAAATGAAATTCATAACTCAAATATTAGCTAATACAAACACTACTAATTTAGGCATAAAAGGTCGAATAAAATGTTGTAGTTAATACCTAAGTTTAATTTTGATTAAACTTGCTAAATTGTGAAAGATTATTATTCACATACTTCTTGCAATAGTATTCTTTTTAATAAAAAGGAGTTACTAAGATAGTAAGATATAAATTTAAACTCGGTGGTTTTTTAATCTCAAATTTCAATTTGAAGGTGATTTTGCTCCACATTCAGGTTTTTGAAAAATTTTGTTTGAACTTCTTGAATTCAATAAATTTCGAATGATTTATTATAAGAAATTTACCATTTTTATTTTGAGGGTGGTGGAAAGCAGAAATTTCAATAATTTTATGGAAATTTAAGACTATAGTTCTATTTTTTTCATTCCATTGTAATGAGAATATTTGCCAATCTTAACTTGATTTTCACTTCTGGTGACTTTTTTTTTTTTTTGGCTGATGGCAGGTGGGAAAACTGTTGCTTAATGCTTTATTATATCCAGGCATCAAGACAAATTTGCAAAAGAACTCCCTTGTTGCAATATTCCATACTTTGGTAACCCATTGAAGCTGTGTATCTGTAAATTGACTTTCAATATCTTGGGTTTGCTAACTTGGCTTTGTGTTGTAATTTTTTCCGTTTGACTGAAAGAGGGGAGAGGATTAATACAGAGTGCTTATGAGTAAAGGGGTCGGGAGTCGTTGACCTGACATCTTGATTTTCTGTATGAATTTCTTTATCTGTTGTATGCCCCTAGCCCTAGGTAATTTGACCATAGAAACGTGCTTGGCACCACTTTGATTTTTTGATGTAGAATTCATAGATGGGCCTGTTGAACAATGTGATCCCTGATTGCCCTCTTGGTTATGACTGCTAGCTGCTAGCTGGCTAGAGGGGGTCAGCATAGAAGATTTCTTATGGGTCCTTATCCATGTGAACCTTTTGATGCATTTCAATTGTAATTTATGGTTTACTGTTTTTTGTGGCTTTTGTAGGATGACGCAGCTGGAAATGATGGTAGCAATGGTGATGTTGTTGCACGTACCTTCTTAATTAGGACAAAGACCGAGGAAGATCGGAATAAGCTGGCAGCAGCAATTCAGGAATATGCTCCTGCAGCTTGAGTCATCTCCAGAAAATGTATTGTAGCCCAGAGGTATTTGGTATTTTTTTTCTCATTAGTTTAGATTTTTATTTTTTGTAAGGCAACCTTCAGGAACCAAACCAGTTCGTTTTTGGTGACCCAAAAACATGCCAGAGGCTTGGGGCTGCCGGTTCAATACTCAGAAGGCAAATTAAAATTTCACGAATGTAAGAGGTGGTTGCATCTGTAACATTATCGAGATGAATGGATGTCATTATGTTTGTTACAGAACTTCTTGAGAAGTTCTTTATCGTATTATTTGTCATCAGATTCACCATTACAAAAAAAAAATGTTTGCTATCCTTAAAATATCCCTGTCAATTATGTTAACTTTCTCCATTTACGGGAATGAACCCGGGCACTACTTAAAATTTTAGTTTTCTGTTCCCGCGGCTTTGCAATTCATTTGTTGTCATACCGATTGGTTTTCAATGGAAAGAAGCAAAGAACGCTTTCATGTAAGAATGGAATGGAATGTACTTTATTTATATATGTATAATTTTACATTCGTCATATATTTTCTATCTAGCAGACTGGCAAGCAAAATATGCTTATGTTGTGAATGGACAAAAATGAATGGCATGTTGCGTTAGGCCCATTTGAAACTTAGAAAATATGAGAGAAAGGAAAGAAAAACATAGAGGATTCAAATTTCTAATGTTTAGTTATCCAAGAAATTTAAAAAAAAAAATTTATCAAATCAGTGAATGAAATTTTGGTTGTATGTACTAAATATTTAATCAATGGAAAATGAGTTTTCTTCTTATTTATCGTTCTTTTCATTTGTCCATTAAAATTCTTGATCTAAATTTATGGTTTGTTTGAAACTTGAAAATTATTGGAGAAAGGCAAGGAATATGAAAAAAAAATTTCTTTTTCATGTTTAGTTATCAAGGAAAGTAAAAAAAAAAATAAAAAATTTATTAAATTAATGAACTATTGTAAATGAAATAAAGAGAGAATTATAGAAAAATTGAAGTAAAGAAATTTTGAAATATAGAAATTTAGCAGTCTAATTCTTTAAGAATTAGATGTTGCTAATTATTATTATTATTATTATTTTATATCCATTTTGGTTATAAGAATTGTCCTTGTATAGATAAAAATTATATTGACATTCCAAAGGTTAATTACATAATGAATCATTATGTGGGCATATAAAAAATTATAACCTATTTTCAAGATATTCACATGTATAATATACACGTTTTATAACACTTCCCCTTGGATGACTATATACTATGAATATGTCTCGTTAAAACTTTTGTTAAGGAAAATTTTGTGCAACAAAATCTTAACGAAGGAAAACGAGTATAATATTCATACTCTCCCTAAAAAATATAAACGAAGGAAAAAAAGTATGATATTCATACTCTCCCTAAAAAATATAATTAATTAAGAAATGTCTTTAAGTTGTCGCATTCTAATGTTATGTACATGTTTTTTAAAAATTGAAGTTGGTATGTTTTTGTGAATAGATCTGTTGAATTGTCATTTGAACGAATTTTGTAAATATTAATATCTCCTTTCTTCAGAAGTTTATGAGTGTAAAAGAACTTCAGTGAAATATATTTAGTTTTATCACCTTTTATGTACCCACCTTTGATTTGTACAATGCATGCTGCATTGTCCTCATACAATATTGTTGGCTTGTCATTCTCCAATGATAATTCACTTGCCCCTTTAATGTGTAGGATTATAATTCTTAATCATACACATTCATGACTTGTTTCGTGAACTGCTAATATTTCTGAATGGTTTGAAGAGGTAGTAGTAGTGATCGTTTGCTTTACAAATCGCCATGAGATAGCAGTATCACCAAATGTAAAAATAGAGCCTGTTTGTGATCTTGCTTTATGAGGGTCAAAAAGATATCTAACATCAGCGTATCCTTTCAACACAGACTTTACTCCCTTTGGGTAAAACAAACCCATATCAGATGTGTCGCGGAGATAACGAAAAACATGTTTTACTCCATTCCAATGTCTCTGAGTTGATGTAGAACTAAACCTTGGCAGCAAATTTACCGCAAAAGTTATATCTGGTCTAGTGCAATTTGTAAGATACAAGAGTGTTCCAATTACACTAAGATAGGGTACTTCAAGACAAAGATTTCTTCATCATATTCTCGAGGACAAAAAAGATCCTTTTTCACATTAAATGAACGAACAACCATCGAGGAGGTTAATGGATAAGATTTATCCATATAAAATTGTTTCAAGATTTATTTTCAATAAGATGACTGATGAATAAGAATTCTATTTGTTAAATGTTCAACTTGAAAATTAAGACAAAATTTTGTCTTCCCAAAATCCTTCATTTCAAATTCTTTCATTAAATAGTCAGCAATCGTTGAGATCTCTTCTGAAGTTCCTACTATGTTTATGTCATCAACATGAATTGTGACTATAGCAAATCCAGAATTTATCTTCTTGATAAAAACACAATGACATATAATATTATTTTCATGTCCAATTTTTAACAAATATTCACTTAGACGATTGTACCACATTCGTCCAGATTACTTCAGTTCATACAAGGATCTTTATAATTTAACAAAATACATTTGCCGTTGTTTTGGATTATATGCTTTATGCATTTTAAATCCTTTAGAGATTTTCATATATATATATATATATATATATATATATATATATATATATATATATATGTCATTATCCAATGAGCCATACAAGTAAGCTGTTACTACGTTCATGAGGTGAATGTCAAGTCCTTCAAAAATCGTTAAACTAATTAGAAATCTGAATGTAACTGCATCCATAACAAGGGAATAGGTCTCATTATAATCTATACCAAGCCTTTGTGAGAAACCTTGTGCTACAAGACACACTTTGTATCTCACAATTTTATTTATTTCATTTCTTTTACGTACAAAAACCCATTTATACCCAACAGGTTTGACATTCTCAGGTGTTTAGACTATTGGTCCAAATACCTTACGTTTGGCTAATGAGTCTAGCTCAGCCTATATTGCTTCTTTCTATTTTGGCCAATCATTTCGATATCGACATTCTTCTATAGTTTGAGGTTCAGACTCATTATCATTAATAATTTCTGAAGCAATTGCATATGCAAACACATTGTCAACAACAATTTCATTTCTTCTCTGCATATTTTTAAATTTTAATGAGATCTCATAATTTTTCGGTATCGGAAACACTTCTGGTGTTGCTTCTGTGGAAATATGGGAATGTTGATCTATATTTCTTTTAACATCTTGAGTGTTAATAACCTGTTTTGGAGTGTCACTTTTATTCATTTCCTTTTTCTTTCGACGAATAGTATCCTTTACACCAATTAGTCTACCATGCTTTTGGCGCATTTTAGATTCATTAGATGCTATTCCCATGTTCTTCAGGAACAATCAATCTAGCAGGAATATTTGCGGCCGAAACATGTAATTGAGTGACCCTTTTGATGTCTGTAAAAACATCTGGCAATTGATTTGCAGCATTCTGCGATTGAATTATTCTTTGAACTTCGAGTTCACATTGATTTGTGCGTGCATCAAGATTAGACAAAGTTGATGTGGTCCAACAAATTTCTTGTGTTTTTAATCCTTTACCTTTTCCTTCTCCTAATGACGGGAAAACTAATTCATCAAATTAATAATCTAGAAATCTTACTCTAAAAAGATCACCTGTTAGTGGTTCAAGATATGGAGAATCAAAACTAACATATATACCAAACAGACATTGTAGTCTCATCTTACTTTGTTGCGTAGGTGCAATAGAAACATATACTGTGCAACCAAAAATTCTAAGATGAGATATATAAGGTTGGTGGTTAAACACAAGTTGTAAAGGTGGAAACTTGTGATATGAAATTGGTTTAATTCTAATCAAAGACACAACATGCATTATAACATTACCCCAAGTAGATGCAGGAAGCTTTGATCGCAAAAGCATAGGTCTAACAATAAATTGTAAACGCTTAATGAAGGATTCCACTAAACCATTTTGTGTATGAACACGTGCAATAGAATATTCAAAGCTTATTCCTATTGACATGCAATAGTCATAAAATGTTTTTGAAGAAAATTCACCTGCATTATCTAAACAGACAGTCTAAATGGGATGGTTAGGAAAACTTGATCTTAACTTTATTATTTGAGCAAGAAATTTAGAAAAAGCAACATTACAAGTTGAAAGTAGACAAACACGTGACCATCGAGTGGAAGCATCAATTAAAACCATGAAATATCAAAATGGTCTGCAAGATGGATGGATTGGGTCACAAATATCTCCTTGTATTCTTTGTAGAAAAGATGAAGAGAAGGTCTAACAAGTAGTTTTCTTTGAGCACAAAAAATAAAAAAATAATCAGCAAATAAAAGAACTTTCTGATCCTTTAATGGATGTCCATGTGTATTTTCAATGATTCGTCGTATCATAATTAAATCAGGATAGCCAAGACGATCATGCCAAAGTATAAAACTTCTAGGCTCAGAGCACTTCCAGTGCATAAAATTTGATTCAACCATCTTTAATTTTATGAAATATAGGCCAGATGAAAAACTTGAAAATTTTTCCAATATGATCTTTTGGTTTGAAACTGCAGATGTAATTAAAAGATATTCCGTATCTCCTTCATTTTTTGGTTTCAACATGATATCCATTGCGACGTATATCTTTAAAACTTAGTAGATTTCTTTGGGATCTATTAGAATACAACGCATCATCAATATACAATTTTGTCCCATTTGGAAACATAATATGAACTCTTCTAGAGCCCTTTATTATATTTGCAGAGTCAAATATTGTATTAACATTAATTTCAGCTAATGTTAATTGCAAGAAATATTTTTTTACACCAAAAATTGTGTGAGTCGTACCACTGTCCACCAAATACATGTCATCCTCCATTTTATCAAGTTTATTTTGTATGATCTAGTAAATAAAAAATAAAATTTAAGAATTAAGAAAGATAACGAAATATTACCAAGCATATTATATGTAAAACTTTTAAAAATTATATAAATTAATTTTTTAAAATAACATAAATATGAAGATAATTTAATAGTAGACATTTCCATCCCCAATCAAGTGATCAATTTTGCCACTAGGATCCTTAAAAAAAAAAAAAATCAGAAACATCAAAATCAACATTCAAGGGAAACTCATACTTAGGATCAATGGATTCAGACAAATTCACTTAAGCATTTTTCCCTTTTCCTTTTAACGATGCCTTGTAAAGATCAACTAGGTGTTTAGGAGTGCGACATCGAAACCAATGACCTTTTGTTCCACACCTATAGCAAATATTGTCATTATTTTGCACTTTGTTATTTTATTCAAAACTTTCTTTATTATTTGCCCATTTCTTTTAAGTCTTTTCAGCATCTTTTCTTTCAAACTTTGAAGGATGATCATCACGGGTCCAACAAATTTTCCTACCACGACCTCGTCCACGACCTTGAGAAAAAGCCACATTCACTTCAAGGAATGGTGTTGAGCCAGTTGGACAAGATTGATGATTTTTCAACAAAAACTCATTATTTTGTTTAGCCACTAGTAAACAAGAAATTAGTTCAAAATATTTTGTAAATCTACACTCTCAATATTGTTGCTGCAGGAGCACATTCGAGGCATGAAAAGTTGAATATGTTTTTTCTAACATATCATCATCAGTGATTTTTTCTCCACATAACTTCAATTGAGGGCTAATTTTAAATAAGGCTGAAGTATATTCACTTACAGTTTTAAAATCTTGTAGTCGCAAGTGTATCCAATCATATCGAGCTTTTGGAAAAATTACCATTTTTTGGTGTTCATAACTGTCATTCAAGTTTTTCCAAAGGACTAATGGGTCCTTAATAGTAAGGTACTCAATTTTCAATTTTTCATGTAAATGGTGTCGAAAGAAAATCATTGCCTTTGCGCGATCATGCAGGGATTCTTGATTTCCTTCTTCAATTGTATTACCAAGATTTATAGCATTAAAGTGAATCTCAGCATCAAGTACCCATGGAAAATAATTTCTTCTAGAAATATCAAGGGCAACGAATTCAAGATTTGTAACGTTTGACATTATAAAGTCACTTTGAAAAATAAATAAAATTTCAAAAGTAGGTAAATATTAAAATGAAAATATTATTCTCACAAATATTTCAACATAAAAACATTTAAGGACACGTATTCAAGATAAGAGATATAATTAACACATAAATATAGTTTAACAAAAAAAAAAAAAAAAAACTAAAGTTATATAGATAACAAATGTTAAAAAAAAAAAAAAACAAGATTCTTACCTTGGAATAATACTTACGAAACTTAAAAGATTCTGCTATACCATTAGAGACTTGATCGTGCCGATAACGTATTGTAAATGAAATAAAGAGAGAATTATAGAAAAATTAAGTAAAGAAATTTAGAACTATAGAAATTCAGCAGTCTTGTTCTTTAGGAACTAGATGTTGCTAATTATTATTATTATTTTTTTATATCCATTTTGGTTGTAAAACATGTCCTTATATAGGCAAAGATTATATTGACATCCCAAAGGTCAATTACATAATGAACCATTATGTGGGCATATTAAAAGTTATAACCTATTCTCAAGATAGTCATCCACATATATAATATACACGTTTTACAACATGAGCAAAATTTTAATTTTACACATCTTTAATATTTAGTTTTTCTTAATTTTTAATCATATTATAATAATTTTTATTTTAAATAATATTCTATATAGAAAGAATATAGTAAAATATAAATTTCCTTTTTTTTCTTTCCTTTTTTTTTTTCCCCTTCAAGCAAAATCTTCGTTCCAAACTTGTCATTAAGTAATTGGGGAAGAAAAAAATAATGAAAAATGAGATGTTTTTTTTTCCCTTGCTTGGCATGGAAGATAATTTACAAGGATTTGAGGAAGAAGGAAAAGAATTTTCCCCCCTTTTTCGGCTACTCTCAAAATCAATGTCATCTTTAATAGGAAAATAGACAGAAAATGTCTTGCTCAATGATTCTCATTGTCAATTTTTTTTTCTTTTTCCATTATACACTTGAAACGAAAAACAGATGGATGTCCATTATAGCCTGTTTGATGTCCTCATACCTATATACACCTAGGAAGGGGACGCAAGTGCTCTCTCAAGGTAGAGTGATTTTCTTTCCTTGTATTACTATTTTTATTTTTAGTACCATTAAACTAACATCCCAATTCCCTGGAAGTGATTCTAGCTCTAGGACCAAATCGAAAATATAGTCGAAGGCAAAACAATACTGATTGGTAGGAAGGATGATAACTAAGTAAAAAGCTGAATAAATAAGTTGTGAAGAGAGAATGATCTAGAGAATGTGAAGTTCGAAGTAAGAGATGACAATCCAAGACATTTTTATTTTTATTTTTGTTTACCTATGAGAAGGATCGAAGAAAAGGCTTGGAAGAATCACCTTGGGTGGTTTTCAACCATCACTTGGTCCTTAAGAACTGCATAGAAGAAACGAATCCTTGTGAAATCAATTTTGATGCCTCTTCATTTTGGCTCCAAGTTCATAACCTATTGTCACAGTCCCACAACGGACGTGTATTAGAGAGATCTTGAGCTTATAAGGAGGGTTTGAGCTCCAACTAGGTGAGACACTTTTTAGAGGACAAAATTGTGAGACTAGTAAGTTAAAGTGGACAATATCTCACAGGAGTTGGACCCAAGATCATTACATGTGGTATCAGAGCCATCCTAGGGGTACTATCATATGAGTTGATCCTTCCCAAATGTTTAAGCCACTTTGACGAGAACATCAGAGATTGGACTAAAGAGCCTGTCATGGTCCCACTTTGGAGGTGTACTAGGGAGATCTTAAGCTTAGAAGGAGGGTTTGGACTCCAACTAAGTGAGGTGCCTTTTATAAGACAAACACATAAGGTCAGTGAGTCAAAGCAGACAATACCTCACCGTAGTTGGACCCAAAATCGTTACACTTACCATGGGAATATTTCTAATGTAAGAACAGAGAAAGGATTTCAAACCGCTTTTACAAGCTTTTGGAGTTTTGAAATGAGGAAAAAAACCATACAAATGGAAAAGGTTTATGAGAATAAAAGTGGAGGTGGATGTCTTAAAACTTCTTTCGATAGGGTCACCATGAGATGACCAGATGGATAACTTTGAAAGTAGAGTTTAGGTATGAAAGACAAGGTGGTGTGAAGAAATCAAGCATTTTAGAGGAGGGAGAAATGAATAAGTCTTAGTATTATCCTTGGCTTAGAGCAACATCACAGATTCTCACCAAGGATGAAAATAGATGATTTTTATGGGATTACATAGCCTAGCCAATTAGGAGAAGGAGGTACCTATAAGGACTACAAGTCTAATTATGAAACATGTGGTAAAGGAAGAATTAAGAATCACTTAGTACACCACTAAGCATCAAAGAAGGAGGTGCATCTAGTTTTTTAGAAAATAGGGGCGCAATAGAGACAAAGACAAAATGAGGACCCCACTTTGGCAAGAGAAAATTCCTTCACTCGGCTTACTAATCAACAAAAGGCATGTGGGCCTAATTAAAAAAGGCTTGGGTTGGAGGTTGTGAGTGTCTAATGGAAAAGAACTTAGACTAAAAATAGCTGGTGAGGAATGTTGGTCCATTGTGCCCAAAAGGCTAAATTAAAATGGAGAGAACCACATATCACCTAGCTAAATGTTGAAATAATTGACAAAGGGGCAATGAAGTTTTCAATAGGCTAGAATAATTCTAGGGGTTGGTAATTCAAAGGAAATGGGGGAGATACCCAAGGACAAAATTTGTTAATAGTTCCAATGATGGAGTAGTGGTTGTGGAGACCAGAATGGAGGTAGTGGAAGAAGATATAGTAAAGGCATTTAGTTAATTACCAATAATGGTTGGCTGTTCCATGACCACCAAGTGCCATAATTGTCATCACTTGAAATTGTCATGGCTTAGATCTTACCATGACAATCCTTCACCTAAAAAGACTGTAGAGAAATAAAACCCAATGTGATTTTCTTATTCAAAACTAAATTATGTAGATTAAAAATACATAAGTTGCTTAGCATATTGGATTTGAGGAGTCTAAAGATAGGAAAGGAGGCCTTTTTTTGTGCTAGAATAGGGGTGTTGATGTTGATATAGTTCACCCTCACAAGATGACTCTGTTGTAGTTAAACAACACTCACCAAACCTCTTGGCTCTTAAATTGTGTGTATGATCCCACAATTAAAGTAGCTAAAGATGCATTTTGGGACTCCATCCAAAAAATCTTTGAAAGTTTTTAAGACCTTCTATTTACCTGGGGGACTTTAATTGTATTTTTACTAATGATGACAAGGATGGAGGTAGGAGATTCATGAGGAAGCATCCATGAATTATATTGGGCTAGTGGAAGGAATGAGTATAATTCATATGGAATATATAAGAAATCCCTTCACATGGTCTAATAAACATGAAGGTTTGGGAACATCAAAGAGAGACTTGAAAGTGGCTTGCCAAATGTTAGTTGGAGAGAATTTTTTTCTTATAGCCATGATTTAACATCTCCTAATGATAGAACCTAATCACTATCCCATTTGGTGCATGCATGTGTGTTGTGTAAATCAATGCGTAGTGTGCGGAAACCGATCGTACAATGCAACACCAACAATGAATAATACGAAAACACACTAAGTCAGATTATATGAAAGCAATAAAATAATGACACAAAAGATTAATGTGGTTCGACAATACCTACGTCCACAGGAGCAAACGACTGTAATTTTCACTATCTTGTCAAACAAGGGTTACAACAATTGTATATATGCTAACCTTCTTCAACCCTCAGAGGTTTTTCCCTCGAAATATCAACCTATTCAACTTCCCAATTCAAAATTCAAAAATAGTGCTAAGTAATCGATCAAAATTGTTGACGGTTTTAGACAAACTGTGGACGATTTATTCTCTAGACCAAACCGTCAGTGTAACTGTCGATGGTCTTGGCCAAACTGTCGACAGTTTCTTTCAACTCCCGACTCCATCGATGCAACTTTGCAAACTGTCGACGGTTTCCTCTACAAACTAGCTCGTCTGTTTTTCTCACAATGTTTTCTTTGTACATGTTTCCCAATCAATATAATGGGCCACATCTTACAACAATCTCCACCTTTACGAATATACACCCCTTAGGAGAAAACAAAAAACATAACTCACTGCTCCACTTGGGACAATAGGTTGGAATGTCTCCCATCTAGCATCTAGAGACATTAAGTAAGTCCAAACAATGCTTGAACTTATTTGTGGTAACAGACTTTGTCAATATGTCTACTGCATTTTCAGAAGTGTGAACTTTCTCGAGCAAAAGTTCACTAGAAGAAACCAATTCCTAGATCTCTTGAAATCTCACATCTATGTATTTGGTCCTCACATTATACACCTGCTTCTTCGCCAAATAAATGACACACTGACTATCAAAACACAGTTGAAATCCATAATATATTTCAACAATTATATACATGATAGCGTTACTAATAATTTTTTTAAACATCACCACCATCTAAAGTAGGCCCCTGAAGTGAAAAGAAACTAATTTTCTCACTTTTGTTAATCATAATAAACAAATATAAACTAGGAGGCAATTGCATATGTAACTCATTAAAGTTTATTTGAGTTTTTTGGCACTTTGTATGTATAAAACATTTCTCAGATCGCATAGGTCCCCACTATTCAAGAAATAAAAAAGGGGAGGGTTACTAACATTTCTCATACCACAATTTTTTTTAGAATGCTTCAATACATCAAAATTTATAAAACTAAAATCTAAATTATCATTAAACTATTTCATAAAATTATTGTATCATGCACGAAAGCAAGAAAGTACAAGACTAAATATAATTTACAAAAAATAGCATTAAGTTTAGACATATATAACTCACATATGCACCCATTGATTCGCATAAACTGAAATTAAATCATATTTTTTCATTTGCATTTAAATAACAAAAAAACTTTCTCTTTTTGTTGAAAGAAAAACAACATTCAACTATGTTGTATATGTCGCAACGTCTCGGGTGCGCGTGTGCCCCGAGCGGCGAAATGAAAATCAATTTTAATTTTCAATTAAGAATTGGAATGTCGGAGTCGCCACTAACCTTTAGTGCGGTTAGAACACATGATTACTACCCCGTTAGGGGTAGAATGGTCTACATTACCAGAGATGGGGTCGGGAGTTCAGTTACGCGAGGGGAAGGTAAGAGCACCCCCTACGCGCCCGTTCTTACGAACGGTACCTAATTAATCTGAAATTATCCCTAAGTTAATCTAATAATTCTTTAAATTACTCCTTTTTATGAATTTATAAATACATATAAAAAATAAATAAAATAATAAATAAATAAAAATAATATATACATATATATATATTCCCTCAGAGCTTAGGGTACGTGTTGCCCGAAGGCTCATACCCCCGCAATAAAATCATAGGGATAATAATTAAGAAAATACACTCCCAAAATTTTGAAATTATATATAAAATTTTTATAGGAAAATACTAGTATGGGAGGTTTTAATATATATTAATAAGATAATAAACTAAGAAATTAAATTACCATAATACATGTAATAATAATAGGGATATATATGTGCTACATATACTGTATAGTACTAAATTGCTTACAGCACCTAATAACTTATCCTAATTGTAGACACCCTATTTTTACCCATGCCCAATATATTTATTACTATTGTTATTATTATTATATTATTATTAGTAGTATTTTTATTATTTCATTTGTCCTTATTATTATTTTTATTATTAGTATTATTTTGTTATTATTATTTTCCTATATTATTAGTACTTTACTTGTATTTTTATTATCATTATTATTTTTTTATTTTTTATTTTTATTTATTATTACTAGTACGTTTATTTTTACTTTACTATAATTACTTTTATTTTTCATTTATTTTATTATTTTTGATATATTATTTATTTATTACTATTATTATTATTATTATTATTTATTATTATTACTACTATTGTTTTTATTATTTTTGGTAATGTTGTCATTATTATTATTATTATTATTATTTATTACTTTTAATAATCGTATTTTATTTTTATTAACATTATTGTTATTATTATTATTTTATCTTCATTTTTATTTTTATTTTTATTTTTTTTTACTATAATTATTTATTATTTACTAGTAGTATTATTATTATTATTATTTATTACTATTACCTTATTGATGCTATTACTATAATTATTATTACTATTATTATTATTTCTATATTTATTATTACCATAAGCATAAAAGTAAAAAAAAAAGAAAAAATAAAAAAGAAAATCAAAAGAAGGAAAGTTGTTTAGGGTTTGGGATTTTTTTTTTTTTTTTTTTTTTTTTATAATAGGGGGGCGCTGCGCACAAAAGGAAGGGGGAGCAGAAAGTGAAAATTTTTTTTTTTTTGTTTGGGCTCTCTTAGGGTTCACAACAGCAGCGGCAAGTCCAGCCGCTGCTCTTAAACTTCCTCATCGGCTTCTTCCTCTTCTTCTTCTTCTTCTTCTTCACGATCTTCTCCTTTCTCCCATCACCACCCTCCTGCAGCCCCCTGCTCACGCACACAGCCGCAGCCACACCGCTCCATCATTCCAAAACCACACCCGACAGCCACGTTGCTGCTAGCAGTCCACGGACTCTTTCCAACTCACAGCCGTGCCCTGTCATCCACAACAGCCCACGACCAGCTACCACCCGCTGCTCCACCCGGCAACACCATTGCCGCCAACCCGAGGCTCTCTCCACGGCAGGATAGAGCCCCCCCGCAGCAGCCCCTGCAGATCACGGCAGCGTCTCCATAGCCAGCAGCTCCGGCAGAACAGCGCCCCCCCCCCCCCCCCGCGCACCAATCCTTGCTGACCCCCTGCTTTGGCCGGACGTGCCCTCTGCCGCTGCAACTCAAGGCCACCACTTGGACCTATTGCAACACCAACAATCACCCGTGAGCCAGCCATCATCCGGCCATCCCTGCAACCCAGGAACCCTCGGTGAGTCCCCCTTTGCCCCCTGTTGTATCTGCACACACACACACACATGAATATATATATATATATATATATATATATATATATATATATATATATATATATATATATATATATAGGTTCAGTTTATAAAGTTGAAATTTTGTTCTTATTTATTTGTATTTTTTTTTATGCATGCAGTATATGCACACACACACTGATTGTCATTTATTATTATTTAGTTAAGTTTTATTCTTATTATTATTTGTATATTGTTATTAGTAAATTACTTGCATATTATTATTATTATATTAATTGTATTAACGTAATTATATTGATTTTACTTGTGTTGTATTAATTGTTGTATTATTATTATTATAGAATTTTTATTCTAAGAACTTGTTCTAATATTTAAAGTTTAAATTTTTATCATATTTGTTACATATATAATATTGTGGTAAGACTTTTTAGCTGATATTCATGATTATATCGTATCTTGTTGTATTTATAAATTTATTACTGTTATAAAATATTAATCGTCAGAGTCTGTGTTTAAAGGTCATATATTTGTATTCGTCGTATATATTAAATATTTAATATTATTGTACAATTGTTGTTATATTATGTGTGTGTATATGTGTGTGTGTATATATATATATATATATATATATATATATATATATATATATATATATATTTAATAGGTATCGTATTATTTAGGGTCCAGTATTGATAAGATTATATTTTGAGTCTTTTAATTATGTTTTATTATTTATATATTCGGTATGCTTGATTTATTGTTATTATTTAAAGTTTAACTTTTGTATTGGTGGTGAGTTAGTTATATTATTTCTTGTTTATATTTATCTAGGGTTTGAGATTATTATTTGTTGGGGTAGTTTCAAAGTCTTTTTACGGTAATGTTTATATATACTCTAGGATTGTTATTGTAAGATTTTAGGATTGTAATGTTTACTTTAATAATTAATATATATGCTTTGTTTGTCTTGTTGTTAATATTCATGGTGTAGGGTTTATAACGCGGTAATATTTGTTTAAATGTTGATATTTATGTGTACATTTTTGTTGTGTTTATGGTTGAACGATTATTATTATTTTTGTAGAATTTTTTTTTTTTTTTTGTCGTCTTAACATTCGATGTTTGAACTTTGTTGTTGATATGATGCTCATCTTGTAGGGTTAGATTTTTGTAATATCTATGGTATATATGATTAATGTTAGTGTGATAGAATTTTTATTGATGTTATATATTCATTATATTAATTAGCATTTTTATAATATTGTAAATTTATCATGGTGATAATGTGGCATTACATATTTAAGGGCTTGGTGTTTTATTGATATTATATGTAAATTAATAATTTTAGTCATATGTATATCGCATATTAGCATATTGGTAAATATTGCATATTTAGCATTTTTGTATTTTCTTTCTAATATTATGTATTTAGTGATTTAGGGTTTAATGGATATTATATGTTTGGTAAATTAGCATTTTAATCACATGTTTAGCATCAATTATTTTATTTTATTTTATTTTTTTTAGTATATTAATATAGTTAGTATTAATTATTAGTACCCTAGTATTTTTAGTATCAGCTATTTTTAGTATATAAATATGTTTAGTATTAATCATTATTAGAACCTTACTATATTTAGCATTAAGTGTCTTTAATATATTAACATATATACGGTATTTAGTTACTTATTTTGACATTCATAATATGTTAGTAGGTAGGTGAGGCTTATTATTCTATTACCATATATTAAAAACCTCACATGTTAGTATTTTTCTATAAAATTTTATATATAATTTCAAAATTTTGGGAGTGTATTTTCTTAATTATAATCCCTATGATTTAATTGCAATGGGTATTAGCCTTTGGGCATCACGTACCCTAAGTTCTGAGGGAATATATGTATATATTTATTTCTTTATTTTTCATGCATAATTATAAATTCATAAAAAGGAGTAATGTAAAGATTTATTAGATTAACTTAAGGATAATTTTGAATTAATTAGGTACCGTTCGTAAGAACGGGCGCGTAGGGGGTGCTCGTACCTTCCCCTCGCGTAACCGAACTCCCGACCCCAACTCTGGTAATGTAGACCGATTCCACCCCTAATGGGGTGGTAATCATGTGTTCTAACCGCACTAAAGGTTAGTGGCGACTCCAACACATCCATGTTTTTCCTTAAAAATATAAAAATGATTTTTAATTTCGCCGCCCGGGGCACACGCGCTTCCGGGACGTCGCGACACTAATAATAAACCAACCTAATAGATAGTAATAATACACAAATCATCATAATAATAATAAGGTAACTCAGATCATAATAATACTAAACTTAGAATAATAATAATAATGATACTATATTATACATAATAATAATAACGATAATACTAATAGTGACAATATTACCATATAGTAAGATATTAACATCCTATAAATACAATAATAACAACTTGGAAATAATCAAAACCTTAAAGTTAATATTTAATATATACACACATGGAAACAATTAATCCCTATGGAAACAATTCGAACCCTAAAACTAATAGGCAAAAGGCAAAATAATAAATATGGAAATAATTGAAATTATGGAATCAAATCGACCTAAAAATTAACAAGTTAATAAACAACAATTAATGAAATTAAGGCAACAAATCAACCCTAAATAATATATAATAATAATATAACTGTCCTAATATACAATATTAATACGACAATAATGATAACCCAAAATATACAATATCAATATGACAATGATGAAAACCATAAAATAACTATATAATAAGATCACCTAAATATTACACGATAGCTATAACAATAATAAACAATAATATCACTTGAATACATAATAGACCATAACATTACGTAAATATATATGTACATGAACTTAACATTCAATAGTAAAACATATATTTATATCTATATATACTTGTGCAAAAATAAACCAATATTACAATAGCTCTCAATAAGCTAAAATAACCTTGGATATTATCATTTAAACAAATGTTACAACATTAGAAATACTACAATGCGTATTAAAACACAATGATATCAACAAGGAAAATATTGCATGGATGTTTATATTACAAGAATAAAATCCAACAATAATAATATTATTTAATATGTACAATAAATTTATACGTAAATAAAACCCTTAAGTATACCACCTGCAAAAACACATAGATACTAAACATACAATAAACCTAAAAAATTAATACCATAAGACAAAAAACAAACATATATTGATGATAAAATATGTACCTAATAAATAAAGGAAACACATAGAATATAATATTACATGTAAATATAACATAAAAAATGCATATACAAAATAATAGCCCAGAATAAAAAAAAAAATAATAAGTCTAAATATATATATATACAATAAATACAAACTGGTAACTTACCCAAAATGCAGGAGGTATGGCCGGATACCTTGGGGGTTGCATTAGGAGGAATCTGGAAGGGGAGGTCACCGGAGTGCTGGGCTACTGTGGTGTTGGCTCGCGGCTTTCCTCGCTGGTCGTGAAGGTTGATGGTACCGGCGAGGGCGACGGCGGCGGGACGTCGCGACACTTACCATGAATACTAAACAATAAAATAACCAACAAAAACAAAAGAAACCTACATACTTGCAGAGGGGGGTATCGCCGCTGGAGTTGTCTGCTGGTGGTTGCAGTGACTTAAGGGGCTGCCGTGGGGTGCTGCCGGAGTTTGGCTTGGAGCAGGTTGCTGGTGTTGCAGGATCCGTGTGGGTAGCTGGTGGCTGTGTTGCAGCGGCGACGGCTAGTGGGGAGCAGTGAGAGCAGAGGAGCCCGGAGGGGAATGCTGCAGCTGGAGTTGATGACCGCTGCTACTGCCGAGATCTGGAGGACAACAAGGGTTGTCGAAGATGACGACGACGGTGGAGGTTCCAGCGGCTCTCTCCAACATCGTGTCTTCCAGCGGCGCGGAGGCGTGGGTGAATGACGGCGGCGAGGGGTGTTGGCGATGACGGCGGCAAGGACTGGTTCTGGATCTACTAAAGTCTACTACGGCGACGGTGGTTGATGGCGATGCCTAAAGTGAGTGACGAAGATGGTGATGCCGTGCTAGGCTCCGGGATGGGGCTTACGGCTGTGTTTATGGAGACGGTGAAGCCGTGAATGGAAAGGAAAGAGGATGGGAGAGAGCAGGAGAGGGAGGATGGCGATGGTGGTCGTGAGAGAAAGGATGGAGAGAAGAGCTCGAGGTCGGCTGTTGCGGCTAGAGAAGAAGATCACCTTCTTTTTTTTTTTGGGTTTTGGCTCTGCCCTCGGCTGTGTGTGTGCAGCGCCCCCTTTTATAAAATCTCAACCCTAAAAATTCCTTCTTCTCATTTCCTTTTTCATTTTTATTCCCTTCATATTTTATGGTAATAATATATATAATAGTAATGACAAAAATAACTAATAATAATAATAATAATAACAAGATAAATAAATAATAGTAATAATAATAATGATAATAAAGATATTAAAAAATAATAGTGACAACAAAATAATAACAATAATAATAATAATAATAATAATAACCGAAATAAATAATAACAATAATAATAGTAATAACAAAGATAAATAAATAAAATAATAATAATAATAGTAATAATAAAGGTAAAAATACTAATAATAATAATAATTAAAAATAATGTCAATAATAATGAAAATAATAAATAATAATAATAATAATAAACAATATAAATAGAAATAAAAATAAAAGTAATAATAATAATACTAATGAAAAATAATAATAATAATAATAATAATAATAATAATAATAATAAATAAGATAATAGTAATAATAGTAATAAAAACACTAATAATAATGATAATAAAAATAATAATGAAAATAATAAATAAAAGTAATAATAAAATAGACATAAAAAATAAAAATAAAAGTAATATTAATAATACTAATGAAAAATAATAATAATAATAATAATAAGATTAGTGAAAATTAATAATAATAATAATAATAATAATAATAAGAATAAATAAAATAATAATAATAATAATAAAATAACAATAATAATAATAATAGTAATACATATATTGGGCCTGGGTAAAAATTGGGTGTCTACAGTATAAATAGAATGCACAAGGGAATTTGCAATCGAACAAGCGCAACACTTAACGGTAAAATATACAGAAATAACAATCGCACTGACTGTAAATGAAAGCAATAAAAACAATAACACAAAGAATTACAAGGTTTGACAATGCCCACATCCACAGGAGCAAACAGAAAAAATTCACTATCTTTCTTATCCAAAATACATGAACAATACATCAACCCTCTCAAACTTCTTGCATATAATCTTAGAAAACGTATATATAAAGTTCCCGGAGGTTTTCCCTCCAACCCCTTATTCAAAATTCAAAAATCTATATTGGGTTCCTGAGCCAAACTGTTGATGGTTTTAGACAAAATAAAATTGTCTAATATTGGATGCCAAACCGTCGATGGTTATAACCAATCCATTGACGGTTTCCTTGCTGTGGCCCAAACCGTTGATGATATCAAACAGAATGAAATGTTTGAAATTGGGTGCCAAACCATCGACGGTTATAGCCAATCCATTGACAGTAACCGTCGATGGTTTCCCTGTTGCTCCCCCAACACTTTGATTTTCTACCATGTTTTATCCCTTTGTACATGCATCTTATTCAGTATATGAGCCACATATCACAATAATCTCCACCTTGGATTATATATGCCCCTTAGGAGAAACCAAAAACATAGTCCATTGCTCCATTTTGACCTTGGGACATTAGGTTGGGACCGCCTCCTATCTAGCAATTGGAGACAAACACCAAGTCCAAGCAAGACTTGAAATTGCCTATGTTAGCTTCGGCTTCTACCATGAACCCCGATTTAGTTGTAGATGTAACAACCTGAGACTGCACCCTAGGCTTCCAACAAGTAGGCCTTCCCACAATAGTAAACACAAAACTTGTTGTAAGCCTTCTATCACCAAAGCCCCCTTCTTAGTCTTTAAAAAATCTCACAACTAATGGACCACTCTATTGTCTGCCGAAACACCCCATTGCACCAGCATAGGGGACCTTTGACATATCTCAGACATCACCGTCCGTACTTGGGTATTGAGTAGTAGACATTTTACATTGATTCTCCATATAACCCCTTTGAGACGGCAAACAAAGTATCCATGCAGTTCCATCCACAAAGCCACCTTGAGATAATAACAATCTTCCTACAGCTCTGTCCATGCGAATCTTGGCCATATCCAAAACATTCATGTCAAAACCTTTCAACAGAGCTCCCAACTGATTAGTTTCATTCAAAGCCTTCCAAACCAAGAACATGTCATTCAAAAACAATAGATACATCAATCCCTTGCAACCTATCACCATCTTCCCCACTGGAAGTTCCACCAAATCCCACATCTAGTACATATACAATGACTTCATCTATTCCACCATAGCACTCATCAATCTATTTTTCCCTTTGTTGTGCACTGCATCTTGAAAAATAGTAGGAACCTTGCTATTAGTAGAAATGAATGCATAAAACACCAGAATGTCAAATTTATACTTGAGTGGTGGTCTGATAGTACACCTGGGCCCACCGTGATTATGCCGGTTTCCTGAGTTGAAACTCCCTGCAATATAAACAATGTCATCTCTGCCCTGAGTTTGTAGCTCCACCTACATCATATGCCCACTTTTGTTGTGATACTGTTGACCAGAGATAAAACTCCCTGCGTTTCTACCCTAAGTATCTAGCTCCACCTGAACAACATGTTCGCTGCTGCTACTGCTGTAGTTTTTTGGCATTTGTTTCTCTTCCTTTACCTGAGTACGCTGTCCCATGACTTTCTCACTAACAGTCATGTCTCCACCGGTCACCACCTTTTTTGCCATAAGATCACCTAGCTTGAACCCACCTTTCTGATACCCCAGAAATATGAACTATTTGGACATAACACCAAGCTTAGATCCAACATCACTAGAAACATGTACATGTGGACATCCACTCAAACCCGAGTAGTCTACCACAAAACCTACCCATAATTCACCTGCAACTCTCCCATATAGTTATTGTCGCGACGTCCCGGAGCGTGTGTGCCTCGGGGTGGCGAAATAAAAATCAATTTTAATTTTCAAGAAAAATATGGAATGTCGGAATCGCCACTAACCTTTTAGTGTGGTTAGAACACATGATTACTACCCCGTTAGGGGTAGAGTGGGTCTACGTTACCAGAGCTGGGGTCGGGAGTTCAGTTACGCGAGGGGAAGGTACGAGCACCCCTTACGCGCCCGTTCTTACGAACGGTACCTAATTAATTTAGAATTACCCCTAAGTTAATTTAAAAAGTCTTTAAATTACTCCTTTTATGAATTTATAAATACACTTGGAAAATAAATAAATAACTAAATAAATATAATATATACATATATATTCCCTCATAGCTTAAAGGTACGTGAAGCTCGAAGGCTAATACCCTAGCATTAAAATCATAGGGATAAAATCAAAAATAATTTGCAAAATACACTCCCAAATTTTGGAAATCCTATAGGGTTTTTCTAAGTATAAAAATACTAGTTTGGGAGGTTTCAATATAGGTTAATAGGATAATAAGCTAAGATATTAAACTACCATAATACACACAATAATTATAAGAATACATATTCACTACAATATTGCGAATACCATAATAAGTAATAAAATACCATATACCATATATACCTTATGATACTAAAGATACTAAAAAAAAGTAATACCATAAATATTAGAATACTAACAAATATCCACTAAATAATAAATATAATCATAATAATAATATGTAACATAGAATGCAATACTAAAAATGACATAATATTAAAATATAATCACATTCTTAATATAAACACTAAATATGAATAACAAGAACCCTAAACTCTAATATTGGATATAACCCTAATGTGAACATTACGTATAACATACCTAAACACACAAATATTAAACAATAACGCCCTTAAGAAAATAAGTACTATAATAACAACCATTCTAAATAAATAAATATTAAACATGCCATAATAACAAAAACGACCCTAAATTTGACTATTGAACATTAAAATAGTTGTAACAATAATAAAACCTACAATATGAATACTAGACACATGACCGCACATTACAACATTAAGGATCTCACAATAATAATTCAACAAATACAAAAGAGTAAACTTTAAGTATCAAAACAAATTCCCACTATACAAATTCCACAACAATACTAATAAAACAATTAACCTATATAATAAATGTAACAAAAAAACTTACCATGACTATTAAATATTAAAATAAATATAATAACTATAAAAACCCTGCAAGATGAACGTTAACCGTTTGATATAATAAACACAACCTCAACATGAATATTAGACATACCTGCAGATACAATGAAAACCCAAACATTAGAATAAATCAAAACAATAAAATGAATAAAAATAATAATACAAATAATAATAAGAAGGAATATGTGTGCACGTGTGTGGTGATAGAAAGAGAAGGACTTTACCAGTAGGCTGTGGCCGTGGGGGGGGGGACGCTGCTGTGGTCTGGTGTTGAAGCAGGGGCTGTCTGGGCTGAGGTTTGCTGGAGGTGCGGCTGAGAGACAGAGGAGCCGTAGCTGGTGTGGTCGCGAAGCTTCGGGCTTTGGCTGTTCGGTTGTCGGGGTTGTGCAGCAGAGATCACAGAGGGTGGCTGGAGTACCTGGTGGGCGGCGATGGTGGCTCGCAACAAACAGAGAGCCTACGGTGAGTTGTAACTGGCGCGGCAACGGCGTGAGGGTCGTGGTCAAGTGACTTTGTTGGCGGTGGCGAAGGTGATGGCTGTCGACTGCGTGGTGCTGCTGCAAGGTGCTGGCTGTGACGGTGACAGAGAACGAAGAAGACAGGGCGGTGGCAATGGGCCTGTGCGTGGTCTGAGGGAAACTGGGTTGGGGCTGTTGTGGTGGCTATGACGGTAGCTGAAGAGAGGGATTGAGAACAGAGGGAGATGGGAGAGGATCTGCAGGTGAAGATGGGCGCTACCGTGTGCGTGGGCGTGAAGACGAGAAGAAGAAGGAGCCTTTTTTATTTTTTTAGTTTTTGCTTTAGCTCTTGCCCGTACGTTTGGCTCCGTGCGCCCACCTTATATAAAAAAAAAAAATTTGAGAATCCTAAAAATCCTCCCTTTTGATTTTCTTTTTCTTTTTCTTTTCTTTTTCTGCTTTTACTCTTATGGTAATAATAAAAATAGAAATAATAATAATAATAATAATAATAATAATATAAGGATCAATAAGGTAATAATAATAATAATACTACTACTAATAGTAAATAATAATAAATAATTATAGTAAAAATAAAAATGAAGATACTATCGGTAAAATAATAATAATAATAATATTAATAAAAATAAAGTAATAATACTAATATTAAAAGTAATAAATAATAATAATAATGATAACATTACTAAAAATAATAATAGCCAAGATAAGATACTAATGCTAATAATAATAATAATAATAATAATAATAATAATAATAAGGTAAAAAAATAAAAAAAATAGTAATAATAATCCAAATTAATTATAATAAATTAATAATAATAATAATTATTATAAGAAAGTAATAATAACGATAATAAAAATACTAATAATAATAAAGATAATAATAATAAAATAATAAAAGGGAACCCCTTGTTCTATTTGGTTAGGACAAAAATAGGGTGTCTACAGTTATATCTTTGATAATTGGTTAAAGGAGAAACGTGCCACACTTACTGACTTCACTAAGAAGTTCCCTGCAAGCCCTGCATATAACTTGCCCAACTCACAAAACTCCTTGAAGAAAACTAGCGTACTCAATCCCAATGTCTAACCCAAGGATCTTCTACCCGGTCTAGTTTTCCACCTCAACCGCAAGTTAAACCTGGTAAACATGTCAAACTTGTGCCACATGAGATACACTAAGACCGTTTGTGATAAACCCACGAAATACATGCATCTAACCCCTGATGCTACCATCATTGGTCCCTAAACATCTAGTGCATATAGTCACCCATATACGTTAACCGCATATGCCACAAAACATTTGACTCAAATTCTACAATTGTAGCTTCATCTACAATCTAAAGTGCATAATGAAATTACGTTCTTCCTTATATTCGGTATATGTCTTACATCACATAAGGTTTTTACGAAACCATCATACATTTTGATTTTGACATTTCCAATACTAATTATTTTGCATGAAATATCATTTTCCATCAAAACAAAACCAGTATTAACTTACATGTAGGTGTTAAACCATTTTTTATTTGCTGTAATGTGATAAGAGCATCCAAAATCTAGGATCTAATAGTTCGTGAGGCACTTTGAACCTGTTGCAACATATAGCATATCCCCATCACTACTTTCTGAGTCTCCTTCCACTACATTTTTAGATTTTAACGGACCCTTCTAATTTTTAGTATTCCCTTTCTTCCACTCTAGACATTCCAGTCTTATGTGCCCAATTTTCTCGCACCTAAAATACTTTATGTCTTTCCTATTTACGGACTACAATCGAAATCCGCTCTTGGACTTACGTCTTCCATTACTTTTCACCATAAGCTCTTCACCATGTAAAACTTCATCGCTGGCCATTTTTCTTTGATGAAAACCTAGCAATGCGCTTATCATCTCTTCCAAATTCAGGCTTTCTTTGCCCCATGTTAGAGTGGTAACCAAATTCTCATACGTGTGAGACGGTGGTATGGAATTCAATAGCATTGGAGCCTTTTCTTCCTCCTCAAACTTTACATCAACACACATCAAATCACTCACAATCTGATTGATTGTGCTGATATGTTAGGTCAAATCCGAACCCTCCACCATCTTAAACCAATACAATATTTGCTTAAGAAACAATTTGTTCGATAAGGACTTAGACATATACCGGCTTTCCAGTTTCGTCCAAACTGTTGTCGGAGAATCTTCATCTATGATGTGATACAACACGTCATTAGCCAAACAAAGTTAGATGGTCGGTATTGCCTTTGCCTCCAATTCATTCCAACTTGCTTCATCCATGCATTCCAGTTGAATTTCGTATAAAGCCTTCACCATCCCTTGCTGCACTAAGAGATCTTTTACCCTTCTCTACCACAAATCGAAATTCTTGGTTCCATCAAACTTGACAACGTCAGATTTCGCAGATGAAGATCTAGAGGGCATTACAACAATGTTCTGATGCCAATTTATTGTATAAATCGAATGCAAAGTGGAATTTGCAATCACACAAGGGCGACACTTAATGGTAAAATATACAGAAATAACAATCACACCGACTGTAAATGAAAGCAACAAAAACAATAACACAAGAAATTACGTGGTTCGGTAATGCCTACATCCATGAGAGCAAACAATAAAGATTTACTATCTTTCTTGTCCAAAAAACATGAACAATACATCAACCCTCTCAACATCCTTACATATACATCTTAGACAACGTATATATAAAGTTCTCAGAGGTTTTCCCTCTAAACCCCAACCAAATTAACGTCCCCTTATTCAAAATTTAAAAATCCGCGCTGGGTTTCCAAGCCAAATCATTGACGGTTTTAGACAGAATAAAATTGTCTGAAATTAGGTGCCAAACTGTCGATGGTTATAGCCAATTCTTCGACCGTTTCCCTACTACTCCACCAACACTTTGATTTTGTACTATGTTTTCTCCCTTTGTACATGTATCTCATTCAGTATATGAGCCACATATCATAACAAACTATAATATTTATTTAATAGAAAATAACTCTATAGACCACAATCAATAGCATCAAAATTCATAGAGATTTTAATGAAAAATGGTGCAAATGTAGAAAATGGTCCATAAAAGTGTCAACAAAATAAATCATCTTAAACTCATAATCTTTTTATCATAATATGAAACAAATATGCTGAATTAACTTTAAACCGTTAAATAATAAATTTATAATAATCAAAAATTAAAATTGTGAAAGATATTACCTCAACATCAATTTAAAGTATAATCTGCCACAATTTGGTGGATGGTGGAAATATTTTTTAGACTGCAAGTTTGTCATCCACAATGGCAATTAAAATAAAGACTTTTCATGTCAAAATATTGTAGTTCTCAAATGAAGTTAGGACCTACGAATGAAGGATTAGTTGGAGGAAGGCTAAGATTGAGGCATGAACCATGTTGCTCCTGAGATAATAGGTGTCTTCTACTATATATCTGTTGAGCCCTCCATGCATGAAACCTTCTTATTTACTTGAGGTAAATCCAACGGGGGTGCATTGGGGGATGCAGGGGAGCTTCCCCTCCCCCTTCCAGGCGGTACAGTACTATAATTTGAGTCGAGGGATAATTTTCATATGAGAGTATTTTGGAATTTTTCATATAGGGCAATGTAATACGTATTGTAGTCAAAGGTAGAAACCTGAAGGCAATTTTTGTTTAATAATAGTGGAAATTGCATAGGAGCTTCGTGGACTTAGGCGCATCACCAAACCACAAAAATTCATTGTTCTTTCGTTTCTCTTGTGATTTTATTTATTTTATGTGATTGTTGTGTGTGTGTGTACATAATCTTAGGAAGTGACAACTGCCAAGATTTATCATAACAGTCTTTTTACATACACGCACAATCCGTCCGCATGACTTATGATCAATATTCCACTAGCTCAGAGATGAGTATTTATAGATAATTAGATGAATACATTCAAAAGTAAATTACTACAGTTACAAATAAATAAATGAATAAATTATTTAGCATTATTTAAAGCAGGTGGTTTATGTTATTTAAATTAATAAAAAATTGAAATTTTATTTAGTTTGAGATGAAATTATATGATGATTAACATAAATGACATTCTCCATCATTTATAACTTTTACAGTGTGGCACATGAGAGTAGTTCAACAAGCAAGTTCGTGTGGCTTAATCTTTAATCCGAATTCTGGACAAAAACAAAGGCCAGTAGAGAAATCTAATGCACAACTTTGCCCAGAACGAGTGAATAAAATTTCTTCAAGGATAATACATGCCATCGCTAAGCGAGCTTTCCTGTTCAAAGGCGCACCTATGACTCAACACACCGCGTAATTCTTCATTTTACAACCAAAATGAAAAGAGAACCATTGAGGAATTGTCTGCATCTTTCATAGAGATTGTTGATAAGCCGCAAGCAACAAGCGTTTGTAGTCCAACGGTTAGGATAATTGCCTTCCAAGCAATAGACCCGGGTTCGACTCCCGGCAAACGCATCGCTCTTTCTAATTTTATTCTGCGACTTTCTGCTGCGGTGAAGCAATGGTCCACAACCGCCGAGGTAATCGTTGGAACATAAATTTTTTTTTTTTTTTTGTTGGTTCATTGAATGTAAATATATTGATCAAAATAGATATGTACGGTGCTTCTGGGCATACCAAGAGAAAGGAGACCAAGACTCCAAACCACAATAGCATCAAGCAAATGCACCATGTAAAATCTGGGTTCGAGTGACCGAATCAAACAATCAATCGAACATACACAAAACCAACATACAAGTAAAATCTGGGTTCGGGCATCCAAATCAAACAAACAGTTGCCTGAAATCAATGTATATCCTACCTATTCTCCTCTCCCCACCCCCCCTCCTTTCTTTTCTTGTTTTTGGGCTGGTTACTAGTAATACCCTAAGATTGACAAGCAAACCTATTTAATATTCATAACTACCAAACAAAAACAAAAAAAACATAAATAAGTTGACAATGAGTTTTCAAATGATTCCATTTTGGACTAAAAGCAACCATATGTTGAATGAGTTTTCCCAACACACTACTTGAATTTTGAAAGTACATTCTCAATTTATACACTCCACCCAGCCCCTTTCTTCCTCTCCAAACCATTTTATTAGGTTTAAATTCAAAGTACTGTACAGGTCCCAAGAAAGGCCGCAAACTAAAAGAACAATTCTATAACCAATATGGCCAAACCACGAGATTCAAAATCGAGATGGAAAAATTTTCCCAAGTCATAGCACTGATGTTAGAAACTGATTGAATAATCAAATATATTTCACTTGGAGCCATTGAAATGTTCAAAAGATGTTAGGAGCTGAATCCTGAAGTTCAAACTCCCAACTGTCCAATCACGCCACCTGCTTTGCACAAGTAAGCCTTTCAAATCAGAAAAGCACCATCCCACTATCATGCTGAGTCAAAAAAGGCACTATACACCAGACTGGTGTCTCAGTTCAACTTCAGTATGCAGCTCCAACAGTGAGTCCAGTCTTGCCAATATCTGCATAAATGAGTTTTCCCTTGGGAATGACTCAAGCGAGATGCCATCATGTGTACTAGTTCTTTGTCCATTCTTTCAGCAGACGAGTGAGGATCTTAGAGATGGGGCACTTGAGATGCATGTGCATGATGCCCAGCGGATCACTGATTCGGTTACCACCAGATCAAGCTCACCTAGTCCGATAGTGTGATTTCTTTTGCTGTGTATGGCTGATACCCTGGATCCACTGGTTTCTCCCCTCCTAATTTCTGTTTCATGCTCCATTTCTCCAAACTCATGCCTAACAGGACCTGAAGAATCTGATAGTCCCAATAATTTCCCCAAGCTTGATTCTGCATGGGCAGAAAGGAATTCAGATGAAACGTTTGATCAACAAATATGGAAAATTTAATACTCTGCTACCATCTGTGGGAAACATTATCCAATAATTCTCCCAAATTTCATATTTGGGGCATAGGAAACCAGAGAGTGAGCTTGAAACAAGCTTTACCATGATATATAGTACTTTCCTTGTACGGTTTTCCATGAAATGGGATAGGAATCTAAGAAACATGCACATACCTCCATGAATTGCATTGAGCATTGACTCATTGGTTTTGAAATCTGAAGCACAATTTCCCTGCTGAACTGCAGAACTTGGACTGAAGAAGCTAAAACTTGGCATAGAGGGAAGCAAGGATAAGAATTCTGTTGCATTTGCTTCACAACAGCTATTGAAAGAAAAAGCTCCAGATACAGAGGAAAGTGAGCTATTGTTAACCAAGAACGCAGAAAATGATGATCTGCATGTCAATGCAGGTGAATGCCCCATTTGGCCATCAGCAGTTGCAAATGATCGATCACTGAAACTATAATCCTGATTTCTGGCAATGAAAGGAGCAGAGAAAGCACTGCTGTGCACTTCAAGTTGTTCACAACATGGTGGTTGAGCTGCCTCTGCACTATCCATCATCCAAGAGTGAGCTGTAAAGAACAGTAAACCAAATATAAGCAATTCATGGAAAACCATTGTGTTGGGTCAAATCTGGATGTGAATTTCAATTTAGGCATAAGCATTAAATATGAAATTGACTTTGATATACAATCAATTGCACTTTAAAAAGCATTTAAACATTTGATCACTGGCAATATAAAAGATATTTACCATTTTCTCCAGAACATCACTTACAAACTCAAATTATAGACCATGTGGGCAAACAGAAACCAATGAATTGCCTAGCCAAAAGAATAGGAAAAGAAAAACAATAATGCTAGTTTCCAGAAGGCCTTTGCACGGCCATAATTGCGGGAACCTAAAAGGTGCTTCCTAGGATGACAAATACTACTATCAATCTATTACAGAAAATTACATATTCAAGATGGTCTTCAAGAGATATAACTGATGGACTAATCTAGGGATAACATTTCTGCAACACTGACTGACTTGGAACCTGTCAAGGACAAATTTTCATGGAATAACATTTTGAATGTCAAGAACAACTTTCTAATTATTTGTCCTCCATAATCACAATTCAAGTCTAGAAACAAACCAAAATTTCATTTTCAAGCGCTTCATAAAAACAAACAATTTGCTAACATACACAGAACTTGTGAAGCAGTAAGCCTCCTGGAAGGGTCTACACAGAGCATCCCGGTGATCAAGTCCTTGGCAGACAAAGATATGCCATCCCAAATATCGGGTGGGAACCTCAGATCCGCAGCCCTAACAGCATCAAAGATCCTTGACTTAGTCTTTCCCCAAAATGGAGGCATCCCACTCAGAAGAATGTATAGGATAGCACCAGCACTCCACACATCAGCAGCCTGGTTATATCCTCCGGCCAGGACCTCAGGAGCAATATAAAATGGACTCCCAACAGTCCCATGTAAGTTTTGACCTGTTGACAAGGCAAAAACGTGTTTAAAGATTTGGCTTAAACACAATCAAAGAAAGACAACTAGAAAGACTTACCGGGTTTAATATAGGTTGCTAGGCCAAAATCTGCCAATTTGATTGGTGATGACAAGGACTTGGTCGCCAGGAGGATGTTTTCTGGCTTCAAATCTCTGTGTACAATACCTTTTTCATGACAATATACAACCACTTGCATTAGATGCCTAAAGAGAATCCTAGCCTCAAACTCAGAGAATTTCCCATGCTTCTCAAGCCGGTGAAAAAGCTCCCCACCCGCACATAACTCCATCACTAGATGCACAAAATCTTCCTCCTCATAAACTGCTTTGAGATCCACAACATTTGGGTGCCCAGATAACCTAGTCATTATTTCAATTTCGAGCTTGATACTACGCACATCATCCACTGTAACTAATCTCTCTTTGGCAATAGACTTGCAAGCCAACATCTCACCAGTTAACTTATCTGAGCAAGCCCTTATGACACCAAATTGCCCCCATCCCAATTGGTCCCCAAGGATGTACTTGTCTTTGAAATTCAAAATTTGGGTTGAACCCAAAATAGTTTTAGTAAGAGTTGCAACTTTGTAACAATTGCAGGATTGAGTTGCACGCTTGCAATTGTTTTTGCTCTTGGCTAGGTCCATAACAACCTATACCAACTTCTAATTGTAAAAAAAATCCCAATCAAAGCTCACTATTATGTATCAATACCATCATATCAAATCACTATTTTTCCTACTAGATTTCATTTCCTAGAAAATGGTTAGCTGAACCCCAAAACCAAAATTGCCATTATCTCGGGAAAGACCCATTTACCAACTATATTCATGCCAAAAACTAAAAGGAGCATCTGGCATCCACTAGTTATGCCAGATAAATTCCTTTCAGCTACGGGATGTTTAAAGCTGCACACTTTATCATTCTGCGTCAATTGCCTGGCAATAAATTGGGAAAAAAAAAACATTCAGTTTCCAAAAGTCAGATGAACTGTAAAAATTGATTGTTTTGAGTTTTTCTTACACAGAGAATTAGACGTCCAAGTATCTATCAGAATTCAAAACAACACCATATTTCAATGTCTTGGTTGCAAAGCCAGAACACATTTGAAACACGAAATAGAAGAACGGGCGACCTAAAAGAAAATTCAAAACTCCCCATAAAAAGATCAAAAACCCAAATTCAGAGCATGAATCACATCAAAACCTCCCTTCAGTTTTTTTGACAATTTATATAATGAAGAAAACACACACCTGATACCCCCTAAATTCCCATAAACCTCATAACAGGAATGTTTAAAATTGAACAATTATAGCAAGTCCCACAACATCATAACAAGCGCATAAAATCCGCATTTTATTTTACAAATCAAAACCAATAATACAACAAAGAACACACATTCTACAAATCATGGAGAGAGAGAGAGAGAGAGAGAGAGAGAGAGAGAGAGACCTGTGGAGAGACCACTGTAGAAGAAGTCCGTTGTAGCAAAGCCTCAAAGTCCAGAGCGTCCACTCTCCATACCGGTCATTGCTCATTGGGCTCTCGCTTTTCACAGTTCAAAATCAAAAGGCAGACACGGACCGGAAACCGGGACAGCCAGTTTTTTTCTTAATATTTAAAGAACGGGTACATGGTAGGTAAGTGACTAATACTGCATCTAATGATACCTGTAAAATCCAACCTTTCAATTTTCAAGTGGGCAAATTACACAAATACCACAACCTTAATAAAAATCTAAAATTTTAATTTGCTTAAGTTTTGACAAAATGTGATATAAATTTGTACGAAAATTTATTCTTTGCATGGGTTTTTTAAAAAATACAACATTAAATTATATTAAATTTTTTCAAATTTATACAAATTTAAATTTAAATTTAAGATTCAAAATTTATATTTTCAGATCGAGAGAGTTTTTTGAATTATAACAATACACTCATTGAATTTCAATCAACTATAAAAAAAAATTAATTTTTTCACATGAAATGTCTCAAATAAATATGATTTCTATAAGCAAAGACCTTACCTATTCATTGCATCCCTCTCATATTCTCTCATGCAATTTAGAGATAGACTATGATAATATCTTAGGATAAAAAATTAAGTCGCAAAAGGTTAATGAATATTTTCTATTTCACAATTAAAATTTGAAGAAACAAAGTACAATTCCATAAAATTTGAGAAACTTTTTGTTGGAATTAGTGTGATCATAAGAGGGGGGTAAATTGGGTTTTAAAAATATTTTGTCTAAATTAAACATTTACGTCAATTCACCACAAATCATATCTCATTTTTATGTGTGTTTGTGAATTAATAAAACAATAAAATCAGACATACACGTGAAAACATATCTCATTTAAAATAGAAGTTTGCATGCAAATAATTATAATGACAAATGAAAACATACACATACGAAAATTTAAATGCAGAAATATAAATGAGATAGAGAGAAAGTGACACAGATTTGTTATCGAGGTTTGGCCAAACCAACTTACGTCCTCGCCTTGGGCATACCTCCCAAAGATTCCACTATCCTTGTTCACTTAAACAGGCAAAGTAGAAGCTGTTACAATCTCTCCTTACGAGGCAAGGTAAACACCAATTCAATTACAAGGTTGAGCCCAACTTGTTTTCCTTATGAGACGGAGATTCCTCAATTCAATCTACCGGGTTGAACCCAACTGGTCTCACTTATAGGGCTGAGACTTCATAGTTCAATTTACGAGATGAACCCAATCGATGTATTCAAGACATTTTTTTGTACATAATAAAATACTTCTAAATACAAGCATGGATGCACACATTAAAACTCAAACACATGCACTCTCTTATGATATGAGTTATGCTCAGTAGAGAAAGGTGTTATCAAACAACATTTTCAATCTTTGAAAAATAATGTATATGATAAAATACTCAAAGATCTGAATCCTATAAAATATTTCTCCATAAATATTTTCAATGAGAAGTAGAAGAACCTAGGGTTTTGGTTTTTCAAATAATTTTTTCAACATAAAAATTTTTCTATGAAAGCATGGATACAAAAATAAATGCCCTAAATTAAAGATACTCACTTTCAAAAGATTTTCTAAAAAATAATAAAGAGAGTTGGAGAGTGTAAAAATATAACCTCAAAGTAATTTTTGAAATAAGAGAGTGGGTGAGGGAACTTTGATTAAGTGAAAAATTTGAGAGAAAATACTAATCTTGGCTTATGATGGGGCATTTATAGATTTTCAGAAAATAATGACTGTTAGGGACACGCAGGGGTATTTTGCAAATTATTTAATTAAAAGATAATTACGTAAGCCCTTAAAAAAATTTGGAACTCGAGAGGTTTAGTCAACCATAGAGAAGGTTCGGTCGACTATATTAATAAGTTCGATCGACCGTGGCAATTTTGAATTCATTGTAGGTTCGGTCGACCATGGCTTAGGTTTGGTTGACCATCTTTGAGGTTCGATCGACCAAGGTTATTTTGAAATATCAGTTCGGTCGACCAAGTTGGTGGAAAAGTAAATTTTTATAGTTCAGTCAACTGAGGAAGGTTAGTTCAAAAATACGTCGGTTGACCAAGGCAAGTCAAACTGTTGACTTTTCAAGATTTGGTCGACCAAGGCATTTAACACAACAAGAGGTCGGTCAACCGAACTATGGTCAACATTTTGACTCTGGGGCAAACAGTCGTTTGGTCGACCATCAGATATGGTTGGTCGACCGAGGGCATTTAAAATTCCAATTTTGCCCCTAAATTTGATCTTAATTAATTCTAAAACTTTTGTATGATTTTAATGTTTATGAAAAAGGTTATTCTTAGGAATGTTAAGTATCCTAAGGTCATTTGATTCCCTATGGTCAAATTATGGTCCTATCTGAGCATTCAAATCATATCATGTAGGATGTATGCATTATTATAGACCAGATATGAAAACTAAATGCATTTACAAATTGAAACATGTTTACTTTTTCTTCTTTCTTCTTCTTCTTTGCTCTCCTATCTTTATGGAATATGTCAGACAATATCGCCCTCTGGCATCCATTTTCCCTTGATCTTATGCGTGATTTGAAATATGTATCTGTTCACACACTTAAATGCACACATAAGATATACGTGCTTTGTCAGCGTCAAAATAGGGATCGGACTAAAAAAACCAACAATCTCCCCCTTTTTGATGATGACAAACACCCAAGAGCAAAATGGGATAAGCCTGAAAAGGCTCCTCCTAAGAATATGCGTAATGTAAAATACAAACAATAAAACTCAAGCATATTCATGGAAGAAGATATAACAAATAAGATACACGTGCTTTGTCAATATCAAAACAAGGATCGAACTTAAAAAGTCAACAATATCATCCTTTTTGATGATGACAAACATCCAAGAGCAAAATATGATAAGTCCAAAAAAACTTCCTCTAAGTATATGCATAATGTAAAATACAAACAATAAAATTCAAGCATATTCATTGAAGAAGACATAACAAATAAAATTATGTATTTAATTTTTGCATTAAAGCGCATGCTTAAATATTTGCCCCTAAAGATTTTCCCTTTTTAGTCATTAACATTTTGCTCATAAAACATTCTCCCCTTTTTGGCATCAGTAAAAAGGGTTAAGTATAAAATAATTTTATCATTTAAAATAGACTTAGTAAGAAGAACTCCCCTTTTTGAAAAAACTTTATTTATCTTAAAAAAACACTCTCCTTTTTTGGTATTGGATTTGAGCATAGAAAATTTTGAACTGTTTTTAAAAAATAGGAATTAAGCACACAAAACAATTTTAGTTGGTCATCTAAAAGATAAAAATGACATGATGAACAAGGTCAGATCAATATGCACAAACCATTTCAATTTAAGCACAACATGAGACCCCGCAAAGATTGGAATTTAAAAACATGCGGCATATGAGAAAATATGTTTGAGTATAAACATGATCTAACAAGTTCACATACATTTCATGTAAAGTCAATGAACCAGTTAAGCAACACCCTTTTAAAATTTATAAACAATATAATTTCATGTCATAAAAATTCAAAACAATACAAGTACAGTCATGAAAACATTTAAGCACACAAACAAAATATAAAAATATTCTATATAAGTTCAAACCTTGCTTTTAAAAATGTATATATAAATATATATATCCCCTTATGATTTTCAATAAATACTGGGGGCAATGCTTGCAAATAAAAAAAATACTTTAATTCAAAATTCAAGCAAGCATTATTTTTCTAGTTTATTATTTAAGTACAAATCACAAAGTACCAAAAAAATGCAACTACATAGATCCAAAAATATTAAATAAATTTAAAAATAGGGATCATATGGCAAAACAAAGAACTGTGGCGAAACAATATGTTTTAACTAAAGATTTTCAATAAAATCATCTCATTTAAGTACAAGCCACAATGAATTTAAGATAAATCTAAGCCTAAAATATTGGTGAGCAACACAAGATATGATTTTATGTTTAGATGTTCCCCCTATCAATTTGAATTCGTGCTTAGATATTGTCAACTAATTATATTAATGCAAAAAAAAAAAAAATTTTCATTGAGAGTTTAAATAGTATAAGTACTATTTTCATTCTTAAATAAATTTTGCTATATATATGTTAAACAATTTATATTTTACTAGTAAAATTATTCCTAGAACACATGCACTAGAGATCTAATATCAAGTCATGTGCAATGTGTTCATGTGTACCAGGAACAATCCATATCAAAGATGATTCGACAAAGACAGGATATGATATTCAGGGTACCAAAAGAAATTAGGACTCAAAAAGTAGAAACAATAAAAGTGTGAGTCCATGGGGCAAGTACTATTAATCTTTTTCACAAGGATGAGACCTAAACTCTCCGGTATAGTCTTAGGAATACATAAGTGCATTAACGTTCAAGGATGAATTTCATTTAAACACATCCATCGCATGTTCATCCTTCATAACAAAACTTAGTATGCAAGAGATTTTAGATGATAAACTCTTATTCATTTTTCTTAAAAGTGTGGTTTAAACTCCCCCTGCATATTTGGATACACACATAATTGCATTATAGCTCAAGGATGATGGTCATTTAAAAACATTCCTCATATGTTCATCATTTTCAAAGGATTTCAATATGCAACAAATATTGATCATTCAGCTTAAGTGCATGACATATTGCATTTCAATTTAAAACCAGATAGCTAGTCAATGCTATTACTCAAGATTATGCAATAGGGTTCAAAAAGGGTGACACAACTCAAGAATACAATGAGTGTGTGCGAAATGAAAAACTCCCCCTAAGTCATGCGATTCCCCTAGTTTATGGACCATCATCAGAACATGTGACGTTTAATTTCAAGGATGATGTTTTACCATTTAGGTCGTGGGTGAGAGTACATAACCCAAAGATTTGAACCAAATTGTGTCTATGAATTAAGTTCATCCTAAGACACAAAAATGTGTAGATGTCTTCAAAAAATCTACCGGTTTGGATTTTAGATGTACTAACCTATGCAATTACTGTGTATCCTAGGAAGGAAAATGTGTTGCTTATACAAATCAAAAATTAATTCCACTAAGTAAACCATACAGTATAAGCACTCCTTTTAACATAACTACACTAGTTATCTATTAAGGCATTTTATCATATGACCAGTGCAGTCTACCCTATATGTTTAGGTGCATGCATTCACAATTAAAGATGAGAAGTTAATATTCTTTTATAATTCACTTATCCTTTCAAAATATTTTAGCGTCCATTTTATTATACTCATCTTGGTACATGATTTGAATTTTTAGGAAAAATTTCTATAGAAATTTCAGCAGGATGCCATCTGTAAATTAAACATTTTCCCATTTTACCATGTACATGAAACCTGATAGATTCACGCAAGCAATTTATAATTCAGTTTGAACATGCGAGAACCTATATTTACTACCAGCATACAATTCACATCACTGCATCAGTCATGCAGGAGGCATTCAGTACAAGCATGCACATCAGTAGAGCAAACAAAAATATTTGTCCATTAAGTGAAATTGTCATTTAAACGAAGAATGAACAGTTTACATTTAGCTCAAATAATAGAATATGCTAACATAAATTATCCATCAAATATAATTAATCTTTGAGTGAAGGATGGATTGTGAGCATTTAGAGCAATGATTATGATTAACTATCCATCAAGAAATTTTAAACATTTCACAATTTATGGATAGTGATTAGCAATTGGCATTCCAATTCAAAATATCATACAATTCATTTTAATTCAATTAATAAACTATCCATCAAACAATTCAGCGTTTATCAATCAATGGATAGTAGCATTCAACACAAAAAAATAATCCATCCATTTAATATGTTTCAAACTTTCAACAAAAAATGGAAGGTGGCATTCAGTGGAGATATCTCAAAGGCATAAAATAAAACCATAATGAAATGGTGTTTTGAAAATTAGCACATTGCCATAAAATATTTATTAAAATAATTTTATGCTCCCCGTCATTTATGTAGTCAAAGTATCATTATATTTTCAATTTTCACCTATAATGCTTTCAAATCTAAGCCAAGACCCCAAATTTTCAATAATCAATATTTGGAATTTCAAGCTTAAACTTATTTGATAATTTCTAACTGAGGATGAGCTTTGACGATGTTTAAGCATTTTAGCTTCATTATAAGTTTAGAGTTAAATGATTTACAGTGCTATGATGAAAACCCTAAACCTCAATCTCAACATGATGGACAAAGCATGCTATACTTAGGTTTTTAAATTTAGGCATACATATATATATATAGCATCAAGAATCTTGTACCAGTTAAAAACATTTTATCCATTTGAAGAGGATTCACTCAAGCATGCATTTTCTAAAATAACCAATCATAATGATATATATTAAGCATAGATTGGACATATCACTTTAGTTTTCATATTGGCATGCTTTTCTATAGTTCTTAGTAAAAACAATAGTGCATATTAAAATTTAGAATTTTAAATATATTATAAATCCTAACATTTTATGAGTATAAATGAAATTCCTTTTTAAGAACCTCATAAGATAGCATGCTATAATCACAAAATTATCATATAATTCACAACAAAAATCTAACACAAAATATATCATGTGAATCATAACATGAATCATTCAATAAGTTAGAAGGAGGATATATATACCTTTATGTTTTACTCCTTCTTAGTCGTTTAAGCTCAAGGTGGCGTTCTTCTCTCTCTCTTGGATTTTTCAACATTTTTATTGTTCCCAAAATTTCTTAAGACTACTATAAAACATAAGCTTTACAAGAATATTAGTAGCCAAGACATAATACAATATGCATGACACTCAAATGATATGCATTAAGTTCTAGTCATACACTTTTAAATCATTTTCATGTTTGGGAAACTATGCATTAAAAATCATTTTCAATGGGATATGAAATATTTTGTCGAAACCTTTTCCAAAACCTCCAATCAATTGATTTTACAAAAAACATTTTCAATATTCAAAGAGTAAAATCTACACAATGAAAATAGTGGAGGATTTGCAAATGATTGAACTTCAAAACAGGGATACACCGAAAAATAAGCTTGTGCAATCTTTATACAAATGCGGTTAAACTTATTGCAATCGGGCTTTGATACCAATTGTTAGAATTGATGTAATCCCTAGAGGGGGGGGGTGAATTGAGTTTTAAAAATATTTTGGCAGAATTAAATATTTACGCTGATTCACCACAGATCATATTCCATTTTCACATGTATTTGTAAATTAATAAAACAATAAAAATAGACATATAAGTAAAACATATCTCATTTAAAATAGAGGTGTACATGCAAATAATTATAACGACAAATAAAAGTATACACTTGCGAAAATTTAAGTGCAAAAATATAAATGAGATAGAGAGAGAGAGTGACACACCAATTTGCTATCGAGGTTCGGCCAAACTAGCCTACATCCCCGCCTTGGGCATACCCCCCAAGGACTCCACCATCCCTGCTCACTTAAATGGACGAAACAGAAGCCGTTACAACCTCTCCTTTTGGGGCGAGGTAAACCTCAAGTCAATTACAAGACTGAGCCCAACTTGTCTCCCTTATAGGGTGGAGACTCCCCAATTCAATTTACTGGGTTGAACCCAACCGCTCTCACTTACGGGGTTGAAACTCTCCAGTTCAATTTACGGGATGAACCCAACCGATACATTCAAGATATTTTTTTTGTACATCATAAAATACTTCTAAATACAAGTATGAATGTACACATTAAAACTCAAATACATGCACTCTCTTATGATATGAGTTATGCTCAGTAGAGAAAGGGTGCTATCAAATAGCATTTCCAATCTTTGAAAAATGATGTATATGATAAAATGCTCAAAGATCTAAACCCTATAAAATATTTCTCCATAAATATTTTCAATGAGAAGTAGGAGAACCTAAGTTTTTGGTTTTTCAAATAATTTTTGCAACATAAAACTTTTTTTAAAAAAAAGCATGGATGAAAAAATAAATGCCCTAAAATAAAGATGCTCACTTTCAAAAGATTTTTTAAAAAGTAATAAAGAGAGTTTGAGAGTGTAAAAATTTAACCCCCAAAGTAATTTTTGAAATAAGAGTATGTTTGAGAACTTTCATTAAGTGAAAAATTTGAGAGAAAATATTTGTTAATAAAAATTACTACTCTTGGCTTATGATGGAGTATTTATAGATTTTTCGAAAATTATGACCGTTGGGGACACGTTAGGTATTTTCTAAATTATTTAATAAAAATATAATTACATTTAAGCTCTTAAAAAAATTCAAAACCCGAGAGGTTCGATCGACCATAGAGAAGGTTCGACCGACCATATTAATAAGTTCGGCCAACTGTGGCAATTTTGAATTATGGATTTATCGACCATCTTAGGGTGATTTTGAACCTTTTGTAGGTTTGGTCGACCACAGTTTAGGTTTGGTTGATCATCTTTGAGGTTCGATTGACCAAGGATATTTTGAACTATAAGTTCAGTCGACCAAGTTGGTGGAAAAGTGAATTTTTATAGTTCAATCGACCGAGAAATGTTAAGTCAAACTGTTGACTTTTCAAGGTTAGGTCGATCAAGGCATTTAACACACCAAAAGGTCGTTCGACCGAGCTATGGTCAACATTTTCACTCCGGGGCAAACAGTGGTTCGGTCGACCATCAGATATGGTCGGTCGACCGAGGGCATTTAAAATTCCAATTTTCCACCTTGAATTTGACCGTAATTAATTCTAAACCTTTTGTATGATTTTAATGTTTATGAAAAGGGTTTTTCTTAGGAATGTTAAATACCCTAAGGTCATTTGGTTCCCTATGGTCAAACTATGGTCCTGTCTGAGTATTCAAATCATATCATGCAGGATGTATGCATTATTACAGACCAGATATTGAAACTAAATGCACTTACAAATTAAAACATATGTCTTCTTCTTCTTCTTCTTCTTCTTCTTTGCTCTCCTGTCATTATGGAATATGCTAGACAATATCGCCCTCTAGCATCCATTTTCCCTTGATCTTATATGTGATCTGAAATATGTACCTGCTCACGCACTTAAATGCATACATAAGATACACGTGCTTTATCAATATCAAAATAGGGATCGGACTCAAAAGGTCAACACTTTTGATGTAATTTATCTCAAGCAAAATGGTTCTATCATTTAGTCTTTTTTTTTTTTGTAAGTTTCCCTTGATCTTATGTGTGACCTGACATATGTATCTGTTCATGCACTTAAATACACACATAAGATACATGTGTTTTGTCTGTATCAAAATAGGGATCAAACTAAAAAAGTTAACACTTTTGATGCAATTTACCTCAAGCAAAATTGTTCTGTCATTTAGTTCTTTCTTTTTTTTTGTAAGTTGAATATTTTAGCCAAAAAAAATGTATTGCATGTGAATATTTATTATTCATGTCGCCTTTGAAGTTCTAATAATTAAAATCTAATAACTTAAAGTTAGACGTTTAAAATTCAAGTTTTAGAAGAGATGAGAAGGGTCGATACGGGATGAGAAACGCATTATCTCTCATTGTATACTCGAGGCTAGCTCAATAAACGAAAATTGTACAAGGGATGCATCCCTCCACATGTCTATTTGCTTATTTCTTAAATTCCAAATATCTTATAAAAGGATCAACCTTTTAAAATAGAGACATAGACATGGGAAGAGATGGGTGTCTTTTATAAATCTTCATCAATATGAATAAGTAATTGACCCAGAAAACCAAAAAGAAGAAGAAAAAAAATGTCATGCGTGTCACTTGACAGCGACCCACATTAGAGGCGATGGGTTTCATTATCATGATTGCGAAATAAATATGGGAGTAGTTCTTACTTTTGGGATGGAATATAGTAGATAGGTAGGCAGGGGTTCCAGGGCAGAGGAGATATATCCTATATATTTTTATTTTATATACACACAGTACCAGCTGTGGTTCATGTTCTACCTAGCTGTACTTGTACTTATTTTGGAATAACATTTTGTGGCCTTTGCGTTAAAATATAGTGAAAATTTTGAGGAGGGTGGGGGAGCAGGGGAAGGGAGTTTGTGGAGGATGTGCCATGATTGAAAAGGGGCATCATGAATGTTCTGCAAGGTGCAATTCAGTGTCAACCTAAATGATGGCGTCTTGACATTTCAATGCACAGAGAAAGGTTGCAGAAAATTGGGAAGGGCCAAGGGGCCATTTCAGGGACTCACGGGTGATATTGCATCTATGCCATGATTGTTATATAGGATTATGATGAAAATCATGCCTTGCTTTGCTCACTCATCAGTGTCATTGCATCGTTCAAGATTCATTAGTGTATTTTATATTGTGGCATGACTCATAATGAAAGAAAAATGGCAATGTACTTTTTTTTATATTTATTTTATGTTAATAACTTAAAATTTGGGTATATTAATTCAACAATGAACCTCAAGTTCCTCAAATTATACTAATTATGGTTGTTGACAGTTATTTTTGGCTAAACAAATTATAACATAATTAAGGAAATCAAATTTTAAGATAAAATGAATAGATAATTAAAATTTCACAATGTGGTCGACCAGTTAGTTATGTGCGATCAACCAACCTCGTTTTCTCATACTTTTTCTTCATGTACGTATGCAGTTATTGGTACCAATCTGATGAACGGTCAATTAGTCACTTAAAGGGCAATCAATCGGCCTAATTATTTTTTAAAATTTAAATTATTTTCTTGTGATTGGTTGATTTCTCTAATCATGTCACATTTCCCTGACCGTTTATCTTATAACAGTCAAGATAGTGGCACCCTCCTTGATAATTTTGTTTGTTCAAATTTTGAAATTTGAATTGAATATCCAAAATTTTCCTCCCTTGTGATTGATCTATACAAAGACCATGTTGGGGCCCATTTTGCACACATACAGTGTGATTACGCCCAAAGAATAACATGGTAGTTGTAACACGGCTTTGGGGTGTCGATTTCATAGAGAGACAAATTAAAAGAATAGTAGAAGGAACAAAGAAATTAAAGAAAAATATTAAATAATTAATGAAATTATGATGTATTCTCAAGATGAGGGTGAATTGGGTTATATAAAAATTATTTGCGGAATTATTATTTACTTTAACCCTTAATTATTTCATACTTAAATATTCACAACCAATATATATATATATATATATATATATATATATATATATGCAGTAACCGAATTATATCAATTGGAAGTTCTTAGATATGATCACCAATATATATATATATATATATATATATATATATATATATATATGAAATATAAAATTATACTATAGAATTAAATTTCAATTTACTCAGCTGAATAATTTACTAGATTTCTATTTTAGCAATACTTAATCATGTTTTCAAAAACAGTTTTAGTAGTGAAGTAGGTTTATCTTTGTGTATATGCTTTAATTAAGAAAACTTTTTTATCCTTAGCTTAATCACACAAAGACAAAAAAAAAAAAAAAAAAACTTTATACTTGTCTAGATTTCTATCCAACAACTAAATAAAAAATGATATAGATTCTATCACAACTGAAATTGATATTCAATTAATCTCCGATATTTAGCAAGTTTCTAAACATAGTAAGATTCAGTATTCACCATTATTCAATATTCAACAAGATTCAATATTTACCAAGATTCGATATTCAGTACTATTCAATATTTAGCAAGATTTAGATTTTCAGCACGATATGATATTCAACAAGATCAGACGATCAACAAGTTTCAATATTCAGCAAGTTGATAATGAAAATATAGTCAAGCATGTAGGTTATATGTAATGCCTTGAACCCGCCACATGGTGCATGAAGTGTTATGAGACCAAAACGCATCTCTGATACCAATCACACAGAAGAAAGAAAAAAATAACCTCAAACATAATAGCAAAGTTCTATATTTACATGTGCAGATTCATAATAATTACAAACTCATTTTTCATATTACAAACCCAGAATTAAAAATATATTTAACATAAACTAAACAAATATCATTTCTGACATATTCAACTCAAAAAACTACCCCGCCTTGGAGCTATCTAAGCTCGATCACCTAGATAACCTGAAAAGATTAAATCATCGACGGAGTGAGACACCTCTCAGTAAGGAAGAAATAATTTATAACAATATGTGACTGAAGTGTTTAATATATAATTAAAATATTCATACAAATGCATTCATAATCCGATAGCAGCCAAGGTAACCCGTTCATAATCACACCATGATCAATTTCTCAATCATCCAATCACATATCCACATACATAAATATTTTATTGATAATTCCCGAGAATAGGGAAGTCTACCCTCCTATACAAGTAGATTCCCTCTGCTCTAGTGCTAACATTAGGGCACTCACCTTTCTTAGTAAGCTCTCGAGTTATGTATCCAAGTAAAATCACCAAGAATAGGGAAGGTCACCCGCCCATACAAGTGGCTTCCCTCTACTCTAGTATCCACAAATAATTACCAAGGTACTCGCCTTTCTCAGTAAGCCCTCAAGTGGAGTAATCTACTTTATCATAAATACTTAATTAATTAAAGTCGCACGCAACCAAAAATAATCGTTCCACATAACTCCACACATATATACCCAATCAATCCACGCAGGATGAGCCACACAGTCTTCAATCATACCCACACGGGGTCTATATCCACATAAAATGTAATCATCCACATAGGACTCTAGCACAACAACATACACGTCCACATAGGACTATCAACCATACAACATACATGTCCACACAGGACTAATCAAATCACACAGGTTACAAAACAAACACCTTGTTCATGATAAATAGGTAAACAACCTCCTTATACCACTACCAATGTTTACCTCCCAATATAAACGTCCATATAACGACCTCCTCATACCACTACCAATGCTATATCGTAATTTACATGAACCACAACACAAATTAACGACAAAACCAATCACTCAACACATCCACAGCTCTACCACAGTATACACAACATTAGTATCCGCAACCAAACAATATATTTAACTAAATAGAAACCACAACCAAAAAATATTCATAGTCATCATAAATTATCATTCCACAGTACTTGCAACCATTAAATTTTCAAAGTTATTTTCATGCCACACAATTTTTCCCAATATTATATATATACAAATAGTTTTTTCAATACTAGTATGGTTCAAAAAATTATACCTAAATATGTAGAAATTATACCCAAAATTAGTCGGTTTAAAATTAATAAAATACTGACATAAAGTATTTCCCCTTACCTACTCCTCGAGATTCCTGTTCAAAATCCGAACAAAACAAGACCCTGTATTTCAAAAATCTCAACTTCCTAAAATCTTAGAAAAATACCCATTTAATACATTCTAAGCTCCAAATACCTCAAAATAATAATAAAACCTTAAATTATCTCCCTTATCCTGGTTTTGAGATGTTTCCCAAACTTCTCAAATCGAAAATCTGCTCCGCCTATTTTGTAGAGAATCTTTCCAAGAGTCTTGTGGCAGCTTCCGATCATCGAACCGAACTAAATCTAGCCCGTAATCAAAGAGAGAAGGCAGAGGATCCATGGTTAGAGAGAGAAATAGGAGGAGAAATGGTTTCTTTCGCTGAAAATCTGATTTTTCCCTATTTATAAGCAACTTGCCATGTGGCCTCGTCGACGAGACGTCTGGACTCATCGACGAGCCCAAGAACACCACTCATGGACGAATCCGAGAGCTAGTCAACGAGATTTATATATTCGAAAGCCTCTCTCGGTAAACCCTCATTGACGAGACATGCATACTCAACGATGAGGCTCAGAAGATTGCTCGTCGATGAGAAAATCCAGCTTGTCGATGAGCGCCTGCTTATTACCTTTTAAAATTTCTTTTCCCTTTTATTCTATTTATTATCTTTCTTATTATTTTAAATAGTTAAAATTTTCCGGGTCGTTGCATTATATCTTGCAGAAAATAAAAGTGTAGGGAAGAAGAAGCTGAACATCATTGTTTCTACAAGGTTCGGCCGCAGCCTACATCCTTACCTCGAACAACCCGCTATGAAGATTTCCTGTCCAACTTCGTTACCAGGTGAAGTTACAACCTCTCCCATTTAAAGGTGGAGGTCGCCTCTCTAACAAAAACACCCTCTCGTTGGGCAACAATTCAATACCTGAACTGTCAAATAAAACAACAAACAGCAACAATTGCTTGTATAAGAGAAAAGCTCCTTAAATAAGCAAATTAGTATACGTTAGTATCAAAATAATACTTCAAATAAATAATATGAAAGTTGAAGTTCGAAAGTATATCACCATAACTGATTCAAACGTGTGAGATTCAAAATATCAAATCAATTTTTGAGAGTATTTACCGAGAACACAACAGTAGTATAACTAGAGAGTTTTTTAAAGTATGAATGTGTTATTCTCTTTCTTTTTTGAAATTTTCCTTACCTTAATGTGCAAGAATATGATATTTAAATAGTACACTAGGATTTTAAAAAGTTTCCTTAAAATTTTCTCTTAATTTGGAAACCAATCACGCAAGATATGGAAACAAGATCAGCATTGTACATACGCATCTGTCACCTGTCCTCGAAGGGTCAATCGCCTGTGCTCTTTTAAAAATAGCGCATTATGAAGGTCAGAATGGGGTTAATCGACCATGCCTAATAGGTCAGTTGCCTGTGCCTATTCTATTTGTATATTTTCAAACTCAGTAGCACCACAGTCTCCTGATGACATTTCAATACACAAAGAAAGGTTGCAGAGAATTGGGAAGGGCTAAGGGGCCATTTCAGGGTCTCACGGGTAACATTGCACCTATGCCATGATTGTTATATAAGATTTTGATGAAAATCATGCTTTGCTTTGCTCACTCATAAGTGTCATTGCATCTTTCAAGATTTATTAGTGCATTTTATATTGTGACATGACTCAAATAATGAAAGAAAAATGACAATGTACTTTTTTAATATTTATTTTATGTTAATAACTTAAAATTTGGGTATATTAATTCAACAATGAACCACAAGTTCCTCAAATTATACTAATTATGGTTGTTGATAATTATTTTTTGCTAAACAAATTATAACACAATTAAAGAAATCAAATTTCAAGAGAAAATGAATAGAAAATTAAAATTTCATGAGGCGGTCAACAAGTCAGTATGTGCGGTCAACCAACCTCGCTTTCTCACACTTTTCCTTCATCCACGTACGCAGCTATTAGTACCAATTTGATGAGTGGCCAATTAATCATTTAAAGGCAATCAATCGGCCTAATTAATTTTTAAAATTTAAATTCTTTTTCTTATGATTGGTTGATTTCCCTGATTATGTCACATATCTGTGACCGTTGATAGGTATCTTATAACAGTCACTCGCCTTGATAATTTTGTTTGTTAAAAATTTTGAAATTTGAATTGAAATTCCAAATTTTCCCCCCCTTGTGATTGATCTATACAAAGACCATGTTGGGGCTCATTTTGCACACATACAGTGGAGAAAGAATGAAGAAAACACTTAGAAGAAGAACTCGTGCACTTTGCATTTGGAGAAATGCTAATGGCATTTGTGAGAGTTATTACTTTTCATTATATCTTTTTTTTTTTCTTCATTTTCTCTTCATTTCATGTGTGGAGTGAGTGATTTTCCCACTATTCTATGTGAGAGTACACTTCAATTAGTCTTTTGCCTTGATTCTTTAAAATTTTCATTACGACCAATTTCATGTTTTTTCTAAAAATGCATGTTATATTATGTTAACTTCCAAGAATATTGTATGTAGAGACCCCATTTTGTCTAGGGACCCAATATAACAAACTTGTACATCTTTATTTTATAAAATATAGGGAAAATTCTGAATACAACAAAAAATACAAAAAAATAAAATAAAAATATATAGGGATATTTGGATCCTCCAATGCCCTTGTTGTCACCTGCACACACGCACAAAGAAAAGATTAGGGAAGATCAGTAATAAAGAAAAGGAGATTTCTTTCTTAAAGTTAATTGATCTGCAATAAAATTGAATAATTTGTATAAATAGTTTTGTTAGCCTTGGTGGCTACATAATCATGTTTTTTATGTTTTGATGATATTAACCTATATATTGTTCCTAGTGTATTCTATATTTCCAGATCATGTTTAGTACAGGTACAAGTGACTAATACATGAAGGTACTGGTCAAAAGGCAAAGATCGAACCAACTAGACGTCAAGTAAGAAAGATCAAATGGACACTCACTCGAAAAGGACTCAAGCACAACCAAAGAAAGTTTAATGTAGAAATATATGTAATGGGGAGTATTTGAGGTAATATATTTTGAAACTCTTGCGGTTTTATTTCATGCATGATTTCTGAGCAAGAGTTGAGCAAAATGCATATGCATACTAGGACACTTGAGTTTATAGATTTCACTAAGTCATAAATTCAACTCTCATGGTTTTCAAGGATAAAACAAAGAGTTTGACAAAAAAATCTTATACTCAAATATGTTTTCTAAAGGGACAAGTTTTCAAACATCTTGGTATTATGAACTTTTGCATACTTAGTCCCGGTTTTGACAAAACATGTTCTATGTCCTAAAGACTAAAGAAAGTCAAGTATATTTTCATAAAGGACATAGTAGCATATAAGATATCAAAATGAGCTTTCAATGTGTTTTTATAAACAAGATATCTTATACTCAAAGGGAAACTCATTTGGACAAGTATAAATCATCATTAGACTTAATATCTTTAATATACTTTTGTCCAAGAATGTTCTAAGTCATAAAAAAGATTTTTGGTATGAAAAAAATAGGGTAATCGTCAACTAATGGGATGTAGTCATCAACTAATAAATCTAGTAGCCTAATTGAGTTTCTGCCCAAGTCAATCATCGACGAATGGCATGGAATCTGTTGGCCTAACTAAGCTTTTCAATCTTGTTTTGATGATAACAAAATGAATGATGTTTTAACATGTGTTGTTGAGTGGTTTTATTTCAGGACCAAGCCAAATGACACTCATGGTTAATCAGGGAAGCAAGCTGTAAATCAAAGACAACCAAATGAAAGCTTCTCAAAATATTAAAGAAATAAAATACACATGAAGAGCTTAAAGGCTTGGCAAGACTTGAAGTAAAGACTGAACCTTAAGAGGCTGCAAAACTTAGTGGTTAAGGAGATCATACTTAGAAGAATGTTGTAAGTACTTCAAATTCATTACTATTTAGATATGTGAAACCTTTTAGGATAAGAAGACTTAGAAACTATTTCTTCTAAAACCTTTGAAAATGATTTTGAAAGAGTGGTACTTGAGCTTTTCAAAATGAACTAGATTTCAAAAATCAAAAATGAAAAAGAGGACTAGTCAGTTGACTGACCATTTTTGAACTGGGATTAGTCAGCTGACTGACTATTTTGAACATAGTTGAGTTAGCCGACTGACAATTTATCAGAATTAATTTTTTAAGAGACAAAATGTTATCAACCGCCTATCCAGCCGACTGATTAGTACAAAAATGATCCAGTTGAGTGAGTCAGCCGACTGACTCTACGGAGATTTTGAATTTCGAACTATATGGAAAATTTTTCAAAATTAATTATATGATTTAATATCTTTTGAAAAGTTACCTAAATACTCTATATCAATTTGTTAAATGAGGAAACTTTTCTTTAAGAAATCTATAAATACCTCTCTTGCTTAATGAAAAAAGACGCTCAAGCAATACACGATTTCTACGCTAAAACTCTCCTAAAGCTCATACTTGCTCACACTCTTACTGGGGGAAACTCTACGAAATTACTGGTTAATTAAAAAGCTTTGGTTCTTATTTACAACTAAAATTTCTATTTCAATAAAAATGAGCCATTGGTGACTTCTAAACCTTGAGCTTCATATTTTCTATTTTGTTTTGGTTTTGAAGTGCGATTAGTGATTTAACTTGCACAACTTGCTCTGTGTTTGAGAGTATTTTTGTATGTAGATATCCATTCTTTTCTACTAAATCTTTGATAGTTCAAGGTATAGTTGGATCTTTGCACCAAGCATAGGTTGTTGCTTGGGGAGGTTTCTCTTCCTGAAAAAGAGGTTGGTTATTGTAAAGGTTTTTTGTTTCACCTGGAAGGAACAAGGTATAGTGGAATCCTTAGGTGATTGAACTAAGGCGAGGACGTAGGTTAGGGTAAGCTGAACCTCGTAAAAATACCTTGTCACTCTTTTCTCTTATTCTCTTTTAAATTCCAGCAACAGTATAAATTGCATGGATGTGTTAATCTTACAAACAACCTTAGATATTAAATAAACCTAAGATTAAAATTGATTGGGTTGATCATCATTGATTGCGGAAGCCGAAAGGGAGTACGTTGGTTAATCAACTCTTAAATTCTTTTAACTAAGGGTTTATTTAAAATCTGAGTTATTGAAAAGAGTGATTGGATGTTATTTTAATTTTTAATTCAAAGGCCAACTACAGGACTTACACATTCATATACAGGGCTACTAATAATTTAGCTAAATACTGCAAAGCATACATTAATTGATTACTTGTATTGTGTTTGATTAGTTTGAATAGTTAATTATTTGGTTGTTTATGTTGTGGATGTGGATTGAATAGAATACGTAAGTTTTTCATATGGATTGCCTAATCAACAAGAAAATAATAAGTCTTTCAAAACAATTATAAAAGGTTAAGATTTCAAAAAGGGACTTAAAAGAAAATTTTTAAATAACCCAATTCACCCCCCCCCCCTCTTTTGGGACTACACCTTTGGTTTCAGAATCGTCGACGAATGGCAATGACTCGTCGAAGAATGGTATTTAGTCATTGACGAATTTTTCCAGTAGCCAAATCGAGTTTTTAGCCCAGGTGACTCGTCAACAAAAAGGTATGATTCGTCGACAACTCGAGGTGACTCGTTGACGATTGAGGTAGACTCATCGACAATCCGCATCATGATCTGAACACCAATGGTTAGAAAACAGCTAGTTCCTGAGCCAATCTTTTGGGATTCACCCCCAATGGTTAGATAACAGTTAGAATGGCTTTTTGGCTATAAATGCAAGTCCATAGACTTCATTAAACAAGTTTTTTAGGGTTTACAAGTTTTTGGTGAAAAACATCATTTGAATACAACCCTAAGCACTTTGCATTTTAGTTCATATTCACAAGTGCTCAAATTCTCTCTTGCTCTCTAATCTTGTGTGAATCATTACTTGAGACATTAAGTGTGAGGTTTGTTTTATATTTGCAATTAGCTCATTTGAGGAGCATCATTTTGTAAATCATCTTCTTGTTGTAAAGGCTCTTTGTGAACCAATTGGTGAAGGTTCTTGGTAAACCATTTAGCAAGGCTTCTTGGTGAACCTACGGCTCTTGGTGAGCACAGTGGGGAATTGTTCCCAAGTGTAGGGATTTGTTCCCTAGTGTAAGGCTTCTCCACCGATGGAGGAGTTTTGGATTGTGGAATCCTTGAGTTGGTCTCAAGGCGTGGACGTAGGCTTGGTGCCGAACCATGTTAAAATACCGGTGTTAAGCTTTATCTCCCTATACTCTTTATTATTTGTCTCATGCATGATTTACATTTGATATATTGTGATATAATTGCTTGAATCTTGCCAAGAATTTTATTTTGTAGAGAAAGTCTTAAATACGCAAAAGAGACCATTCACCCCCCCCCCACTTGAGTTTATATACTCCCGAACTGATGAGTGGTATCCAATCATACCGCCACACTTTCAAGTTTCAAAAAATTTCTCTTATGAAGTTCCTTCATTCCACGCTCACCTATATGCCCTAAACGAATATGCCACAGAATGGTATTGTCAGACTCATACTCCGTGGTTGCAGCTCCACCAACAACTGTTGTACCCAGTAGTGTGCATATATTACCCGACACTCTCTTCCCCTTCATCATGGTTAGAACTCCCTTACTCACCTTCATTACCTCACCTTTAGATTTGTAACTGAAGCCGTTACAATCCAAAGTTCCTAACGAAACCAAATTCTTCCTCAACTTCACTATGTGCCTCACACCATACAACATCTTCTCCACACCATCATACATCTTGATTCTGACATTCCTCATCCCGATCACTTTGCATGCATTATTGTTCCCATCAGAACAGAACCAGAACTCACCAACCTATAGGTAGTGAACCAGTCCTTGTTAGACGTCATATGATAAGAACACGCAAAGTCCAAGATCCAAGAATTTTCGAACTTATCCGACCCCAATGAAATCAAGAGTATATCACTGTCACTACTCCTAAAGTCTCCTTCTTCTACTATATTCATTGTGTTTGAAGATCCTTCTTTGCTTTCATCGTTCCCCTTCTTCCTTTCTAGAAACTCGGGTTTTATATGCCCCTTTTTCCTACACTTAAAATACCACACCTCCTTTGTAACGACCCAGAAAATATCCATATTCAAATATTAAAGAGAGAGGAAAATAAATACAGAAACAGAAGGAGGTTGTAGACTTCGTTGACGAACGCTCCACGTTCATCGACGACATTGCATTTTGGAGAATAAAATAAATTCAAGAAATTATAAGGACTCGTCAACGAATATAGGGATTCGTCGACGAGTGGTTAAGAAATTTCGTTGACGAACACAGGGCTTCGTCGACGAGAAAATGCCGAGAGGGGTTCTGAGGCAGCCTGAATTTCGTTGACGAATATAGAGCCTCGTCGACAAAATTTGTGAAGGACTCCTCGACGAATACAGGGTCTCGTCGACGAAATCCCCTGTTCTATCCGAGGTCTCTCTCTCCTTTCTCTCCCTACGACTCTCTCTCCTTTCTCTCTTCATTTTCGGCCCCACCAGTCGCCGGATTGACGATCTGAGGCTACCACAACACTCCTGGTGGAATTCCCTACAAGTTTGCTGGAGCGGATCGTCAAGAAAACGAAATTGGATTTCATCCCAAATTCTGGGTAAGGTCTTTTATTGAGTTTTTGATTTCCTGACAGTTATAGAAAATGATGTAGACTAGGAAATACTGATGTTTTGTTCTGGGAGATTGTGTTTTCAGGATGTCGGGTTAGGAATCCTGCGGGTATATAGCCAGATTTTTATAGGGGCTTTTCAAAGTTGAGGTAAGAGAAATATGCTATACTAGGAGTTTTTATAGAATTAATAGAGATTTTATAAACATATTTTCATGCCAGTTTATTATACAACTTTTATAGGAAATGAGTATAAATGTTTGTGTGGCCTAAGTAGACTTTCATGTAAAGAATGAATTTATACAGTTGTTATGAAACATCATACTATAATAAATACAAAGATATAGATAGTATATACATTTGATATGGTTTTCCAGCATATGAGATTATACAGAGATAGATTTATATTTGCAAAGAAATGTACATGCATATACAGTTTTATATGAATAGTTCATGAAATGGTTATATACATATATCCAAATACATGTATACAGATACTCAAATCAGTATTTTATATTGCAATTTATTACAAAATGGTATATACATATATACAGTGTTATAACATGCCATGTTTTTCCTATTACCATAACATACAGAACACAGACAGAGTAGATATACAGAATACATAGATAGATATATAGAGGTAGCATCAAGATGCTATAGATACAGTATTTACAGTACAGAAAGACAGAGTTATGGTAATTTTGGAAACACGATGAAAACAGTAAAAGAGTATATAAATATATATATATATATATATATATATATATGTATATATGTATATATGTATATAGTATCAGATCCCTGAGGAAAGTTACACAGACAAATACAGATTATAGAGCACGGTACCGTTGCTAGATACAGATAGAGTGCAACCACATATCTCAGATAGTATGTGGGTACCGTCAGCCGTGCTCGGAGAGCATGCAGCTCCCCAGTACACTAGGTTGAGGGGGCTGGTTTGACAAGGTAGTAGTCAGTCCCGAGCTTAGGAGAGGATGCAATTTGACCGGGCTGAGGTAGTGTAGAGTATAATGACCTATCTGGAGGGCCAACCAGATAGACTCCTGTCTACGGGCAGCACAACCCTATCATGAGGGGTCAAATCATGACGTACAGAGTCCCAGGGATAAAGTACTATATTTACAGTTTTACAGTATAGTATGATATTATCAGTATGAAAAGTAGAAAAATACAGAAGATACAGTGTACTTTAAATTGAGAAGGAAAGATATGTTTGAAAGATATGATTTACAGATTGTTTATTGCATTACAAAACAGTTATTATTTTAAAAGCATACTTAACTTAGTTGCCACACACTAGTGATAGCATATTTCCACTTCCTGAGCATTGACTCACCCCATTACATTACCATTTTTCAGGTGAGATAGCTGGGTGAGCAGATCAGGCTCGCGGATAGAGGGTATTTAGATCTCCCTGGGTTTTGGGTGAGTTTTTGATGAGTTGTATTTTTGGGAAAGATGAGGATAGAGGGGTTTACTTTGTATGGATATGACCTGTATATATTGGATTCTGGTATTGTACAGTTATGTTGTAATAGTGATATGCTTTTTGTTTCCACTGCGTAGGAATGTTTACTGTATACATATAAAAAAAAATGATAAGAATTTTGAGGTCGTTACATCCTTCCTCTTCTTGGATTTGGACCGGTCCCTATGGCTACTTGATCCACCCCAGAAGTTACTTCTCCCATGATCTTGATTCCCCTTCACCACGAGCTCTTCACCATGTGAACCCTCATCGCTGGTCTTCTTCCTCTGATGCAACCCTAGCAATGCACTTGTGATGTCCTCCAACTCCAAGGTTTGTTTTCCTAAAGTTAGCATCGCAACCATGTTTTCGTATGTTGGAGAAATCGGTAGGGAATTTAGCAGCGTCAATGTTTTATCCTCCTCCTCAAATTTCATATCAACTCACTTTAAATCACTAATGATCTGATTGAATGTGTTGATGTGCTGAGTCAAGTCCGAACCCTCTACCATCTTAAGCCAATAAAACTACTACTTGTTCGTAAGTGACTTTGACATGTATCAGATTTCAAGTTTCAGCCAAACCGTAGCCATCGATTCCTTAGTCATGACGTCATACATCATGTCATCGGCCAAACAATGTCGAATAGTGGACACAACCTTTACTTTTAGTTCCTTCCAACTTGCGTCGTTCATATCGTATGACTTCTTCTCGTATAGAGCCTTCACCATCCCTTACTACACTAGCAAGTCCTCCACTCTCTTTTTCCAAAGTCCTTCACTCTCTTTTAGTTCCTACTTGTATATGCCTCACCTCAATCCTTTTTCAAACTGTCTCGCCTTCTTTACTTCATCGGGAACAATATACGGAGTGAAGCGAGATAGCTCTATAAATCACGTCGCAAACTGCTGGACTGACTGCTGTCCCTGCTTCAGATTCAGGAACTCTTCCACTTTAGCTTCCCTGACAGTGGATGGGAAATAGGTCTCATGTCATAGCTACTGGTGTCGTCCTCTACTGCTCTAGAAATATCACAGCAATCCATCACCTCTCGGCCTCTCCTGTCAGTTTATAAGTGGTGAAGAGGACCCTCTGTTCCTCTGTACACTATAATACGGCCAAGACTTCTCGATCTCCTGCATCCAATTATCGAGGGCTGCAGGATCAACTCCTCTTGAAAATGCCGAAGGATTCATGTTGGTAAACTTCTCTATCGTGCTCTAATGGCCTGCAAACAGGCCTCCCTGCTCTCTAGAGCTCCTAGCAATTTCAGCCATAACCTGCTGAGCCACGCTGCATAGTACCGCATTAGAATCAGTCATGCCTGCACTCGAGGGCCCTGCACCATCACTTCAGCTCGCATGGGCATTACCTCCTCCAGGGTCCATCCTAAAAAACAATAAATGTGATTTAGAGACCCTACCCTTATAATTTACTCGCCTAACACAGTCCCCTGTCTTAACATCCTCATCTTATTTTTAGATCCAGTCCTACATTCTAGGAACACAACCCGATAATAGTTTACTATGGTTTTCCTAAAATCGTCACCCCAGGAAAAACACAGAAACCACCACGGAAATCCTGCCTCTAAACTGTAGAACAAAAACTTAAATCATTTTCCTATACTTTGGTATCATTTCTGCTGCACTCTAAAGTCTACAGAACTTAGCAACCTAGACTCTAATACCAAACTATAACGACCTGTTTATTTTACCATTTTTTTTTCATAATAATATCCAATATAATAATTATGAAAAATCATAATCAACCTGATAAATCATAATCCACCTGGACCCAAAGGTAACAAGGAGGGGTGAGCAAACGGTCGGTTCGGTGAAATTTGGTTAATTAACCGAATTAACCAAAAGTTTTGGTTAATCAATTCCATTAACCGAACCGATCAAATAAGGGGTATTAACGGAACCTCGCCCGACCGAATTACCTTTTCGGGTAATCCGGTTAACCGAATTTAATCGAAATTATTTAAAACTAATTATTAAAAACATAATTTTGGTGAAGCTTAATTATTTAACATACATTAATTTATATTTTAATTTAATTAATTATTAATTTGGTTAATCGGTTAACCGAATTTATATTTCCTATTCATCGAACCAAAAACCAATTCATTGAATTTTGGTGAAGCTTAATTGAATCGACCGAACCAATTTTTTTACCCAAACCAAACTGACCAATTTCGGTCGATTAAATATGTTAATTCGGGTTTCCCCGAATTATGCTCACCCTTAGTATTAGGGGTATACTTGAAATACATCCCTCATATTATTACACACAACCCAAAATACCCTAAACCAAGTCAACCAGGTTCTAATAATGTATAACATATTTCCAAATATTGATATATGGTTATTGCATAATCATATCTGTCATGTTAATATTTTCATACATCTTTACAAAACATATCATATAAAATTTACGGCCCTTACGTCGGCATTTTGTATTTTATAAATCACATCCCGTACGCCGATATTGCATATCATAAAACCTTCAGCCCGTATGCCGGTGTTTCATATAAAACCCTCGGCCCGCACACCGGTATTTCATATAAAACCCTCGGCCCATACACCGACATATCATATAAAATTCTCACCCTGTACGCCGGTATAACGTATAAAATTCTCAGTTTGAAAATTCCCTATATCATTTTAACATTTTTTCTTGGAAGCAGTAAAAATATACTTATTTTGTAAACATATTATTCCATGGTAAATTTTTCTCTTGTCACACAAAAGAGGTATTAATCCTATTTCTGATCAATATCATTATTTCCAACATAATTCTACAACATACATATTTATCTAAAATTAAATGTTATAAAATAGTAAATACATTTTTATGAAATCCTGAATTAGTTTATCCCCTTACCTAATTTCTGAAAAACCCCTACAATGTCTAGTCTTACACCCGTAGGGTTCCTCGTTCAACACCCTCAAAACAACATCTTCCTGAACAAAACTTTAGTATTTCTTCGAATACTACATTTCTTATAATTGTAGGAATGCCAAATATTGAATAAAAAGTCTTACCTTGAATTTGGGATGAAGTTCAAGTTAATCCCACCAACGATCCACTCCAGTAGACTTGAAGAAAACTTTCCTAGGAGTGTTGTGGTGGCCTCGAATCGTTGAACCGGCAAGAATCTTGCTCAGAATCTTAGAGAGAAAGGAGAGGGGACGAACATGAAAAAGAGAGAGAGAGAGAGAGAGAGAGAGAGAGAGAGAGAGAGAGAGGGTTCTTCGCGTGATTTTACAGAAAAAATTCGAGTTTAGGCTATTTATACACCTACACTTGTCGACGAGCCACGTCACTTCGTTGACGAGGCCACGAAGGAAGTTCGTCGACGAACACCTATTCCTCGTCGACGAAATTCAGAACTGAAATTAGCATCTTGGTATCTTCTCGTCAACGAGACACATGTCCCCGTCGATGATCCCAATAAGCCACTTCATCAACGAACTCTCCACGTTCATCGACGAGGACCTGCTGTGACCCCCACTTTATTATTTCATTTTTCTCCCTCTTTTATTATTAAAATACCATAATTCTTTGGGTCTCTACAATAATAGTAGTCTAGAACTCTGGTAATGTGTTTTGAAGAATGTTTAAATTATTTCCACTATTTTTATATATGATGAATATGGTATCAAGGATACAGATGTTACTAAAGTAGCACCTCGGGCCCCACGTGGCGGATCGGGGCATTACAATAACAGCAACAGTACCGTACTTTGAACATAATTGATCCATTAGGGTTTTGATACTATATAATACAATTCATATAATATAGTTGTAACATAAATATCAGTTTTTTCATATTTCTGCATAAAATCTATCATATCATAATTTCTATATAAACTGTCATTTCATAATTGATCACGGCATAAAGTCAGCTGAACTGTCACGACACTAGGCCGACTGAACTGTCACGACATTAAGTCGGCTGAACTGTCACGACATTAAGCCGATTGAACTTTCATAATATACTAAACACGACATTAAGCCGGATGAACTATCATAATATACTGAACACGACATTAAGCTGGTTGAACTATTATATTATAATTTATAACATTTTTTGAAAATCATTATCAAACCATACTTGTTTTATTTATTCATAAAATAATCTAACATGCTAATTTATACAATAAAAATATTCATACTCATGCCGCACAGTTTGAGTGATAATGTATAATATTATAACTGTGTAGGAAAAATATATTTTGCTAAGGAATAACATTAAATCATCTTCTAGGGTTTACTCAACTCAAAATATCTGGTTTCCTAAAAACCTACTAATAATAATATTTCAAAATTTCCATTTCCATAAGCCTGAATATTCAGAAAAACATATATATTATTCTTGATAATCTGATAAAATCAAATCCCTACAGTTTCATTTAATTCCAAAATACTCCCCAAAAATCTGATATAATCAAATCCCTTTTGTTTAACTTAACTCAGGCATATTTTTAAAATAAAATCTGAACATAAATATAATTAATTTCACATACTAAATTTAAATCAGACATATTTTAAATAACACGAATCTAATTAAATTCACGTACTCAAATTTAATCGGAAATATTTTTAAATTAAATGTGAAATAATTTATTCCCCTTACCTTAGTCTTGGAATGGTGCCTACAACGACCAAATAACAAATCCACTCCTGTTAAAGTGTTTAGGAATTGAGTTAGGACCCGGATATAATATTCGTTTTTCAATTTGGCTGGAAAATGAAGAGAAATCGAAGAGAGAGAGAGAGAGAGAGAGAGAGAGAGAGAGAGCTTGTACATAGAAAGGAGAGAGAGGACGGAGGTACAGAGGGGGTCTGGATTGCTCAGATTCAAGGGAATTGAAATTTGATTCAATTCTTATATATATATATATATATATATATATGGGAAATGAAAACTATTAGCCGGCACGAAATTTGTGAATAAGTGATTGATTGATAATGAAGAGAAATCGAAAAAAGAGAGAGAGAGAGAGAGAGAGAGAGAGAGAGAGAGAGAGGACGGAGGTACAGAGGGGGTCTGGATTGCTCAGATTCAAAGAAATGAAATTTGATTCAATTCTTATATATATATATATGGGAAATAAAAACTATTAGTTCACACGAAATTTGTGAATAAGTGATTGCTTGATAAGGAGTAAGAAATATTCATCTTTCTGCTAAACAAGATGTATTGAACTCATAATTCATTAGATAATCATAATCAAAAATAAAAAGAATTCATAGGTTAAGGATATTTTGGATCAAATATACAAAATCAAGAGAATCTTAGATACCCTCTCTCAAACTAACAAAAAGATGTTGAAGAAGATTATGTGAGAACAAACATGAATATATATATATATATATATATATATATAATATTATATTATATTATTATCTTATTTAATTAATCACCTAATTAATTAATTATTTAAAAATATTTTTTTTAGGATTACTGCACTTATCCTGTATAAATATTTTTGGGGTCGTTACATTTATATTATTTCATGCTTAAATATCTGTATATATTCTATTTTTTGTGTGTGTGCATTCCAATGATTAAACAACAAGTAAAAAAGTGTTTCAAACCTCACTTATGTTGGTTTTAAGAGAGGTTTATGTAAAAAGATCCCCTTCTTTAGAGGTTTTATTAGAAATTCCTAAATCGCACTTTATTTCACATTTTCTTTTAAAACTTTAATATTTACTTGCTTTTTAAGAAGTTAATTAAGATCATTAGATTCAATTTAGGAATAATTCATAATTAATTAGGTACCGTTCATAAAATGAGTGTTAGTATCTTTCCCTCGCATAACTGAACTTCTAATCTCAACTCTGATAAATGCAAGCAGAGACTATTGATTTTTTGGCCTTAAAATTAGTCTAGAGACCATCCAACAAGTACTAATAAGGTTAACTAAATGTACCTAGGAAAATAACGACTCCATCGAACCTTCAACATTATCACTCCTCGTCATTCCGAATCCTTCTCCGAGACGTTGCGACAGTTAATATATTTTAAATAAACTTCAGGATAGGAAAACCTTAACCCTTAGAAAAATTTCTTAAAATTTTAAAATCTTAGAAAAAATTAGTATTCTTTTAAAAAAATATATTTAAAAAAATTGAACTATTTTTTTCCTGTCTGCAGTAGCTTGTGCAGGTCGCAAATTTGAGGCTCACTTGTCACTACAAGCCTATAAAGTATAAACCCTAGCCCACCAGGATTCACGACCTCCATGCTCCCTACCTCTAACGAGCCTAAGAATTCCCACCTGGGAGTGGGAAACGCCCGGGACCAGCGCAGTCTAGTCTAGGCTAGGCTGCCGCCTCTACCTCTACACTTATGAAAAGTGAAAAAAGGAACTTTTGACAATGGGTGAATTTCCTTTTGACGGTGGAGGATGGATCATTTGCTTTTAGAAGTTTTGACAAGAGTCCAATAATTCAGAGTCCTCGGGTTGAATTAGTAGCCAGAGACTCCCACATGTTTCAGCTTTTCTAGAACTTTATCAAATTATTCATTTGGTCATGATTCCATCATACACGCATATGTGGGTCATTCTTCTTTTCTTCTTTATGGCACCATAAAATCTCTATTTTGTCTAACTAGATTTTAATGTGTCGGAAGTTCTTCTCTTGAGCCACTTGTGCAGAGGAGGAGTAACTTATATCGTCATTTGACATTAGCGAAAAATGTCATAAATAGTTACTGGTCCTTCTTCTTAGCTTTATAAAAAGTCGATCTCTTTCTCTCTTTGCTTGCGGCCCTTTTGGACGCCCTTAACAAATTAACAAATGAAAATGTATTTTATTTTTATTTTAAATAACTGTATACCTATTTGTACGGTTTAAAAAATAAGTATTTATTTCTGTATAAATGAATACTATATGACTATGATTTAATAAATACTCATTACAAAAAGTACTTTTGAAAGCTACTTTTTTGGGAGAAAGAAAAAGGTACTGCTGATGCATAAATATTTTCAAAATATTTTGAAGAGAGAAAAAATATATATAATACTAACCACTTGTGGAAATGAGTAATTGTTTCCTTTTTTTTTTTTTTTTTATGACATAAGAACTACAGCCACCAACGAGCCCTTCGGACCCCCTAGTGCGGCACCAAACCTACGGATCAGCATCCTCTGCCACCAAGTATCGCTGATCAGGGTAAAGTCCGGATGCGGACACGACTTCTGTGCATCAGTTGGACGTTCGGCCAACCGGACTCCCGGGACACATCTCTATTACCATCCACGGTCCCCGCTGGCTCACAGAGAACTCTCACCATCCACAGGCATCGTTGGTTTCGTGAGTGTATCTACCTGAAATTAAACTCCCGATGCTCCTTCTTACTTGTTGATGTCTTTCCATCGCGTCATGTCGTGGGGGATAATTGTTTGCTTCTTCTCTATATAAAAAGTTGATCCCTTTGTCCCTCGTGCTCTCTCTCTTTCCTCTCCAAGATAGCACTCTTGGGTGATCTACTTCCCAGTTCAATGAACCCTTCCAAGCAATTTGGTGATATGCGCATCAATGTGGCAAGATCATAAATTACACATTCTAATTGAAAACCTATCATAGAGTAAAGTTGATTTGTAAGGTAATTGAATAGGAGAAAAAAGTCTTCCAAAATAAAGGATTTTAATTGGTGGTTATTATATCATAAATTAAATTACAAGTTCCACTATTAACAGTGTTTGAATAAGAAAATTATAGTCCTCATTTTCTTTAACTTAATATGTAGACCAAAGTTCATATTCTCTATTTACTACATAAAGATACAACACATATCCATTGATTATTATAAACTGCATCATAAAAGCTCTTGTAACGATCATAAATATAAAATCATGGACATTCACATACTAGTAGCTTCTATAGCCTACCAATCCAATAAATCAAACCATCATTTAGTCGAGCTCCATTTTATATATATAAGAAATGAACATTAGTAATACAATACAATGTGTTCAAATGTTTTTTTTTTCTTGACTTGTGTTTGAGCTTGGATAAAATTAAGGACTTACTTGAATTAGTCATGACAATGAGACTTGACTTTTGGAAACTGCAATTATGAGATTATTTTTCAAACTTCTAATAGTAAATGTTTATGACATTAGAAGCATGATTGAACAGAGTAATTAAGTAGAAGTAGAGATCTCCTTCCTATATAGGGCTACAATCCACATTATTGTAGACAAATACAATGTTTGATGACAAATTTGTGTCAGATGATGACACCTTTGCCACATACTAATTTTTATATAATGGTATTCATTTTAAGTTTTTCCCAAAGTTAGCAAGAACAATTTAATGGGATTCTGGGCCTTTTCATTTTCCTCAATCAAGTCAATATGGAATTTACTTAATGATTTGGTATCACCAAAGTTGCATCTACATATATGTGTGATTAATTTTCCTACAAAACACACTTATACTGTTGTAAAAAATAAAAGTAGAATTTGGAGGTTAAGTAAGAATTGCAAATGCATAAGAACATTTGATGGTCCAAAAAAATAAGGGATTTGGTTTTTCCTTCCATTTCTACTCTGCACTTTAATTTTTTAGCAACCAAAATGAAAAAAAAAAAAAAAAAAAAAGGTAAGATGAAAAAAAAAAAAAAATTACCTAGATTGAAGTGTAGAAGTTGTTGGTTCAAAAGCAACCCAAAAAGGGGGTGAATTGAGTTTATTGAAAGTAAAAAGTTTGATACAAAAATTAAAGCTAATTACACAATCAAGCAAATCATGCAAATATAAAAATATTTTAAAAAGAGAAAGGGAGAGAGATTGTAAACTTCTTTTTATAGTGGTTTGGCAATCGACATATGCCTACTCTCTCATGACTAATCGTCTTAAGGTTTCACCATTCCCTTATTTTAACGAGACCAAGGAAACAATTACAACCCCTTATTTTAACAGAGATAAGATAATAAAAAAACAATCCTTGTTTTATACAGAGACCAAGGAATCAATACAACACAACTTACAAAAGAAAATTTCTCACAGGGAAGATTTAGAATTCAAGCTCACAAATATAAACTTTCAAAGAATAATAAAAAATGACACAAGAGTTTTCTTTCAAAGATTGACAATTAATATAGAGTACAAAGAGATAATCAAAAGTAAGAGCACTTGGTAGTTTGATATGCATAGCTTCTTTAACATTCTCAAGGTTTAGAAGGTCATATATATAGAGTATAGATGAAATTTAGTTGTTTTCTACTCATTGGAGCCTTTTTACTTGTTTGGCCGATCAACCATTTACGAGGTCCAATTGACTTCTTACTAGCCGTTAGAGACAAAGAAATAATCATTGTAGGCAAAAGTTGCTAGATCGGTCAACCGTTTTCAAGGGTCGATTAATCGCATTTAACCGTTGCCTAAGCCAATCGACTACCCTTGGCACAAGATCGAGATTTGATCAACTGAATGCAAATCTAAACACTACATTAATTTTGTACTAGAAATATATATATATATATATATATATATATATATATGCATATTAATCCTATATAATATTTATTGTTAATCTTCATAAGATACCTATCAACATTTTCATGTTAAATCAATCATTGGCATAGGCATCTCAAGAAGATTAGTAATATACCTATGAGCAAATTAAAAATATTCTCATAAGGACGAGATTCATAAAAATATTATTCTATTTTATAATTTTACAAGCTAAAGGCTTTAGTGGTAAAAAGTAATTTTTATTTTTAAAATTTTTAAATAATTACAAAATTACTTTTTTAAGTTTCCAAGATTTATATAAAAATATAGAAAGAATTATTTTTTACTTTTTATTTATAAATTTTAAAATAAAAAATAAAATTACTTTCACAATTAAACTGAATCTAAATATCTGAATTGTTGCTGCCTAAAAATCAAACGATTTTCATGAATCCCTTATCACGACCACTTGAAAGAGATAAAGTAAGAATGGTTTGGAGGACCTGGGGTGTACTCTGGGGTGTCACTCTAATGCGTAAGTAAAGGGCTTGGAAAAGACTTGCCCACTTGATGAGCATAATTCATGAGGTGAACAAGTGAGCACTGCTCACCGAATTGGCCTAACTAATGAGCACAACTCATGAGGTCTGAAGACTAGCCTAAATTGATGAGCAAAACTCATAAGGCAAATAAAGTTTAATCTAAAAATCTGTAAAACATCATGCTCGAATCGAGTAGTGGTATAAAAGATACAAAGTAAAAACACTTATCAACTCGGATTGAGCCAATTGTAAGTGAAATTAGACCGAATTGAGCCGATTATCAAGAAAACCTCGGCTAGAAGGCCTACCTGCCCAGATAGGGTTGGAATTAATTGGAATTGGCCTATATTGGTTATTTAAGGAACTAGTTCGAATTATTACTCTTGAAAACTTGTTTCGAATATTCGAGAGTATTCGAGAGGGGGGGGAACTGATACAGCCAAAATTGGTACGCCCATATTTACAAATATACCCATAGAGGCAGGCAGCCATAAGGTCGGCTTTGGGTAATGTTAGGTGTCTCGCGTAACTCTCACTAAACTATTAATAATCCCCAACGCGGTTACGGATGCAGCAATTGATGGCTTACATAATCGCTCACAAGTTACTTGCATGAGTTACTTGCAACCCATAAGTTGCCCGTAACCCCCTAGGCATAATGGTACCTTATGAAGGTCAAATTGGAGAAAGGTTAGCCCTTACTACTATAAAAAAGGGTCACAAGGATAGGTAAATCTCATTCTCATTCTCACTCTTCACTCATTGTTACAATCTAAACTTTTCATTCCTTGACTTAGGCATCGAAGTGATCCCCTATAGTACACCTCGGGTCCCCCAAACCATTATTAATTGGTTAGTTTCATGTGGTCACATTCTAAGGATGATTTACGAAAGCCACTCGATTTTTGGCAGCAACATTAACAAATTTGATGTTCAGACCATCTAATATTTTTATTGACAACATTAAAAGTCTTGAAAATTGTATACTAACATTATCTATAGTGTTGGAATTAGTGTGATCCTAAGAGCGCCGATTCACTACAAATCATATCTCATTCAATATACACGCGTGTATGTAAAATAATAAAATGATAAATGAAGACATACACGTGTGCAGTATATCTTATTTAAATCAATTATGAGTATGCAAATAAGTATGATATCAAATAAACATTCATACACATGTTGAAATTAAAATGCAGGAATTTAAATAAGATAGAGAGAGAGTGACACACATATTTGTTATCGAGGTTCGGCCAAACCAGCCTACGTCCCCACCTTGGGCATACCTCCTAAGGATTCCACTAAACCTGCTTACTTAAACGGGCGGAGCAGAAGTCGTTTACATCCTCTCCTTACGGGGTGAGAAAAATCTAAATTCAATTTCCGGGTTGAACCGAACTGATCTCACTTACGGAGTTGAGACTCCCTAGTTCAATTTCGGTTTGAACCCAACCAGTCTCACTTACGGGGCTAAGACACTCTAGTTAAATTCCGGGCTGAACCCAACCGATACAATAAAAATTATTTTTGTACATGATAAAATGCTTCTAAATACAAGCAGAAATGTACAACGTTTAAACTCTAAATACATGCACTCTAATATAATATGCATTATGCTCAGTAGAGTAAGTGTGTAAAACAAATATTCCAATCTTTGATGAAAGACATATATGATAAAATGCATCAAAGATTTGAAGCCTAATAAAATACTTCTCCAAAAAATATTTTCAGTACTAAGCAGAAGAACCTAGGGTTTGGTTTTCAAATAGTTTTTGTAAAAATAAAATATATGGGAAAATGAGTATTAAGTTCTCCAACAAAAATTTATGCAATATTTGTGCTATGAATACAAAAACAAATGTTTAAACAAAAAACTCTCTTAAAAATAATTTGCAAAAATAAATGAAAGAGAGTTTTGAGAGAATGAAAAATTTGACCCCAAAATGATTTCTCAAGTAAAAGAGTATGTGGGGGAATTTTGATTAGGAAAAAGATATGAGAGAAAAGTTAGGCTAATCAAAGCAAATAAGGGGGTATTTATAGATTTTACGAAAATTACGACCATTGGGGACACGCTCGGTATTTTGAAAAAGTTTAATTAAAAAATTAATGACATTTTAGCCCTTAAAAAATTTTCAACCCGAGAGGTTCGGTCAACCGTATTAAAGGTTCGATCGACCGTCTAAGGGCGATTTTGAACCCTCCGAGGTTCGGTCAATCAGGATACGTTTAGTTGACCAAATTCAGAGGTTTGACTAACTAGGTCATTTTATAACTAAAGGTTCGGTCGACCAGGGCGTTAAGAAATCCCTACGTGTCAGTTCGGTCGACTAGAGCGTTGATGTTCATTTTAAGATTGGTTGACCAAATGGTCAACTGTTTGACCTTAGGGAGGTTCGGTCAACCGAAACTATTATGTAGGTTCGAGTTCGGTCGACTAAGTAGTCAAACTATTGACTCTGGCAAGCTCGACCGACTGAAGCTTTTATATAGCTTCGGGTTCGATCGACCGAGGTCATTCAAATTGTGCATTTAAGTATTACAGATCCTAAAGTCAATCTAAAAATTAACCCTAAAAATTAATCTATGGCCTTTGAGCGTAAATCCTAAAAATTAACCCTAAAAGTCAATTTGGTTCTCTATGATCAGTCTACTGTCATCTGAGCATTTAAAACATATTATGCAAGATGTATGCATTATTACAGATCAAAGATATAAAAATTAAATATAATACAACAAGAAATAAACGTCTTCTTTTTTTTTTCTCTTCTCTTCATGAAATACGCCAAACTGTATGTAGGCTTTAAGTTTTGTTTTGACTTTCATTTCTCCTATATCTTATATCCGTACTGATATGTAAATCTATTCACACACTAAATACACATATTAAATACATGTGTTTTGTTAGTATCAAAATAGGGATCGAACTCAAAAAGTCAACATATAGTTCCCACAAAATTCTAATGCATTTCACACTTAATTTAAATATTTTTGATTCATAATTTTAATCATAAATATATATTTTCCTTTTTCTACTTTAAGCATTAGGCAAGATTGGACTTGGGTATAGGGGAGTTCACTTTACTAGACCAAAAAGCAATGACATGCAATAATATTTTACATATGATGGTAGGTGGCTCTTCAAGTACACTTTTCTTTGTTTTCGTGCAATGGGCACCCACATATCCTTCTGACGGACCAGGGTAGTCCTTCGCCCACCAGATACTTCCCTCTCTGCTACGCCCCTGCATGCCTGCCACGTCGACACCTTTTCGCCATCCCCTTTTCACCTCCTTTGGTACGGTTTCTCAAAGTTAACCAATCACTGTTCGCTGCCAACCCCACGGTCTGCTGCCCGCACTATCTCCCAAAGTTAATTTACCATTTTACCCCGCCCCAAACCGCCGGCCTTCATTACCCATTTCCGTTCAAGCCCCTGGCGGCTCACTCAAATTGCGAAAATACCATTATACCCTGTTAGAAAGCACCCATTTTCTTTTCTTTTTTTCTTGAGAACCTTTTTGACAAATGCATTGGACTTGTTATATTGACAAGACAAAAGTGAAAGAAATTTTAAAGAAAAGGAGAGAATATTATTTTATTATCCTTTTCTTGGCACCCTATTTGACTTAATTTGATGGATGAAAATTAGAGGCTAGTTTATGGTTGAGTGATATATAAAATAAATATTATTGCAGTAGCTTTTTAAGTATGAATTTTAAATTTTAAATTTGTATTTTAATGAATTACAAAAATTTCAATGCCATTTTCTATTACATCTTATTCAATATAATATAAATTCAAATTCAAAACTTATCTAAACATAAAATCAGTAAAATTTAATTGACTATTTTAATTTTGTTTGTTTTGAACTAATTAACTATTTTTGTCTTGCTCGTATGTGTAAAGGTGATTAAAAGGAATTATCTGTTGGTGTGAGATGTTATATTAGGGAAATTATAGGGACCTATTTAATTTAAAATCCCATATTTCCAAGATCAACCATGGTTTTAGCAAATAAATTAGAGTCTAGCCTAAAATAGCTCTTCTTTGTATCTATATATATGTGTAATCAAGTTGTAAAACAGATATAGAATAAAGGAGTAAACCTCCATTCTAACATGGTATCAAAGCAAGGTCATAGGACCTCTACTTCAACTATCTGGTGACCAGAGAGGGAAAATTTTTAACATGGTATCAGAGCATGGTCATAGGACCTCTGCTCCAACTATCAAGTGACCAGAGAGGGAAAATTTTTCCACCACTGAGGGTTGTGTGGACGGGCTTTTCTCACCCAAAGTGGCTATAAATCTTTGATTTAGCCATGGAAGATGACGCCTTTGTCGTCATCATAATATGAGAATGAGGACGACAACGAATCGCGATCAAGAAACACCAACTCCAGTGCTACTTCGGCTCGAGACCTATCTCAAACCGTAGCGAACCTAATTTCACCAGCAGAAGCTTCGTCTTCATCAATTTTTCTCCATCATCGATCCAACGATGGATGAGCTCGCCGACCTCTTGAATCTTGACCCCATCAACCCAGCAACGCCCCCAATACGCTCACACCCAGCAACAATGTAAGCACTGGTCTCGATGATCTACTGGTCCAGGAACTACAAGCAATTGCCGAAACGTACGTAGACGACTGACTTGGGTCACTTTGACTCAATCCATTTTAGGTATTCATCCTTGACCAAAGCTAGTTGTACATGAGGCATAGTATCAGCACCGATTATTCCTTGATGATCAAAGTCAACTTTTGCGACATCAACATCTTCTTGTAGTTGTGACCTCCCTTCGTTGATCCGCTCATGCTCGTTCTAGATTTTTTGCCTCTCCAAACATTCAGATCAGGATTTCCATGATGGTTTTTTGACCCCCAAACCATTCTTCCCTGTGGCCGTGAATTATAGTTACCAACAACTCTGTCACCTTCAGACCATGTGGAATCCATGACAGAACACAATGATGTGTGCAACTTCACAAACCTCATACCGAATCCATTATTAATGATCAGACGACCAAGATGACAGAAATCTTAACCAGAGCCCATACCTTGCCGCACCCATTGGCTGTTGGTTTTTCAATTGCTTTAATCGGCATCAAGTTAGATGGCTCTAACTATGCCTTATGGTCCCAAGTTGTCGAGATGTATATCTCTGGCAAAGACAAGTTGGGATGTATCAGTGGAGACTCTACCCAACCTCAAGAAACCGATCCATATTTTAAGAGGTGGCAAACCAAAATGGTCATTGTCAAGGAATGACTGATCAATTCACTGGACCCCTCCTTGATCTGTAACTTCATTCACTTCCCAACTACAAAAAAGGTTTGGGACTTTGTGACTACAACTTATTTTTTTGGGATTGATACGTCTTAAGTTTATGATCTTTGGCATCGTGTGACTCGTATGAAACAAGCTAGCAGACACATCGATCTTCAATGCTTGTGGCGAGAAATTGATTTTCGTCGTCCCAACCCAATGGAATGTGTTGTTGATATCTAGAAATACAATTCAATTCTATAGGAAGATCGAGTTTATACCTTCCTAGATGGATTGGATGATCAGTTGGATAAGACTTAAAGTGACATGCTCCAATTAAAACCATTTCCTATAGTTAAGCAAGCCTATGCTCATGTCTGACGAGAAGATATCAGGAAAATTGTAATGAAATCAGATGAAGATGTCACTTCTGGAGTGGTTATGGCATCTAATGGAATCATGGCAGGCCACTATCATACACCACCGAAAAAAGAGGTTCCTTCTCCAAGCAACAAAAAGTCAAATCCAACCTCCAAGACCAAGGCTAGCTCCATCTGATGGAATGAAATGTACTCTTGTGGAAATACCAAGCATACACATGAAACCTGCTTCAAGTTACATGGTTATCCTGATTGGTGGAATGATCTTCAGGCACGAAAAAAAATGTGAGGCTCCCAACACAAGAGGAGAGCTGCTATGGTCACCGGTGAACCTCTACTATCCCTCAATGCCCAAGTGGAATCTTCACATGCTTCCACGCGTCTCAATGATCCAGGTAAATATAGTCAAGCATTTCTTAGTTCTAATCATAGTGATGGTGCTAATTGGATTCTTGACTCTAGGACTATAAACCACATGAAATTTGATTCCAATGATTTCTCTCATACAACTCTGCCAAGACGACAGTGTATTGTTAATGCTAATGAGGTCACCTACTCGGTTACAGGGGTAGGAACTGTGACTCTATCTTCTTCTCTCTTATTATCACATACGTTACTCGTTCCATCTCTAACCAATAAACTGATGTATGTAAATCAAGTTACTGTAGATCTCAATTGTGTGGTATTAATACATCCTAATTTTTTGTCTTCTTTAGGATATTCTCACCAAGGAGATAATTGGACGTGGTACTAAGAGGGGGAATTATACTACGTGGACAACTTTAGTCCGGATAGAGCTAACCACATGCACCATACTGTTAGTAACAAGAAAGGGCAAATCTGGCTATGGCACCATTGCTTAGGGCATCCATCATTTGGTTATTTAAAGCACTTATTTCCATATTTATTTTCCAATTTACCGCACACAAAATTTAAATGTGATACTTGCATTTTAACCAAGAGTCATAGGGTTCCTTATCCCATGAGCATGAATAAAAGTGCGATTCCTTTTGCTTTAATACATTCCGATGTATGGGGCCCTTCCCCAGTAACTACGTGTTCTGGTCATCATTGGTTTGTGATTTTTGTCGAAGATTGCACTCGAATGACATGGATTTACTTACTAAAACACAAAGATGAAGCATTTGGCGTGTTTCAATCCTTTCATATCATGGTTCAGACACAATTTTCAACTAAAATTAAAATCCTCCGTTCTAACAATGGAGGTGAATATATTAATTAGCAATTTCAGGCATACTTCCATAGTCATGGTCTGCTCCATGAAACCTCATGTTCTCAGACCCCACAACAAAATGGCATTTTCGAAAGGAAAAATAGGCATATCTTAGAAACTGCATGCGCATTATTGATCAAGGCACATATGCCTAGTCACTACTGGAGTGATGTTGTGGCTATAGCCATGCATTTACTGAATCATATGCCTAAAAAAGTCTTAAACTTTTAGACTCCATTAAAGGTGCTTTATAATCATGTCTCATTACCTACTGTTATGATGATTCCTCCCTAAATTTTTGGTTGTGTTACTTTTGTTCACCTTTATAAGAATCAACGCACTAAGTTGGATCCATGTGCGGTCCAGTGCCTATTCTTTGGGTATGGCTTGCATAAAAAAGGGTATTAGTGCTACAATCCCATTGCCAAACGTACCTACATCACCATAGATGTTACTGTTCTAGAGTCCGACACCTTCTTTCCTTCACCAGCATCAAATTCCACTCTTCAAGGGGAGCTCAGAAATGAACAACAAAATTGGTTGGGTTGTGAAGGGATGGGTTTTTGTTGAAGACAATCTAGTAATAGAACCGGATGTTTAGGCTTCTTCAGGAGTTGATATGTCTCCAGGAACTGAACATGTATCATTAAAAAATGAGGAATCTGAAGATAAATCCCCCTCAGTACCCAACGACCCTTCTTCTTCTGAGAATATTCTTGAGGTAAGCTCTTCTACCACACCTTTACGTACTACTGCCATGGATACATCTATGGGTTATGTTTTACCTTTTAGACACAATCGTGGTAAGCCACCAACTTGATGCTCTCCGGATGTAGAAGAAAGACGAGCTAAGTATCCGATAGCCAACTATGTGTCTACTCAAAGATCATCTAAACCTCTCAAGGGATTTGCGCATATAATTTCCTCATGTCATGTTCCCAGTAGTGTTGAGGAAGCTTTATCAGATCCAAAATGGGTTCAAGCTATAAAGGAAGAACTGGAGGCTCTACAGAAAAATAAAACGTGGGCATTTGTTGAATTACTTGAAGGAAAGAAGACAGTGGGGTGCAAGAGGATTTTCTCCATTAAATACAAAGTGGATGGGTCTATCAATCAATTCAAGGCGAGGCTAGTGGCAAAGGGATATACACAGACATATGACATAGATTATCAAGAAACTTTCTCATATGTAGCCAAACTAAATACTGTTAGAGTTATGTTATCTCTTGCAGCAAATTATAGATTGGCCTTTGCACCAACTTGACGTGAAAAACGCTTTCCTTCATGGCAATCTTGAAGAGGAGGTGTGCATGGACATTCCACCAGGATATACTACTTCCTCAGAGGCAAATGTTGCATGTAAGTTACAGCAGGCATTGTATGGATTGAAAAATCACCTCGACCATGGTTTGGTTGGTTGAGTTCGATTATGAGAAAATATGGCTTTCAACAAAGTAGTTCGGATCATACCCTCTTCTTAAAACATCAATTAGGAAAAAGCGACAACTCTAATAGTCTATATAGACGACATGATTATTATCACGGATGGTGTAGAAGAGATTTCAAGACTCCAAGAGAAATTGTCAACTGAATTTGAAATGAAGAACCTGGGAGGACTCAAGTATTTTCTATGAATTGAAGTAGCTAGGTCATGACAAGACATATTTATCTCTCAAAGAAAATATGTACTAGACTTGTTGTCCGAAGTAGGATTATTCGAGTGTAAGCCAGTTGATACTCCAATTGTTCAGAATCATAAAGTTGGAGAATATTTAGATCAGGTTCCAGCGGACAAAAAGAGGTACCAACGGTTAGTCGGGAAGCTTATCTATTTATCTCATACCCTTCTAGATATTGCTTACGTTGTAAGTGTATTGAGTCAGTTCATGCACCATCTTAGTGAAGACCATATGGATGCAGTAATTCAAATCCTTTGTTATTTAAAGTCCTCTCCTGGAAAAGGGTTTATGTTCTCAAAAAATAATCATTTGGATGTTGAAGGCTACATAGACGTTGAATGGGTAGGAAATATTTTGGATATAAAATCTACATCGGACAACTTCGCATTTGCAGGAGGTAATCTTGTTACTTGGAGAAGCAAGAAGCAAAAAGTAGTAGCATTATCCAGCGCTGAAGTTGAATTTCGAGGAATGGCTAAGGGTCTTTGTGAACTTCCCTAGCTTAGAAGGCTGCTAGCCGAGATTGGCTTTGCTCCTAGCTCTGAAATGAAGTTGTTTTGTGATAACAAGGCAGCAGTTGACAATGCCCATAATCTTGTCCAGCATGATCGCACCAAGCATGTTGAGGTGGATCAACATTTTATTAAACGAAACCCCAAAGAAAAAAGTAATCGGTTTCTATTTTTCAAATTAGAAGGCCAGTTGGCATATGTACTCATGAAGGTAGCATCCACAAGGAACTTCTATAATTCACTCAACAAGTTGGGCATAAAAGATATCTATGCACCAACTTGAGGGGGAGTGTTGGCACGAGTTGTTAGATTTGGGAAATTATAGGAACCTATTTAATGTAAAATCCCATATTTCTAGGATCAATCATGATTTCAACAAAAAAAAAATCAGTGTATAGCCTAGAATAGCTCTTCTTTGTATCTATATATATATATATATGTGTGTGTGTGTACTTAAGTTATAAAGCAAATATAGAAAAGAGGAGTAAACCTCCATTTTAACATTATCAATATTTGCTCACTTATATTTCTCACGAGAAGTATGTGGTATTTGTGATACCTCATGGAAGAAAGGCTTAAAAGGATTAGATGTTACTACTCATATCAACAAGGTGCACATTTCTTTTTGGGAGTCTTCCTATAAGAACTCCACGGTTAAGTGTGCTTGACTTGGAGTAATCTTAGGATGGGTGACCTTCTGGGAATTTTTCTTAGGAAGTGTGTGAGTGAGGAAAAAACACAATGAAAATAACACGTGTTGGTCTGTGGGGCCAGTCATTAGTCCGATAAGGCTCGCCCCTTATTGTCTGGTCCAGGTGGAGGAGGAGAGACATAGTTCTCCCAGGCAGACCCAGGTCGGGGCATTACAAAATGGTATTAGAGTTACCTAGCTGAAAGTGTGGGGTTTGGAAATGTGGGTTCGCAACGAGGACGTTGCATTCTATAAGTGGGGGAGAATGTGATACCCTATGGAATAAAGACTTAAAAGGATTAGATGTTACTACTCATATCAACAAGGTGCACCTTTCTTTTCGAGAGTCTTCCCATAAGAACTCCACAATTAAGCGTGCTTGGCTTGGAGTAATATTGGGATGGGTGACCTTCTGCGAAGTTTTCTCAGGAAGTGTGTAAGTGAAGAAAAAATACATTGAAAAGGACATATGTTGGTCTATGGGGCCAGTTATTAGTTCGATAAGGCCCGCCCTCTGTTGTCTAGTCCAGGTGGAGGAGGAGAGATGCAGTGCTCCCTGGAAGACTCAGGTTGGGGCATTACAATAAATATGAGATTTAAATTGTAGGGATAATTTTAAATTTTTATTTAAACTCAAATTAGCCATAAAATTTGAATTTCAAGATAAAGATTATATTAAATATAATCTTGAGCTCTAGACATTGTAAGATTATAGGAGATCTTATAAGTAGGTAAAATAAAATGGAACTTTTATTTTAATTTGATTTTGTTCTTACCTCTGTGTAATTAACATTAGGGCTATTTGGATACCAGTCTCAATCACCGTGGCCTTATCCACCAACACCGAGAACTTGTGGATCTGAAGCATACCCACCGGTCTGCGGATATCCTTTCTCAGGCCCTTCTCGAACCTCTGAGTCTTCTCATACTCGCTCGAGATCAAACATGGTGTAAAGAGGGACAGCTCTATGTATCGAGCCGCATACCCCTGCACCATCAAACTCCCCTAAGTCAGAGTAGAAAACTCATTTGCCTTCGCATCACGTACAGAAACCAAAAAGTATTTGTCAAAGAACAACTCCTTGAAACGGCTCCACGTCATCTCCTCTGAACCAGCTCTCTGCTTCTCTAGCAGACTCATCGCCGTCCACCATCGACTTACCTCCCCAGACAGCTGGAAAGTAGCATAGAGGACTCGCTGCCTATCCGTGTAGTGCAGGACTTCCAGAATCCTCTTAGTCTTCTCCATCCAGTCCTTTGTTGTCGTTGGGTCAAGTCCTCCAGAGAATGTCAGAGGATGCATGCGTGTGAACCTCTCAATGATGCACCCCGCAGCAGTAGGAGAGCGCTTGCGTCTCCTCACACTCCATTTGATCTCCCGTAACACTTGCCTCATCAAACCTCAAGGCACAGATGGAGACTCATCACTCGCAGTCTCCTCGGAGCCACTTCCTAGGTCATTATCCTTGGACTCCATTCTATAACACAATAGGAATCTATTAGTATCCCTACAACACATACAGTTAACACAATGATCTATACTAATCATGTTAACTACTCCCTGCTAGGTCTAGGTCTGCCCTATCACATCGACATGAAAGTCATCAATGATCTGCCCTGCTTTTACTAGAATTGTCATCCCAGGAAAAACACGGAATACCGTCGAAAAATATCAGTCTAGCAACCAAACAACCTTGAACCAACTCTACCCATATCCACATCCTATACTTTGGTATGTACTCACAGCTAAGCCTAACCAAGTCTACAAGATCTAGTAACTTGGTTAGCTCTGATACCAAGCTGTCACACCCCAAACCCCGAAATGGGACCCAGGGGTGAAAATGTAACCTAACCTGTCCCTGTATCATACAAATCATCCACAGATACAGAACTAAGGATGAGGGTTCGACCCCGTGGGGTTCCCAGACACGCTAAACACATTCAAACACAATCATATACACAGTGAAAAAGGTCATTCTATATATATGTACAGTACCATACAAGAGTTTATACAAGAGCAGAAACAGGCTCTATCAAAATGTACAAACAGGTGCCCAAATACATCTCAAAATGGCAACCCACCAAAAATATAGTCCTAGCACTTACCTAAGCGCTAACCGCAGTACACTGGCCACTACGCTCCCTACACCAGGACGCTAGTTTCAGTTACTCGAAGGACCTATAAAAATGTGCGTACAGTAGGGGTGAGGCACCTCTCAGTAAGGAAGAACACATGTTATATCAGTGTGTGGCATTTGAGTGTTATCATGATACGACATACACACAGTTAAATGTAGTCCAGTACTAGTTCACACAGTGCCTACACGCACACATACACATGATCAGCAATCTTGGTATCGTCACCCCCTTTGGCCCAAAGCCGGTCCGCGACAATCCAGCGTTGGCCCGTAGCCAACCCGTGAAGCACGGCACCACCGGCACATGGCTAGTCCCCGACTCCCATGACATCGTACTGGCGCTAACTGGTGGATCCACACCCTTCGGCCTGATCTGTCGGTATAGGCTCACGCCCTCGAATATAGAGTCGGACACTCTTGCCTACGTGGCAAGCGATAAACACACGCCCTCGGATATAGAGCTGGACACTCTCAGTACCTGCAACAATTCGAAACCCTGTTCCTACTAGCATTTCAACAGTCACACACACATGCATGCTCATATAACCAAAAAAACCATACTCATTTGGTAATCTAGATTATGGTTTTCCAAAAATATACAGTTTAAACAAGTCAAGGCACGGCCATCCCAATATCATAGTATAAATCAACATATATGCTGGGTTTTCAACAAAATCAAGGATGCAGCCCGTCGCAGTTTCTCCCAAAAACTGTAATAATGAAAAACCCATAGTTTTTCCCATTAGATCCCCCCAAATGAGTAGCCAAAACACACACAGGACCATGAACCACCACTCCACCGAGTCCGATTTCAAAAATAACCAATATAAACATAATTCCCCTTACCTTTTCCCCGAATAGCAAATCCTAAACTCCAAGGCCCCTAAATAGCGAACCAAGTTCCAAAACCTACAAATCACAGTACAGAATATGCTCACAAGACTGTTTCCTACAAAACTACCAAATCAGAATTGAAAACTGAGCCTTACCTTGATTTTACGCCAAAACCCAAAAATCTCCGAAACGGGATTCCAATCCATAGAACTTGTAGAAAATCCTTCCATGATCCTCTTGGTAACTTCAGATTCTCGATTCCAACAACGATTGGCGAAGCAATATAAAGAGAGAGAGTGTAGGGAGAGTTCTAGAGAGAGAGAGAGATAGAATTTGAGTTTCTTGATGAAGAAGTAATGAAATTTGATATTTATAGCCCTATGACCCAGGCAAACTCGTCGACGAAATGGTGCCTTCGTCGACGAGGCCCTATAGTCTTCTCATCGACGAGACGAGGAATTCATCGACGAATCCTGATATTCTCAGTTTCCAAAACTCCTCGGCTTCTCCTTGTCGATGAGTCTCTGAATTTCGTCGACGAGAAGAACAAAGACTTCCTCGATGAATTCTGGCTTCGTCGACGAGGCCTGCTCTCTTACCAAAATGCCCCTCTCTTTAAATATTTAAACCCACTTATCACGGTTCAGGTTCTTACACGTTAAGTGAGCCATTAGTAGAATCCTCGGGCTTACGAGCTAGAGGCGAGGATAGTAGGCACAGTTGGCCGAACCCCGATAACATATCGTACGTCTGTTTATATTTTCACACTTTATATTTACCGCACGTGTATATTATGGTGTGAATGATACACATGATTTAAATTTTCACATATTATATTTATTGGTGTATTTGGGATTGCATAGAAAGACCTTAGGTTGTGATATTCTGCTAACATCTGGTTTAACTTAGGAATAGGTTCTAAAAATTCCAATTCACCCCCCTCTTGGGAATACATCAAAGCTAACAGCCTGGTTACTCAATAAAATGAAAGGACATATCAGTTTTGCTTGTTTATGTAAGAGTGTCAGAGATTTATATAAGGAAATGATGTGGGTGATTATGGTGGTTGATTCCACAGGGCAAGAGGGAGGAACTCAAATTGATTCTAAATAATCACTCTTCCTTAGATCATAGAATCAGCCATAGTGGGGTAGTGATGACCGATAGCTTGGGAAGTGGTTAAGCTTAGAAATCCTACAAATAGATCCCACCTTAATTGAAAAGCCATTTGTTATTCCTTTAAAGCAAGAATTAGGTCAAAATCCAGTGAAAATTGAAGAGTTAACTGAGTTTGATCGACCATACTTAAATAACCTAACACATTCGGTCGACTATATGGTTGACTTTGACCCTTCGATCGACCATCCATTTTGAACTAATGACTTTTAGTCGACCGAACACACTTCGGTCTACACCTTGGTCAACCAAACTTGAAACCAAATGCATTTCGGTCGACCAACCATTTCAGAACAAAATCCTTTCAGTAGACCAATTATTGAAAACTGAAACGTCACGTATAGTTTTAGTCGACCACCATATGCTTCGGTTGACCGAACATACACGGATTATGAAGAATTTGAAGTATCGATTGACCGAACTTATCCTTGGTCAATCGAACCTTGCAAGCCTATATATATTGGCCGCGTGAGAAGCTCATTTTTCACCTAAAAACTAGAGAGCTTTCCTCTATTTCTTCAGCCTTTCTCCTAAACCCTTACTTTAGCCCCAAAATTACTTCACCATTCTCCATGGCTAAGCCAAACAAACACATTGATGCTTAGGAGGTGGCCTATGCATAGGACAACTAGTTCATCTCGAGTCAGGCAAGAATAAAATACATGAGGGAATTCCGTCCCAAGGAGGTCATACTAGGTAAGGTCCTCGATGTCCTTTTCATGGAGTAGCATTTCAGTAATGTTATGGATATGTTTAGATATCAGGGGTGGGGGTCACTCATGACATATTAGCCTATTAGGCACTATCCCACCTTGTTAGACTATTTTATGCAAATCTAGGAAATGATGAGGATGTATGTTACTCCTGGGTTCTAGAGACCGACATCAGATTTGATGCTGAGTATCTGTTTGACATCCTCGATATTGGGCGGGGATATTTTGAGTGCCCTGATTATGTGACCTCCTGGATAAATGAACGAGAGTTTTCTATTGGGACATTTGCAAACTTAGTTATGACTGACCCACTTGCAAACCCCAATCACCCTCCAGACTATAGGTCCTTCACCTTGGAAGCCAAGGTAGTCCATCATCTGATTACATATAATATTCTACCTAAGGCAGGGTCTAGGGTGCATGTATCCTTTCTAGATTGCTTTATCATGTGGTGTTTATTCGCTAGAAAGAAACTTGACCTACCGAGTTTGATGATGAGATTGATGCTAGTTAAGACTGTTGGGCGTAGGATCATCACGCCTTATGGGGGGATCTTAAACAGGCTATTCCTGAGGATGGAAGTAACCTAATCAAACCTTGCCATGCTAAAGAGAAAGAGAAATGCAGATATATTCTCCTCGGTTACATTGAGGTTGATAAGGTATGAGTTGGTTGGCAACATGTGGTTTCCCACGGGCGCTAGGAGACCAGCATATCAGGAAGAGGTCCCACAGGAGATGCCACCACAGCCTGCACAATCGTCAAATGCTGACTTGATAGCAGCCATCACAGGGTTTGCTGATTCATTTGCATAGTATAAAGATTCCTAGTTTCAGATCACCCAGTCCATATAGATTATATCAGGGGGCTGAGGGATATGGCCCCGTCATCCAGTGCATAGTACACTGCTCTTCGTGATGAGTTCAGAGAGTTTTCGATCTCTTCAGAGTACAAGTACAAGGAGGTAGAGAGGGTTATAACTATTAATTTTAATGAGTTGAATGACCGTATTCATGAGCTGCACGATGATAGAGATGAGGACCAGACGGATTTTGCCCCAGATGGAGGAGATGATGTTGATGATGGGGATAGGGCATAGACATAGAGAGAGCACCCTGCAGAAATTGATTTTATTATCATTATTATTATTATCTGGTCTGTAACTATAAACAACATACATTATTTTGCTTTTCTTTCACTAACTACACTACACTCTCACCCACTATCCATTTTGATTTCTGCTGATAGTTGGGTCATACACAGTTATTTACATTCATCGGTAGCTATTTCTTGAGGGGGAGTATTAGTTATTCATGACCAGTGTATTAAAATACTCCCATGATCATGTTATATATATATATATATATATATATATATATATATATATATATGTTATTCTCTATTCTTTACCACGTATATTCGTTGATGGATGGCATATTTATATGGATTGTTGACTGCTACATGGTTGCATGCTTAGTTTAGAATGCTTCCTGCATGGCGGATGCTGTGGATGTGAATTGCATGCTGGTAGAGTATTATAGGTTTTCGCATGTTCAAACTAAGTTATAAATTATTTGTTTGAACCTTTTAGGTACATGTTTTTATGAGAAAATGTTCAATTTACAGGCAACATACTGCCGAAATTTTGAAAAACCTTTTTCCCAAAATAAAAACAAGTATAATGATGATTATGATAAAATATAAGTTAATATCTTTTTGAAATGATGAGTGAAAACTTAAATAAAACCTAAATTTCATCCTAGCGTAATCATCAGATATTTAGAGGAGCTGAGATAAGTGATTATACTGCTTGGCACGTTAAATGAATTTAATATTTAACTAATATAAGCAACTCACTTCATCTAAGCTATCATTCAAATTGAAAGAGGGGTATCTAAACGTAAAATTTCTATCATTGTTTGTGTTGCATGACTATCACATCTCTTGCATGTTGATAATTAAAATAAGTTTTTTTTCACTTTGATTCATACTGAACTGTTTGAGTTGTTAGTTGTGGATAAATTGTAAATTTGAACCCATTCAGGTCATTTCTATACAGACATTTTTGGGAAATACTCTATTTTCAAACGGCATGCTGCCAAAATTTCTAAAATCTTCCCAACCATATCTTGTATTTAAATGACTCATACTCAATGCCTTGCCTATATACTTTAAATTTATCATTGCCATTTTTGTTGTTTCCAAAAGGGAGGAGAAGTTAGGAAAAATTGGGTATCTTAGGAAAATGTTGTTGATCTTTTAAAATCTTTACATTTCTCTTATGCATAGTTTTAGGGGGAGCCTTTCTTGACTGTACCCACTTTTGCATAAGGTATTTGTCATCATAAAAAATGGGGAGATTGTTGACCTTATAGGTCATATCCCGTTTTGATTATGACAAATACTCTGATATTTAATGGTTGATGAGTTTTTGTGTAGGATCAATTGGAAGTATCATATGGTGTATGCACATGGAATTAAAGAAGATAAAGACCCAAAACATTTATTTTTTTGTATTTTATATTATGTTTAATTCGGGTCTGTAATAGTAAAATAAGAATTGTATGTAATAATTATTGCATTGCTTGCATAATAGGACAGATAAGCTTAAAGACCTTAGGCTGACTATAGGTCCAATATATTGTATGAAAAAACCCTCATATATCTTAAAAGTAATAATCATGTGAATAGGGGTGACTTCAAATGAAATTAGGACTAAAATAACAATCATTGTGTGTTCAGTCGACCAAACCAGAACACACATAGATCTTCGATCGACCGAACCTCCCTAGGGTCAAAAGTTTGACCATTTAGTCAACCGCCCTTAAAATGAACTTCAATGCCCTGGTCGACCAAACAACAAAATTTGGTCAACCGAACTTAGCCAAGTCGATCAAACCTCGGAGGTTCCAAAATCGTCTCAAGTATGGTCGACCAACACCTTAGTTCAAAAACACCCTGGTCAACTGAACTGAGCAATCTGGTCGACCAAACCTTAAAAATGGTCAACCAAACCTCTCAAGTTGCTCAATTTTTGCCGAGGTTAAATTGGGTTATTTTTAATTAAACTGAATTAATATTTTTTCCAAAACACTCAGCGTGTCCCCAACGGTTATAATTTTTCCCAACTCTATAAATACCTCCTCATTTGTCACAATGAAGATATGATTAGGGTTTTAGATTAGTAAAAATTTTCTAAAAACTTTATTGGGCAAAATCTCTCCTACTTCCATATTTTTCATACTCATTGCCAAAATCTCTTCTACATACTCATCTAACCTTTTATTTTGAGAGAGAATAGTGTTTCATATTCACCTTTTAAGCTTTAACTCTCACTCATTTTATTTGATTGTGTATTGATTGTTAGAGGGTTGCTTAAGGTTTTTCCTATAATATTTCACTCATAAATATTGTATTGGGAAAAGCTTTTACTTGGCTTGAGATCTTACATCCTCATTGCAAAATTCATAAGCTTGCTTTGTGCGTTGACAAAAACATTTTTAGCAAGCTTAAACCCTATTATCTATTGTGCTTTACATTTGAAAAATATTATTGTGATATTTGTTTAAGGGTTATAGAGACTTCTTGATTATTTACATTGTAAACATATTTGCTTGATATCAAAAGTCTCACTCTCACGTATACACATTGACATACATATTGCTGAGAGTTAATACATTGGTTAACAATCTCACTTAAACTTAATATCTTATCATATGTGAGTGCATCAATTGATTGAGCATAGTGGTACATATCCACTTAGTGTAAGAAGCATATTTGTTTGTACACAAATTTGATTTATCTGTTGTATACCCGACATGTGTTCGGAAGAGGGAGACTTGCCCAGTGAAAAGTCTCGGATTGACTTTGACCCGGTTAGGAATGTTAGGTACACCATCCAGTTAAGGTATTGTATTAGGTGCCGCTCCACCCGTTAAGTGAGCCTTAGTGTAATCTCCTTACTTGTGAGCTTGAAGCGAGAACGTAGGTAGTATTGGCCGAACCCTGATAACATTTCTTGTGTCTATTTTTAATTTCTGTAATTTAATTTTCAGCACTTAAATGTTTGCTTTTAATTTTTGATTAAGTTTATAATTGTATAGAAAGACTCTAGGTTTGTGTAATACTACTGCTAGAATTTGAATTGACCTAGGAAGAAAATTTTAAATACCCAATTTACCCTCCTCTTAGGCTTACAGTAAAACCAACATACGTATTTACTAATATATATATATATATATATATATATATATGTAAATAAATAATTTTAAACTACTTTCGAATAAATACTTTTTCAAAGAAGTATTTTTTTAAAAAAAATATTTTGGGCATGGGAGTGAATTGAAGTCTCACTCTTTTATTTTTTAATTTTTTAATTTTTTTTTACAATATAACTATTTTCAAATACCCTAACTCATGAGAAGATAGAATAATTATATAAAATTTTTAAGCAAAAGACATTAATTTCCCTTAAAATTTGATAAAAAGACAAAATTTTTTCATGAGATTTCAAAAATCCCAAGAATCTCCCTTGAAGTTTATATAAAATGACGCAAACCTCCTCCGAAATTTCAAAATTGTCACAGACCTCCTATGAGGTTTGCTAAAAACATACAAACCTCCGCTCAAAAAATTTATCTTTTTATAAAATATTAGGGGAGATTTTTGTCTTTTTGACAAATCTCATGAAAGGTTCCTGAAATTTTTGAAATATCAAATAAGGTTCTTAAAATTTTTAAAAACTCAGGATAGATTATTGTCTTTTTGTCAAACTGATTAGTGTCTTTTGTCCAAAATTTTATCCTTTTAAGAACCCGCCTGCTAAAAGGGATCGAGCTTTGGTCTCTAATTTTAAGAGTCAGAAAATTTAAAAAAACTGCGAAAGTGAAAGGTGGAATTGAAAATGAAGTTTCTCTTTGTGTGGGTGGAATGCATGTGAGCTTGAAGGGGAAATGTGAGTTGGTGGTGGAGGGGTTGTGGGCAGGTTGAGGGACAAGGTGCCGAGGATTGAGGGATTGCCATTTCCCAAAAATCATAAACGAATCCTCACCAAAAAATCAGGCTCACACCCCCAACAAAATCAGCATAAACGTTTACTCATGTCAACCAATGTTCCAACCTCCGCTACAATTTATATTTCAAATAAAAATACAAATATTGTTTAGCATGGAAAAGTCTTCACATAGGTTTAATATATATATAATGTACTCACCCATATATACAAGTATTTATTTTACGGTTAATTTTTTTTATATGGGACAACTTTTACGAGTAAAGTTTCTACAAAATATAATTTTTTTAAATTCATTTTTTTTTCAAAGTTTCGATTTGAAAGTCTCGAGCATGTATGTTTTACACATGCTCGTTACAGATACACACACATACATTTGAATGGATTTTTATATTAATTGGTTCAACAAATACTTTTTGCTTTGGTTCAATATTGTTGTTAATTAGCATAATCTTATTCTTTTATTAATTAAGTAGAGACAACCATATTTTTAATCTTGAAATTCTTTAGTACTACTTTTTGAGATTACAGTGCTCGCTTCTCATTAAAAATAGTGCAGAGTTTTTATAGACGCCCATAAATATTGTTAAATAATAGTAATAAGAACTTGGGGATGAGAATCAATTTGGTCATTTCTAGTCAAGTTAAAGATCTTTGAAAATGGGATTCATAACTTGAAATCTTTGTTCCAAGTCAAAATTAGCCCTCTATAGAAATGTTCTGTATTGGTATAAAGTCTCACTTTTATTTCTCTTTTGTTCTTGAAACTTTTTGCTTCTCTTAATTTTTTAAGGTCTCATTTGAAACTTGAAAAAAAAATTATGGAATTTTTTTTTTTTTAAACTTGGTATTATATCTTTATTGGTCAGCAAATGCCAAGTAAATATTTTTCAAAGTGTTTGGTGATGATCAAACTTTTTGCAAATACAAATGCTAAAATCTCTTAAAATATAAAAAGTAGATATCGAAAAAACTTTCAAATTATAACTTTTTAAAACTAAATGTTTTTTCAGAGGAGTTACCTGGCTTACCACTAGATCGAAAGATTGAATTTTCTGTGGATTTATTACTAGGGTCAGCACCAATATCTAAAGTGCCCTACAGAATGACTCTAGCTAAACTAAAAGAATTCAAAGACTAGTTGTAGCGGTTGTTGAATAAAGGGTTTATTAGACCTAGCGTGTCGCCTTGGAGAGCACTAGTCCTGTTTGTAAAGAAGAAAGACGGGACTATGAGGATATGCATTGATTATAAAGAAATAAATAAAGTAACAGTTAAGAATAAATATCATCTTCCTAGAATTGATGATTTATTTTATCAGCTCCAAGGGACCCAGGTCTACTCCAAGATTGACCTGCAATCGGGATATCACCAGGTGAAAGTTAAAGCAGATGATGTTTTAAAAATAGCTTTCCGAACCAGGTATGAGCACTATGAGTTCTTGGTAATGTCATTCGGATTGACTAATGCACTGGCAGTGTTTATAGATCTAATGAATCGGGTGTTTCATCAGTACTAAGACCAGTTTGTTGTGCTAGTTATTGATGATATAGTGGTCTACTTGAGGAGTTTTGAGGAGCATGAGAATCATCTAAAGCTGGTGTTACAAGTATTGAGGGAAAAGAAATTGTTCGCTAAATTTAAGAAATGTGAATTCTAGTTAAAGCAGGTTACTTTTCTCAGGCATGTAATTTCGGGGAATCGCATATCAGTAGACCCGAGCAAGATAGAAGCAGTGGTGAGTTGGGTGAGACTGGGGAATATTCAGGAGGTCAGAAGTTTTCTAGGTTTGGCAGGATACTACAGACATTTTGTAGATGTTTTTTCCAAATTATCAGGTCCACTAACACGACTCACGAGGAAAAATGTAAAGTTTGAATGGACCGACGAGTGTGAGCAAAGCTTCTAGGAATTGAAGCAGCGGCTGGTCACTGCACCAGTATTATCTATTCCATCAGGGGAGGATGGATTCGTTATATATAGTGACGAATCATTGAGGGGACTCGGGTGTGTGTTGATGTAGCACGGGAATGTTATTGCTTATGCATCTTGGCAGCTTAAAGAGTATGAAAAGAACTACCCGGTACATGATTCAGAATTAGCCGCAGCGATGTATGCTCTAAAAATTTGGAGGCATTATCTTTATGGTGGAAGATGTGAGATCTTCACTGACCATAAAAGTTTAAAATATTTCTTCATTAAAAAAGAATTGAATATGAGGCAAAGAAGATGACTAGAACTCATCAAAGACTATGATTGTACTATTAGCTACCACCTGGGAAAAGCAAATGTGGTGGCTGATGCACTAAACCTAAAATCAGTGGATGCAGCATTATCAACAGTAGAGGTTCAGCATCCAATTCAGATGGATCTGGAGAGGTTTGGTGTGGAGCTAATAGAGGGTGATTCCCAGACATTCATCACCAGTTTAGTATTATAGCCTACCCTGCAGGAAAAGATTAAAGTTGCTCAAAGAAATGATGCAGAATTGGTAGCACTAATAGAAATAGTGCATAACGGTCAGGGGAGGAGTTTGGTATATCAAATGATGGAGCTCTACGGTTTCATACCAAATTGTGTGTCTTGTAGATACTAAGATTAAGAGGGCTATCTTAGAAGAGACGCACAGATCCCTTTATACAGTGCATCCTAGCAGCACTAAAATGTATCGAGACCTTTGGGAGTCTTTCTGGTGGAACAGTTTGAAGAGGGAGATAGCTGAATTTGTGGAGCAGTGTTTGGCGTGCCAACAACTGAAGGATGAGCACCAGAGGCCGGCAGAACAGCTACAACCACTTCACATCCCCGAGTGGAAATGGGACCATATATCCATGGATTTTTTTACACGGTTACCGTCAGTACTACATGGTCAGAACGCCATCTGGGTAATTGTAGACCGGCTAACGAAGATGGCCCACTTTCTTCCTATTAAAGTTAGTTATTCTATGAACAGACTAACATAATTATACATTCAAGAGATAGTTCGATCTCATGGTGTGCCAGTATCTATAGTTTCAGACCGAGACTCACCATTTATATCACAATTTTGGAGGAGTTTGCAGGAAGCTTTGGGGTCTCAGTTATCATTCTACATAACCTTTCATCCTCAAACTGATGGGCAAATAGAGAGGACGATCCAGATACTTTAGGATATGCAACGAGCATGTGTGCTGGATTTTGGGGGTAGTTGGACCCGGTATTTGCAGCTGGTAGAATTCGCGTATAATAACAGCTACCAGGCCAGCATCGGGATGGCACCATAGAAGTATTATATGGTATGAGGTGTCGTCTCCACTATACTGGGATGAAATAGGTGAGAGGGGAATACTAGGGCAAGAATTAGTAAAACAAGCGTACAATAAAGTCCGACTTATTAAAGATAGAATCGGTGCAGCTCAGAGTCAGCAAAAAAGTTACGTAGATACTCGTCGCCAGACGTTGAAGTTTGATGTGGGAGATCAGGTATTTTTTAGGGTAGCACCGCTGAGAGGATCTATGAGGTTAGGGAAGAAAGGTAAGCTAAACCCTAGATTTATTGGCCCATTCGAGATACTTGAGAGAGTGGGGCCAATCGCTTATAGGCTAGCGTTACCACAAGCACTATCTAGGATACAAGATTTATTTCATATTTTCTTGTTGAGGAAATACGTCCTAGAGATATTTAATCAGCTATGAAGAAATAGAACTTAAAGATACTTTTGCATATGAGGAAATACCAGTGCAGATTCTAGATAGAAAAGAACAGGAGTTGCACGTCAAGAAAATTCCATTAGTGAAAGTTCTGTGGAAGAATCACGTAGTAGAGGAGACCTCATGGGAGCCAGAGGAAGAAATACGAAAAAAATACCCAAATTTATTCAGTGGGGATCAGTATTAGACAAAAAAGAAACAGCAACAATCAGATAAAGTAAATTTTATTTTGATATTGTACAGAGTAATTGATGTATAAGTTGTATAGTAGAATATAGGATAGGTAGTGCTTTGGTTTTGGGAGAATTTTATTTTATGAATATATATTTGTAATCTCCCAGAACCTTAATTGTAACCACGGTATTCCTCCTCCATAAGTGAGGGTAATTAATAAAATAAGTACCAAGTTTTCCTTAGAGGGTGGTGTATAGCACAAATAGCAAATTTAGAGGACGAAATTTAATAAGGAGAGGAGAATATAGAGACCCAAAAATTATAATTATTAAATAATAGAGAGAAGAAAAATTTTTAAAAGGACAAAGCAAGGTTCATTGACGAACGCCCTGATTTCGTTGACGAAGTTTAGCGTTTCGTAGATGAAGAGATACCAAAGGGAGGGGGGGTAATTTAAACCCATTGGTTTGTCAACGAGTTCTTTACCTTCATAGACGAACTCCCTTCTTTGGTTCGTTGACGAGTACACATGGCTCGTCGACGAAGCCACGTGTCAAGCCACCTATAAATACTTGGAAATAGGGTTTTCTGCGAAGGATTTAGTCTCTCTCTTATTTTCTCTCTCTAGAAATGGATTCTCTGACTTTTCTCTAAGTTTTCGACCCCGTTTCTCCCTAATTCGATGATCCAAAGCTACCACGATGATCCTGGGGAGATTCTCTACAACTTAGCCGAAGCAAAATTTTAGTTTGAGAAGTTTGGGCATCAACCCAAAGTAAGGGTAAGTAGGCTATTTTAGGGTTTTCATAATTATCAGGCTTTTCTAAACCCTGATTTAGTATTAGATGTTGATATACTGGTGATTGGGATGATTAAACTAGGGTGTTGTGATTTCAGGGTTTGAGTTTCCAAACACTACAAGCAAGGGTTAAGGATCCCAGTGGGTGTTCTCTCAGGAACCCAGGTAAAATGATAAATAGTTTATAGTTTAGAAATGTGAGTATGATAATTGTTCTAGATATTCAATTGGTTGACAAGGGGATATATATGTGTGTGTGTGTGTGTGTGCGTGTGTGTGTGTCTATATATCTCTCTGTGTGTGTGTGTGTGTGTGTAATTTCAGGGTGTTGAAATTACGAATGCTGCAAGCGTGAAATAGGGAAATAATAAACAACTTTCAAGAAGTCCGGTAAGGGAAATATGTTATACTAGTAAATTCAAAAATTTTATCAATAAATTATAGTATTTGATTATGAGATACAGAGTATAAACTATACAGTTATACAAATTTCAGCATATGAGTTCTATTTATTAATTGTGTGGCTTGAGCCAGTATTTTTTCAGTATAGTATTTATACAATTTTCAGAATATCATGATCTACAGTATTTATGCACAGAAATATGTTTAACCAGATTTATAGAATTATGATTTACGGTATATTCATAGACAGATATTTTACAGTATTCACAGAATACCATGATTACAAAACCATAACACTCAGATATTACAGTTTATTCAATTCAGATATTACAAATCATACATATCAAATATTATAGATATTTTAGCTCAGATAACACATTTATTCAAATAAGTTTTACAGTGTTATGGTTAAACAGAATCATGATGAAACAGTAAGATATATACAAAATAGTATTATAGAGTATCAGACCTTGATGAATCAAATCAGTTATCAGAGTACGGTACCGTACCTATTTTAGTTCAGAGTGCAACCATACGTCTCCGATAGAGTATGGAACAGCCAATTGTGCCACAGGTAGTGTAAAGTGCTCCCTGGCTTTCGGACCAGGTGGAGCGGGCCTTTTGTGCTATAGGCATGTTTATGCATACAGTTAGACTAGTACTAGTAGGCCAACTAGTTTTTAGTTCTGCCTACGGGTCGTACAACCAGTCATGAGGGGTAAAATAATGACATACAGTCTTTTAGGGAAGTTTTCACAGTTATTTATACGTATACAAATTTACAGAATAACAGTAGATATATTATAATACTAGAAGTATGAATAATAGAAAGCTCAGATATTGCAATTGTATTTTAAGCCATATAGGTGTGGGTTATACTGTATATTATTTTACATGCTATCTCGATTTCAATTATTTATTAGTATATTATTCATGTAAACTCAGTTGCCACACACTGGTAATAGCATATTTCGTCTTACTAAGCGTTGTCTCATCCTAGTAATTTAACATTTTTCAAGTGAACCGGTTAGATGAGCAGATTAGGCTCGGAGATAGAGAGGATATTTATACTGTCCTGTTTGTAGGGTAAGTGTTTCAGAAAGATGTATTTCTGAGTAGATCTTAGGAGGTTTGGTGGATGTTTTTGGAGTGATGTGTATGTATATTTTGGGAAAAATATTAAAAATTCTGTATTGTATTTATGGTATTATGATCTTATGTTTTCCACTGCATAGGTGTGTTATCTTATGAACAGGTATTCCTTGGTGCCCACTTTGGGACTGAGATGTTATAGTCGATTTTTATCAGGGGTATCAGAGTAATATGATTTTACAGTATAAAAAAAAAGTATGAATTTTCAGGTAGTTACATGAGTGCCCTAATAGGTATCAGATGTAGTCGTATCTAGCTGCATAACATATTAGGGCAGAGGGAAGTTACTTGTATAGGTGGATATCTTCCCTATTCTTGAGAACTTCGCTGATAAACATGGGTTGCATGCAAATAAATTGCTTATAAAAGCTTGTGTTTTATATCTATATGATTATGAGTGTATATCAGTTTATTTTCTCAGATGATTCGATGATTTTAAAAGGGTATATCATGTTATAATGAAACTCATATTGCCACACACTGTAAATAATTTATTCCATCTTACTAGAGTTGTCTCACCCAAATATCTAAATATTTCAGGGACCCATGACAGGCCAGGAGATAAAGCTTCGAGATAGTGGGGAGCTGGTACCCTATTAGACAGGGCAAGTGTTTTGTGTTGGGCTTGTGTTGTGTAAACCCTAGGGTATGATTTGAATTTTTGGGATGTGAAATTAGGAATAGCTTCCCAAGAAGGGGGGTGAATTGGCTTTTAAAAAATTTCTTTTAATTCCTTTCTAAAATTCTTAAACTTATTTTATTTCTTTTAACCAAATCGTGACTTGTTTGTTTAATTTGTTAAGCACTCAAAAACTTAGTTTCTTTATTTAATCCTTAACCATACAATCGTCCAATCATTCAACCAAACCAATCAAATATAATTAGAAAGCAAACAACCAAGCCAATACACAGCACTTATGTAATTTAAAAACTCAAAATGGTTGTTTGTTGATATTAGCCAAATTTGAACCAAGCTTTGTAGTGAATGAGAATTTATGCTTACTGATGTAAAACCCTGTATAAATGAATCCAATTACTCTTTCCATTTATTTAGAACTCAAATAAACTCTTGGTAAATTTATCTTTGGGATGTTAACCAAGTAACATACTCTCGTATGGTTTCCGCAAGATATGGTGTAACCAACGTACTCCCTTTCGGTTTCCGCAACCCAAATCAAAATTGGACTTTAAGTTTACTTGATTTCCAAATATACGTAGTATGTATAATTTAGATATCTAAAACATCCACACAGTTGTATATGAATTGAAAATAAAGAATAGGGAAAGAGAGAGTGAGATAGGGATTTTTATGAGGTTCGGCTTCAACACAGCCTACGTCCTCGCCTTTGGAAAAACCACCAAAGGATTCACTAAACCTGTTCCGTTGACCGGTGGAACAAACCTTTACAACACTCCTTGGTTAAGGTTAGAGCCCACCTTCTCCAAACGATATCCCTTCATCCGGTCACTCCTTACATAGGCTAGAGCCCGCCTCTCTAAGCAATATCCCCTTGCTTAGCCAACGATCCAAACCACGCTTAGAATCATCAATCTACAAGATACAAATCAAATATTTGTGTACAAGAACTTGCTCACACAAAGAGCTGATTAGTACAACAATTCAGAACTATATACTTCAAAGTAAATAACAATATGAATATTTAAATTGAAGCTCAAGGAAGTATATCACCAATTTAATTCTTTCAATGAATGAAAGATTGAGAATTTGTAGCACAAGATTGGTGAGTAAAATCAACAAGAACTTAGTAAGCTTCGTACAAGTTGAGACCAAGAGAGAGCCTTGAGAATTTGAGAGCAATTTGAGAGAGATGCTGAATTTTTAATTCTTGGTGTATGATTCAATAATATTTGAGGCTTATTTATAGACTTTAAAAGGTAAGTAACTTGATCCCTGAGTGTGTTGAAATATCCCCCAAGTTTCCATAAATTTCAAGCCACAAACAACCCCATTTAAAAATTTGATCGTTATGAGAAAAATCAAAACAGCTGCGTGGCAGTCGCCTGCCCAATCTACCAGTCGCCTGCCATGTTATTTTTAACGAAATAGCAGGGACAGTAGCCTGCCAGTCACCTACTAGAACTAAAGCAGTCGCCTATCATAGCCACCCAGGCGCCTGGCATGTTCAAGCAGTCGCCTGGCATGCACACATACTGCTGTCAACTTTGAGTACCTTTCTGTTTTTTGGTAATAACTATTTATGTATAACTCCAAATTTTATGATCGTGGTGTCAAATGAAATCGAAGAGAAAATCCTACAACTTTCATGTTGAATACTTTTTAAAATAAAGAGTTTTAATAGAGAAAAATACACCTCAATGCAGATGTAGAAAAATTAACAGTATTTTGAAAATCCTCTTTTTGGTGCTTTTCATTCCAAAAATGATTCTAACCTTTTTGAAATAATTTTTGACCTTACAAAAATATTTTCCAAGTATATTGAAAGGTATCTAGGTCCAATAAATTAACCTAAGAGTGTCATGTATCCATATTGAAATTCTTTGAAGTACTTACATGAAATTTCCTATAAACTCTGTCAAATTTTCAATCCTTGAATTCCTTGAGGTCTTTATGCTTGCTTCATCTTTCTTTAAGCTTTCCATGTTGATCACTTGGGCTTTAATTCTTGAAACTTTTTCTTTAATATCAATGCTCTCATAATATTTAGGCTTTAAACTTTAAATCCATTTTTGAATCCATGTTTTAAGCTTCAAATTGAATTCATTCTTTAAAGTACAAGCTTTCATCAATTCTTTAACGCTCTATCCTTGAGTCTTGAAAATATATCACTTAAACAATACATATTAAGTTCTACTTTGTTTGTTAGCATCAAAATAGGATATTAAACCTTGTAAGGCCAACAGGATGTGTATGAATATATAAAACTTTGGGTATTTGTATTCTAAACAATTTGTAAATAATGACTTCCATTGTTAGGTTTATATATATATATATATGTAATAGGTTGTTTACCCGGTACCCATTTCGGGTCTGGTTGTATGGAAATGGTATCAGAGTTTGACGTGGCTGATGTTTGATGGATAATTATTATTTATAGATGAAAAAAAATGGTATGAAAAATTGGGGCATCATAGCCAACCCCTCGAGAGGCACACCCACTGATGCCAGACCAATCCACCTGAAGAAGGCACTCCGTAATGCCTACGTTCAAAAGCCAACTCAGAAGCCCCCAAAAGGACCTCTTGACGGACACCTACAGACTCGTAGATAAGAAAAGAAGACCGGAGGAGAGCAAAACAAGAGGTAAAACAAATAGGTCTTTCCTTTCTATTTTTACAATCCATATGTTAAACTATGTCTGAGACTTGGAATACAGGAACTCAAACCTGAAGTTGGGTTCAATCCTGAACCTAGATTCCTACTGAACCTAAACCTAAACTAAGCCCTGAGCAAACCCAGCATTGAACCTAGCTCACGACAAAACCAGATCCCTTTGAACCCAGCACTGAACCAGACCCTAACTAGATCCCAAGCCAACCCCTATGAACCAGACCTAAGAATCACTGAAACCAGCCCCAAACTGAGCCCAAACCGACCTCGGAGCCCACCTATTTTAAACCCCTCGAAGGCCCATTCATTTTTAAAGACATTGAGCCCACCTATTTTAAAAACCCAAGCCCCTACCTTTTAAAAGATGCATGAGCCCATTGATTTTTAAAAAGCCTAAAGCCCATTTGTTTTTAAAACCCCCCGAGGCCCAAAGTTGTTTTTAAATCCAAACCCAGACCCACCATTTTTAAACCCCCGGGGCACCCTTGCTCACGAGATATCGCAATAGCTTGGCGACTTCGCTGGGGACACTAGAGAGTCGAGCGAGTAATTAATTAGGAATCACCCCAAATTCGAATTTGATAAATCTTTTAATTACTCCATCTTTTTTTGTGAATATTGTTTATATAATTGTGATTATTTGATTGCATATGTTTACTTATACTTTGTGAATGTTGTGGTAAATATTTTACATATATGAATATATTTGATTAAGTGTAAATATTTGTTTCTATATTTTTGAATAAGCATGTGAATATCTTTGATTAATTGAGCATATTTGTTTCCATATTTTTTGAATGAGCATGTGAATATCTTTGATTAATTGTGAATATTTGTTTCTATATTTGTTTGAATAAGCATGTGAAGATCTTTGATTAATTGTGAATATTTGTTTCCATATTTTTGAATAAGCATGTGAATATCTTTGATTAAGTGTGAATATTTGTTTCCATATATTTTTGAATAAGCATGTGAGTATCTTTAATTAAGTGTGAATATTTGTTTCCATATATTTATGAATAAGCAAGTGAGTATCTTTGATTAATTGTGAGTATTTGTTTCCATATTTGTTTGAATAAGCATGTGAATATCTTTGATTAATTGTGAATATATGTTTCTATATTTGTTTGAATAAGCATATGAATATCATTAATGTGGATTTATTTCTATATGTGCTTGAATAATTTTGAAAATTTGATTGTATATATGTTGAATAGGTACTTGAATATATTTGATTAAATTGTAAAATATTTGTTTCCATAATGTTTGAAATAGCATGTGAATAAATGTGGGGATAGTGGGATTAGGTTAAGCTTATGAATTCACACACTTTCACAAACCTTTTACTCGGTCTTCACCTATTAGGGTTAGAAAGGAGTGTAATAGCGTTTGTCCCTTCGTAGCAGCGCTTGTTGGGACCCGCAAACCACGCCACTCAGTTTGAGCTTGTCTAAACCCTATGGGTGAAGACAGTGGTCAGACTGGGAACCTATTGTTAATAGGGATTAGAGCCTACCCACACACACTTGTCCACATGATTCCCTCCTTTGGATAGAGCCTTGAGAAAACCCTATAAAATAGGTGCATCTACCTTGGGTTGGGACAAGATTCTCACCCTTCTCCACATGATTTAATCCAGTTCGTTGTATATATGTTTTTGAAATACTTCGTGTTGTGCCATGCATTTTGCATCCACTTTAGGCATCCATACTACTTAGCCAAGATTCTGGAAAAGCCCAATTCATCCATGAAAGATTCAAATTTTATCTCCCAAGATACTCTGCATCCATAAAAGGAGAAAGTAGATCAATCCCAATGTCATTCCCATAATTCTGGCCAAATAGTTATCTAGGTTGCATCGCATTCATGCATTTCATGCATAATTACATGCATAGCCATGCATAAGAATTATTCTCCAATGGGTCAATACTCACATTCCAATTACCTGTAAAACCAGTACGCCAAGGTGGTAGAATCAAAATCCGAAATTCCAACATTGAGCAAAGTAAGACAACCTCCACTCATCCATATAAGACTCGAAGAAAGGCTAGAGAAATGAGCAAACAGGGTCATGGTCCTTGAACAGAGTCAGGAGGAGATAAACAATAATGTTAAAGACATGTAGGCTCAGATGAGCATGGTTTTAGAGCTACTAATGAACAAAGGGAAGGCAATACAGGGCCAAGACTGGGAGATAGATTCAGATCCCACCAACTTATAGGGTTCACCCCGGTTCATGGATAAACTTCAGCACCACCACCTTTCACCGCAGAAAGACCAATGCCAAACATACCTCCACTCATCCCTACCATACCGGCATAAGGGTTCCCGGCAGTAGGAATGCCTCCAATAGTATTTTTGGATTTGGGGATAAATAGATCAGAGATAGACCGCTAAAGTGATGTGCTCGAAGAACGTCTTAGAGCAATGGAAGGGACCAATCATTTCAGGTCCATGGACCCAATTGATCTCTGCTTAGTGCCAAGGTTAACCTTACCCCCAAAGTTCAAGGTCCTACAATTTGAAAAATTTAACGGGACTCGATGCCCTTTAACTCATTTGCGCCTATACTGCTAGAAAATGGTGGCCTACTTTGATGATGAGAAGTTACTAATGCATTACTTCCAAGACAGTTTGATCGGGTCGGCCATCCATTGGTACATACAGCAAAATAGAGCTCGGGTCTATACCTGGAAGGATTTGGCCAATGCTTTTATGGCCCAATATCGCCATGTAATTGAGATGGCACCTGACCGTTTGACATTACAAGGTACACAGAAGAAATCAACTAAGACGTTTAGAGAGTATATGTATAGGTGGAGAGATACGACAATCCAAGTAAGTCCTCCTATGGATGACAGGGAGGCAATCTCCCTATTTGTTAACACATTTAAAGACCCCTACTTTGGGCATCTTCTGAGGGCTACCCCCCAAAACTTCGTGGACGTGGTATCCATATAGGAGAGGATTGAAACAGCCATCAAGACGGGCAAAGCCAAAGGCTTGGATTTAGACTCTGGTCCAAGCAAGAAGTGAACCAATAAAAAGATAGATGAAGAAGGCCAAAGGGTCCAAGGGCGTTATTCTTAGGGAGGCCGGAACCAAGGGCCCAGGAAAAATTTTGTTTTTGAACCCCCCGTTAATTAGATAGCAATTGTGGGCACAAGGCCCAAGGTTATTTCTTTCGGGCCTACACCTGCCCAGCAAAATGTTCAAACACATAAAAGAGGTTTTAATAGAGTGGAACCAATTCCTATGTCCTATTCAGAATTGTTCCCCCAATTACTCGAAAAAAAGCTCGTCTCGGCCATCCCTGGATTGGCTGTTTGACATCCCCTCCCATAATGGTATGACCCAAATGCTCGATGCGCATATCACTCCCATTCCCCTAGCCACACCATTAACCGTTGCTGAACATTTAAACACAAGGTTTAATCATTGAGGGATGCATGTTCGTTGGCATTCGATGATAAGCAGCCAAGGATCCAAGGTGATCCTCTACCCAATCATAAGGAAGGCAACGTTAGTATATTGGAAGAAGATCTAAAAGCTGAGATTAGGCAGAGGAGTATATCAATTATGGATTCGGGAGATTCCACAAATAGGCTGAATGGATGGATTTATCCTTTGACCGTAAGAGCAGAGATACACAATTGGCAAGCTTTAATTATCCGGTTCACTTCATGTAATGATTGTGTTTTCTTTATTTTGACTTTCCTTCTTTTTTGTAATCCGTTGACATTGTTGTCTCGGAAAATTTTTCTTTTCGTCAATAGAATGAATTATGCATTTCCTTATATCACTTGCATCATGAGTTCAATTGTCAAAAAGTTGTTTGCTTTTGTTTCATGCGAGGATAGGGAAAATAACAATGCCAGTATTCATGAGTTAGAAACAGGTGTTAATTTTGAAAACTTAATCCAGGAGGCAGAAGTAGAGGAAGATGAAACAATATTCCTCACCCTATGAATTCAAATGTTGTGAAGAAGTATTTTACTTAGAAACCATGCAGACTCTTAAAGGAATTCAGTAAAATATATGTGTTGTTCTAGGAATTTCATGTAAGTAAGTTACTTTTGTTTTGATCAAATGACAGATGGTCATCTTTGGCTAACCAGTTTTCCTATAAAAGAACTAAACATTGAATAATCATTCATTAAACCCTTTGAGCCTAAATCTTAAGTCATTTTCTTCAGAAGTCATTTTCCAAAAGTTTAACCGGGTTCAGGATTTTAAGCGTCTGACAAATTTTATGAGACAACAATTAATTGCCTAAAGGACGCAGACTGTTTTTATGCTACCCAAAAGAAAATCAAAAAAGAGAAACCCCTTTGCCAGCCCTTTTGAGTTCGAAAAATTCAATTCTTGCTTAAGCCATCAAATGATCACACCCCACACTGGGGCAGCTTCAAGAAGATTAGTCTCAAATGGAGTGCTAGATGAAAATAATGCTAATAGTCCTTCACAAGAAGGAAAAGCAAAAAGTACAGCAAAAGAAGAAGAAAGGGAAAAGGAAAGAATAACGGAAAAGAATGGGATATGCTTCAAATGTGATCTTTGACCAATGACTACCCTTTATAAGTTCAACGAAATTTGAGCCTTATTATACCCTTTTCTTCTCTGACCGATACCCTTTAGCCGACATTAAGGTCCAAATGAAAGTCCTGACCAGATTTGTGACACCCCAAACCCGGAAATGGGACCTAGGGATGATTTAGTTGCCTAACCTAACCTGTCCCTATATCATACAAATAACCAATGACACTGCATAATGAATGAGGGTCCGACCCCGCAAGGTTCTCAGGCACTCTATACACATCCATATACAATCATATGCGCAGCCAAAAAAGGTTCTTTCTATACATATACAGTACTATACCAGAGTCTATACACAGAACGAGGTCCAGGCTCCATACGTACAAAATGTACATCTGGGTGCCAAACATACCCCAAAACAGAAACTCGTGAAAACAAAAGTCCTAACACTTACCCAAGCGCTACCCGCAGTACACCGGTCACTACGGTCCCAACACCAGGACGCTAGTTTCGATTACTCGAAGGACCTGTAAAATATGTACGTACAGCAAGGGTAAGACACATCTCAATAAGGCAAACACAAGTTATATTGCTGCGTGGCATTTGACTGTTATCATGACAGCAAAATATACACAGTTAAATGCAATTATGGTATTTTCACAATACAATTCCAGTACACACACACACGCATACGCATGCCCATGATCTACTCGGTGTCATCACACCCCACGGCCTGTAGTCGGCCCACGATATTCGGCGTCGGCCCATAGCTGGTCCGCGATACATGGCACCACCAGCACATAGCGTAGCCCCAGGCTCCCATGGCATCGTACCGGCGCAAACTAGTGGATCCACACCCTTCGGTGATCAATCGGTAAGGCTCACGTCCTCGGATATAGAGTCGGACACTCTTGCCAAACATGGCCTAGAGATTTAATACGCACACGGATATAAAGCCGGACACTCTTTTAGTACCTGGAACAACTTGGAACCCAGTTCCTATTGCATTTCAACAAAACACAACCATGCATGCTCATATAACCAAACAAACTACACCCATTTGGTAATCCGAAAATCATGTTTTCCAATCATGTACAGTTTAAAACAAAGTCAAGGCACGACCATCCTTATTACACAATATAAATCACAATATACAAACAGTTTTCAACAAAACCAGGAATGCAACCCAATACCCCTTTTTCCCCAAAACTGTAGCATGAAAAACCCATAATTTTACCTGTTAGATCCCCCCAAATGAGAAACCAAAACACACACTGGACCGTGAACCACAGTTCTACCGAGTTCGATTTCAAAAATAACCAACATAAACTGTATTCCTTTACCTTTCCCCAAAAAGACCAATCCCGAACTCTACAACTCCTAAATAGCGAACCGAGTTCTCAAAACCTACAAAACACAATACAGAATATACTCACGACTCCGTTCTCTACCAAACTACAGGATCAAAAAAAAATTGAGAATACCTCGATTTTACACAAAAACTCGAAAATGTCGGAACGAGTTTTCGATCCATAGGTTTTGTAGAGAATCCTTCCTTGATCCTCGTGGTAACGTCGGATTATCAAATCAGACAATGAACGGAAAAGAAATCTAGAGAGAGAGAGAGAGTGATCTTCAAGTTCTAGAGAGAGAGGGAGAGGACATTTTAGATTTCTTAGCTTGGAAGTAATGGAAACTGATATTTATAGCCCTTGACTCGGCCGTCCTCGTCAACAAAATGGCGTCCTCGTCGACAAAGCCATACAGATAGCTTGTTGATGAGACAAGGACCTCATCGACGAACCTGATATTACCGGTTTCCCGAAATCCCTCGGTCTCTCCTCGTCGAAGTGCCTCTGAATTTCGTAGATGAGCAGAACCTAGACTTTATTGACAAACTTTGGCTTCGTCAACAAACTTTGATCAATTACCAATTTACCCTTCTTTCATATAATCAATCCATATATCACAGTTCGGGTTCTTACAAGATTGGTACATGCTTTGTTGTCTCTAAAGATTTTTTAGACTCAATTTTGAGTCTGAAGCATGTAATGACTTGATTCTAAAAAGGTACGTATGTAGCTTGTTCAAATAACAAGTTTGGTTAATACTTTGCAAATACTCCGCCACAAACTAGGATAAAAAATGTCATTTGGGGAAAGGGTTTTTGAGCCTTAGTTTCCCTTTTCTTCTAGAAAGCTAGATCCTTAAGCCTACGTTTTGCCCAAGTCCTAAAGACTATCTTGAGATCAAAACATGGGTTGAACTTGACTAAACTTGGGGCAACAGTTAAACAAGAGAGTTCCAATGGTTTCAGAGCAAAATAATACAAAAGAGGAGAAGTTTCCTTCGATAAAACTGGGGCAGTCTATAAAAGGAGAAAAATAGGATTCAACCTGATAAATTAACATCAACCTCATATGGCTTTCGAGTAATGGTATAAACTTTTTCCTTTGGAATAGCATGTGAACATGGTAAAACATCTATTTTGTGCATATGATCTCTTGATTTAGCAAATTGATGTCCTAAATGCATGATCATTCATCCTTCTCAAAAAAAAAAAAAAAAAAGCCTTTTCACTCTTCAGAAGCTCCAAAAGGAAGAACTTATAGTTATCCTGCAAAGCTTAGTCAGATCATTGACATATTTTCTGTAAAAGTTGTCCTTAAGGGAATGATTAGATGATGAAGAAAAGATATGAAACACGAGTGAGGTAGAAAAAGCAACATGCATACATATAGCATCGTGCATATTATGTGACATGCATCATTATGCATATGTACGTATAGCAATATGCATGCATCCCTACATTCTAACATCATGAGTAGCAACATACATTCACCATATAGACTTATTCAGTCATACTTGTCTAGTTGTATAGGTTTTTGTACATCTTTTTTCATCCTTGTATAAAGCAATCCTTGTCTAAATATTGGGGGACTAGCCCAAGTCTAAGTCAAACCGTCCACCTTGAAACTAAGGCATTGGCCCTCAAGTCCAAATTATTTTATCTACTCTAAAAAAGAGGCATCGGCCCTCAGGTCCAAATTGATTTTGTCTACTTTGAAACCAGGGCATTGGTCTTCAGGACCAAATTGTATTATCTACTTTGAAATTGGAGAACGCATGTCCAAATTGAGTCATCTATCATCTTTCAAAGGCTCTTGGGATCCCACACTTGAGCAGTCATCTGGCTCTCAAGATCCTACACCTGAGTAGTCATCTTCCTAGCTCTCGGGATCCTAGACCCGAGTAATCATCTTGTTGTGATAAAAAAGAAACTAAATTAAAATTAAAATTATTTAATTAATTAAATAATAATAAATTATTATTATTAATTTAATATTATTATTTTTATATATATAAAGGTTAACTTCCTGAGGAAAATAACTTCCTTAGGATTACAGAGAGCATTTGTCTCTCTCTCCCCATCTCTCTCCTCTGCCACTTCTCTCTCTCTCCTCGATTTTCTCGGCTAAACATGGGCCGATTAGAGAACGAAAAATACCTATGAGTTCCATTCTCCGCCACCGACATTTTAACCGGAGTGGATTTATCGTAGGAGTGTCGTAGGCACTACTCCTGAGGTGAGATAAGGGTAATAAATTATGTTAGGAATTTTTATAATTTAACCGATTAAATTGTAATATGAAATTACAGGAATTATATACATGTTTTTCTGAATATTTTGGTATATGAAAACTAGATTTTGGATTATTGTTATTATTATTGTAATAAGTTAATTAAATGGGTGTTTTTGAGCTTAGGGATTTTATAATAATTGTTAATTTAAAGTTGAACCGATTGAATTAAAGTGTTTGATTTTTGGATTATTGTAGTAGATTTTCTGAATGATTTGACTGGTTGAAATTATTAGTTTGAGTTGTTAAACATGTTTTGGTAAATGATTAAAGTGAGTAGGGTTGGCTATCTCCATTTTTCCTTTAAATATATATTTAAAGTTAAATAAATAGTGGAGATAATTAAACTGGTATTTTCGGTAAAACAGATATAGGGTATATAAAATTTCCTATTTTCCAGTAGTTTATATAATTATAATTATTGAATAAATTGTGCGGCATGAGGTTTAATTATATTTTATTGCATAATTGAATCTGAGTATTTTTGTGGTATTATCGTGAAAATGTGATTTGGACTATTTGATGGAAATACTGGTATATATATACTAGTATTTCTTCTAGAATGGTTGAAAAGAATGCATGTATAGTAAATAATTATGGTGGCATATAGACCATGAGTAGTTTTATCAAATTGCAAAGTATGGTTTAAGAACTCTGATGGACCATAGATCGCTTGGTACCGTAACTACAGTAATGAAGAGTTAGTGCAACCACACGTCTCGAGGTGAATGTTGGTATTGAATAGTCAATTAGGTTAGTGAAGTGTAGAGTTCCCCCTCGAATCTAGACCAGTATGGGAAAGCCAGTCGTACTAGAAGATATGGAGTGTAGTTGACTTAGCCTGGTGGCAGGCCGGTCAGGGTTAAGCCTACGTGTAGTGACCCAAAGAATAATGGTATTTAAATAATAGAGAGGGAGGAAAATGGAAATAGTAACAGAAGGAGGAAGCTGACTTCATCGATGAACGCACTTTGGACGTAATAATTCAAAGAAATTTATCAGGGCCTCATTGACGAACACAAGGTACTCGTCAACGAAGGTACAAGAGGACCTCGTCGACGAGGAAGTATTTCGTCAACGAGGAGATACCAAGAGTGGATTCTTGGAAGTCTGAAATTCATCGACGAGGGTGCAAGTTCATCAACGAACTTTCTACAAGACTCATTGATGAGGTGACGTGGCTCGTCGACGAATCCCGCAGTATAAATAGTGTTCAACTTGGATTTTACGCAGAAATTTTAGCTGAGAAACCCTCTTTCTCTCTCCTACGGTCCCTTACCCTTCTTTCTTCGATTTTGGCCCCATCAGTCGCTAGATCGACGATATGAGGCCACCATGACGCTCCTGGCGGAGTTCCCTTTAAGTCTGCTATGGTGGATCATCGGTGGGATTGAGTCGAATTTCTCCCCAGAACCAAGGTAAGGCCTTTAATTTAGTTTCTGGCTTTCTGGCAGCTGTAGGAAATGATGTAGGCCACGAAATATTAATATTTTGTTTTGGAAAATGTGGTTTTCAGGGTGTGAAATAGGAAGCCCTTCGGGTGTAGGATCGATACACGATAGGGGCTTTTCGATAGTTTGGTAAGGGAAACATGCTATGCTAGGAAAACTTAGTATGATTTCAGTATGAAGTTTATGTTTTACCAGATTATTATTCAGAGCAGAAATTTATGCAATTTATTATTGATGTTAAAATATTTTAAATTATGGTGTGGCATGAAGTATGAAAATAGTATATGAAAAATAGGATAGCAACCAAAAGGGGGGTGAATTGGTTTATTTAGATTAAACTTATTATTTTTCTTTTATTCTTACTGGTTGATTCAAGACTCTAAAAGTGAATTAATCAATTTGCAATTTAAACCAAATCACACCACAAACTTAAAACAAAATACAATTCAATCATATATAAAACTCAACCAATCATTCAAGAATAATTTTTCCCTTTGATAGAAGTCCTGCGGCTATTTTGCAAAGCCTGTTTTGAATGAATTTTTTTTGCTTTATTTCTTAACCAAGATTTTCGAAAATTAACCAACGTACTCCCTTTTGAGTTTTCGCAAACGGTTAATAAAAACGTACTTTCTTAAATCAAGAGACTTCCCTGAATATGATGTATAAGCCCTGCAACCTGCATTTGATATACACAGTATATAATGCGGAAAGTAAAAAGAGTAACGAGAAGAAGAACACTGAGATTTACGAGGTTTGGCTTATTCCCAGCCTACGTCCTCGCCATTGGTCAATTCTACCAAAGGATTCCACTAAGTATGCTCTTTATCGGGCAAAGCAAGCCTTTACAAAAATCCCTCTTTTAGGTAGAGAAACCTCTCCAAGTGAACAATCCTCACTCGGTACAACGATCCAAACAAGCCTTGAACCGTCAATAATACAAAGAGATTACTATAATGATCTGTGTACAAAAGAGACTCTCGAAACAGAGTAGAGTTGTACAAGTTAGAGCACAATCAATACTTCAATCAAATAAACAATAAAGAAACTATGAAGCTCAAGTGTTTAGAGATCACCAAGAGTTTGTTTTGAATAATCAAACTCAGAGTATGTATCTTGGCTTTGATATTTCAGCAGAGTTTCAGAACTTTTCTCTCAGATGGAGTGTGAGTAATAGAAAGCTTTGAGAAATTGAATGCTTTAATTTCAAGAGAGCCGAGTAATTGCTTGGATGATAAAATTCTTGAGTTTAAAAAAGTATTTATAGGCATTCTTGGCTTAGTTTCCTTGTTCCCCAAATATCTTTGAGTGGTCTCCAAGTTTTTTCAACGTTCATATTTTGAAAAACCAAATTTTGAAATTTGCCCGTTGGAGTTAAAAAAAAATAAAACCCGTGGAGTCAGTCGGCTGGATAGAAAAAAGACTAGTTTTTCTTTTTGATTTTTCATAAAATATTTCAGGGATTTAAAAATGAGTTTCTTAAGTTCATATTGGTTCCTTAAACAGCTTCATATTTTCTAAATTGTCACTTGATACGAAGTACTTACATCAAGTTTTTCTTAAACATGATGCTTCAAGTCTTTGATAAGCCTCTTGACTTCAAGTCTCTTTTTATCTTTAAGCTTTTAAGTATTTAGACTTCAAGTCTTCTTCTTTACTGCTTGAAAAGATTTGTTGAAGCTTTCTCTTGACATGATAAAAATGCACAACTTGTTCTCTTGATGATACTTTAATTCATAGCTTCTTTCTCTTGATGATACTTTAATTCATAGCTTCTTTCCAAAATAGTAGTATTATTATGAAGAGTAATTTCATACAATTTGACATGTTAAATTATGCAGTTAAAGGTTTTATAATATGTTATGTAGTATCAGCATTTTCAATTTTAGTTATTTGTACTACTCTTAACTAGGGTTAATTTTTACAGATCCACATCTCAGTAGCCACACACTAGTAATAACATGTTTCGTCTTACTAAGCTTTGGCTCATCCCAATGTTGAATTATTTTTTAGGTGAGCCAGTTGGGCGAGCGGAGCAGGCTCGCCGATAGAGGAGCTATTAGTCTATCCTTTTTTAGGGTGAGTGTTTTTGGGGTTAAATTTTGTTAGCTCTGGTATTAGTAAGAGTAGTTTTTGAGAGTACAGTGAAATATGTAATATTTGTGGAATACTTAGACACTCTAGTATTGTACATATATAAGGTTGTGTTTCATGTTATTTACTTTCCGCTATGTAGGAAATTGTTTTAATTTAAAATAGTAAAGAATTTATTTATAAGTAGGTCATTACATTACGGGCCACACAACCCGTCATGGGGGGAATTATGTCATTTATCCATTCGAGAGTGAGTTCTTATATTCATATTTGTAGATTCGACCAAAGTATAGTTATATGAAAATAAAGCATATTTAACAGAGTATAACAGAGCAGAGTATTCCAGAGGCTACAGTTTACAGAGTATAGTTGCAAAGTATTTACAGTACACAGCTTATGGTTGCAAAAGTATTAACAACTTACCGTATATAGTATTTATATAGGTGCGAGTTATAGTATGTATGTGAAAGTTATTTATAGTAAAGTATTAAATGTATTTTATACTGTAGCATTACATGTGATTGGAACGACGTAAACTTTTCGCCCAATGGCTTACTAAGTAAGGTGAGTGCCTTGATAAGTATCAATTGTAGTCTCACCCAACTAAAAGGGCAAGGTTACATAAGGTATCAAAGCAAAGGGGCATTACATGTATGGGCGTGTAATCTCCCTTATGATCAGGAACTCTCGCTTATAAATATTTATGTGTGTGTGTGTGAGTACAGTCTGCATGTGTTTTCTCAGTTGATGTTGATTAACAAACAGCTATATTTTGTATACACTAAAACTCATTGGTCACACACTGATGATGATTTAATCCTTCTTACTAAGAGGTGTCTCACCCTATTATGATTAATTATTTTTCAGATGACCTTTGGAGTATGACAGTAATCAGAATAGCGCAGTGGAAGCATGGGTGGGACTAGATAGTAAAATTTAGAATAAATGTTAATTTTATTATTCAAGTTTATCTTGAAATTCCTAAGGATGTATTAAATTGATTTTAGAGATATTGTTGATATTTTATTAATGTTTTGATGAATTTAGAACCTTATTGTGATATTGGGATATTTATTGTAATAAAAGATGGTTTTTAGTACTCTGATAATTGTTATGGAAATCTTCTGCTGTGTATTTAGGTGGTATTTAAGATTTATTTATAATAACACCTCGAGCCCCACTTGGTGGGCTCGGGGCATTATACATCTGGCTCTCAGGATCCTACACCAGAGTAGTCATCCTCCTAGGCTCTCGAGATCCTACACCCAAACAATCATCTGGTTCTTGGGATCTTACACTTGAGTAGTCATCTTCCTAGGCTCTCGGGATCCTACACTCGAGCAGTCATTTGGCTCTTAGGATCCTAAACCTTAGTAGTCATCTTCTTGGCTCTTGGGATCCTACACTCGAGTAGTCATCTAGCTCTCAGGATCCGATACCTAAGTAGTCATCTTCCTGGCTCTCGAGATCCTACACCTGAGCAGTCATTTGGCTCTCAGGATCCTACACTTGAGTAGTCATCTTCCTAACTCTCGGGATCCTACACTTGGGTAGTCATCTTCCTAACTTTTGGGATCCTACACCCTAGTAGTCATCTAGCTCTTAGGATCCTACACCTGAGTAGACATCCCCCTAGGCTCTAGGGATCCTACACCCGAACAGTCATCCGGCTCTCAAGATCCTACACCTGAGTAGTCATCTTCCTAGCTCTTGAGATCCTACACTCAAACAGTCATCTAGCTCTCAGGATCCTACACCCAAGTAGTCACCTCCCAGAGGCTTTCGGGATCCTACACCTGAGTAGTCATCTTCTTGGTTCTCGTGATCCTACACCTGAGCAGTCATCCGACTCTTAGGATCCTACACCTGAGTAGTCATCCTCCTAGGCTCTCGAGATCGTACACCCGAACAGTGATCTGGCTTTTAAGATCCTACACTTGAGTAGTCATCTTCCTGGCTCTCAAGATCCTACACTCAAGTAGTCATCTGGCTTTTAGGATCCTACACCTGAACAGTCATCTCGAGATCCTACACCCGAGTAGTCATCTAGCTCTCAGGATCCTACACCTGAGTAGCCATCTTCCTAGCTCTCGGGATCCTACACCCGAATAGTCATCTGGCTCTCTGGATCTTACACCTAAGTAGTCATCTTCCTAGCTCTCGGGATCCGACACCCGAGTGGTCATCTTCCAAAAGCACTCGGAATCCTACACCCTAGCATTCATCTAGCTCTCAGGATCCTACCCCTGAGTTGTCATCTTCCTAGCTCTCGAGATCCTACACCTAAGTGGTCATCTTCCAAAAGCTCTCGAAATCCTACACCCTAGTAGTCATCTAGCTCTCAGGATCCTACACCTGAGTTGTCATATTCCTAAGTCTCTGGATCCTACACCCGAGTGGTCATCTTCCAAAAGCTTTCGGGATCTTACACCCAAGAATTCATATGCAATTCTTCGCAAGTCATTTTATGATAACCCATTGTGGGTCCTTATTAACTTCTAACTTCCAATCAAAAGCTACTAACTACTAATGGCTCAGAAGACTTAATGAAATAAGGTGTTTCATCTCGGTATCAAATAGATCAGTTTGCTCTAACTTGGTAAAAATAGGCATCTTTTATCTTTAGAGCCATGTCGCAACAAAATAATAGAGGAATAGCCCCCACTTTCATTTTCAAGTAACAATGCCTATAAAAAAAGGGTAGCTGTAGACACCCTAATTTTTACTAGGTCATTTTAGTTATAAAGCTAGGGACCTGAATCAAATTTGTCTAAATTTTGGAGGTTGCAATTCCTTGGATTTCAATTGATTTACTTAGACATGTTCCTAAGTGTCCCTAACCAGGTTTTTCAAAATCATATCATTGGAAATTTAAATAAGGTTAGGAATTTCTAAAAAAAAACATTGCCTTGTCAAAATTGGTAGATTAACTGAAGGTCCTTGAATTTTTAATTCATATTCATGCATGAGTAAGAGCTCTAAGTTGATTACCCACCTAATCATGTTCTTAAGTGCCCGTTATTTCAAGACCAAGTCATGGGAATTTAAGTGGTGTAAAGTCATTTGCTTTGGCAAAATTTGTTGATTAATTGAAAATCATTAAAGTCCTGTTTGTTTTCAGACATAAATACGGGGCTCTAGCATGCATAAATAAGTAAGTCATTTTAATAAAGGGGCACGAGCCCAAGTGCTGAAATGTAAATAATATACAATAGAAAGGAAAATAGTACAATACTGGAGATACTGAAATAAAGGGAAATATCATACATGCAAAAGAAATAGAAATGAAATAAAAAACGTATCCAAATCTCCAAGGTCTCGTACAAGCATATCCTTCCTGTTTTCCAAATTAGAAAGAAAAAAAAATCAGAGTTGTTAAATGAAAATTCAAAATAAACATGTGCGCCCAAATCTCCATTAATTGGAGAATTTACTAAATCGCGAGAATTGGGGAACAAAATTCTGTTGGAACGGATTTTTGCTAGGAAGGAAAGAAGGAAGAAAAGACTGATTAGAAATTGCCTAAACCAACCTTATAAATAGGGAGTCTCGCATAGAGCACAAGGGTGGGGGGGGGGGGAATTAAGCAATTGATCATACAATTGAGCAATTAAGAGAAAGAATCAAGGGAAGAAGAGAAAGAAATTGAGAGAAAGTTCACATTAAGCGGGGAGAACCGAAGCTAGAAGAAAGAAAAGTTGCAGCATTCCCATAGAGGCTCCCAAGACTTGTAGCCAACCCCTCAAGAGGCACACTCACTGGTGCCAGACCACTCCATCTGAAGAAGGCACTTCGTAGTGCCTACATCTAGAGGCCAACTCAGAAGCCCCTAGAAGGACCTCTCAATGGGCACCTACAAACTCACAGATAGGAAAAGAACACCAGAGGAGAGGAAGACAAGAAGTAAAACTAGTAGGCATTTCCTTCCTATTTTTACAATCCATATGTTAAACTATGTCTGAGACTTGGAATGCAGGAACTCAAACCCAAAGTTGGGTTCAATCCTGAACTTAGATCCCAACTGAACCTGAACCTAAACTGAGCCCAGAGCCAACCCAACTCACCACCAAACCGAATCCCATCGAACCCAGCACTGAACTAGACCCTAACCAGATCCTGAGCCAACCCCTCTGAACTGGACCTAAGAATCACTACAACCAGTCCCAAACTGACCTCAAAGCCAACCTATTTTGAACCCCTCAAAGGCCCATTCATTTTTAAAGACACTAAGCCCACCTATTTTAAAAACCCAAGTCCTTACCTTTTAAAAGATGCACGAGCCCATTGATTTTTAAAAAGCCCAAAGCTCATTTGTTTTTAAAACCCCCTGAGCCCAAAGCTGTTTTAAATCCGAACCATTTTTAAACCGCCAGGGCACCCTCACTCACAGGATGTCGCAATAATCGATTTTTGACTTGTATCTCTCTTTCCCTTATTTTACATGTACTCACTAACAACATAAATGGCTACCGTTGCACCATTAATCTTTTTTAAAATGACAAATATATAGAATAAACTTCGCATGCCTACTCCCATAAACGCTGAGGTCATAAAAGATGAAATCAAATATTAAAGTTTCTAGCTTATACGGACATGGTAAACCTACAAATCATCCTATTTATAATATTAAATTTTATTAGACTACTTTTACTTTGTGTTCAAGGCTTAGAATTCAAACATTAGATTCTTATTTGTGTGGATTTAGATAAAACTTACTATAAATTTTTCCAAATATATTCACACAAACCAAATCCAACTTCCAAATTCATGTTCCAAACTATCTTACTAAAATTATTTTAAATTTTGCATCCTATGGATGACGTAGGAGAAACATTTGAGATTTTACCTCCCACGAGTACAGGAAATTGCCAAGCTCTCAAGTGTGGATGAGTCTCAAATTCTTGTGCTTATGTTAAATAGGTAAATATGTATAAAAACTTCAAAACTCAATACAATTGTACCTTTGAAATGTGAACTGAGTTCCATAAACTACACAATTAAGGTATAGCTGAACACATTATCAAAAAGACATACCAAATATTATTTAAATCCAAACCTACTACCAAAAAACATAACTCTATTCCATACTCAAAAAATTGACATAAGAAAATATATCCAATTGCTTTCATAATTATTACACCAAGTTGCAAGCATTTCTACTATGGTTAATAAAATACATACATGAATCATTTGGCACTTTTAACTTTGACAAAGATAATGTGCTCAGCACACAAACCTAATTATAAATAAGGAAAAACCGTATGCATATTTTTAAAAATTTAGAATATAAAACATGTATTTATTAATATTTAAGCACATTTGCATTTAAAAGAACCATACATGAAAACATAATGATGGAATTTATGACTGCTAATGCAAATCTAAACCAAAAAGTTATCATATTCGTGTAATTTTTGCTATAGTTATGTGTAAGTGCAATTGTAAGTGAAATCCTTTGGAAGTATCCACATTGCAATTATAAATGCTTACATAGTTTCTAAAATGTTAAGAAGTTTGAATTAAAATGTATATTCAATGGAAGATCAAAAGCAATAAAATTTCTTAGCAAAATCAATTAATTCATATGTTTACTTGATGTAAAGCTTTTAAAATTAGCTAATTTCTTACATGATTGTCTTTCTCCAACATAAATCATCAATAATTCAATAAGAATATTACAATTTTACACCATAATTATGACGCCCTGATTTTTCATACAATTATATATATATATACAGTAATCAATAAATCAATAATCTTCCACATCACAAACTCTGATACCATATCAACATAACCCGACCCGAAATAGGGTACTAGGTAATCAGTTCATCATATACACACATTCCTAGTAGCGGAAGTCAATATTTATAAACTATCTAGAATACAAATAACCAGAGTTCTATACATCCATACACAACCCAAAAATCCATAACATTCTCTAGGGGATTACACAAACAGATCCCCAACACAAACACTTACCCTAACTATCAGGGTACCAGCTCCCCTCTATCATGAAACTCTATCTCCTGGTCTGTTACGTTTCCCTGAAATATTTAAAAATTTGGGTGAAACACCTCTCAGTAAGATGGAATAAATTTACAATGTGTGGCACATGATTTTAGTTATACCATAATACACTTCTTAAATGATCACCCTCACTATTAATACATGCCCAGAAGGACATATATAACAATCCTTTGGAGGTTTCCTATAGATACTCGAACCATGAAATAAGGAAATTAAATAAGAAAGGAAACAATGGATTTTCAGCAGGCTTCGTTGATGAACTCCATGTTCTTGTCGACGAAGGCCTATCTGAGGTTTGTTGTCGAAATTCAGAGCTTCATTGACGAAGAGATCAAGAACGTTCAAAAAAATATCAGGCATAGGGTTCGTCCACGGGGTCCTTCTTTCATCAACGAACGACCTTTGGGGGTTCGTCGACGAATTTGACTTAGTCAAGGGGTCTATAAATAGGATATTTTGCTTGCTTCTTTATTAAGAAACTTGATTTCTCTCTCTCTCTCTCTCTCTCTCTCTCTCTCTCTCTCTCTCTCTCTCTATAACCCACGCCCCTACTCTTTCTCTCTATGATTTCTCACCACTTGTTGGAAAATTCGACAAAAGGAGTTACTACGAGGATCTAGAGGAGATTCTCTACAAGTCTAGCGGAGCATATTTTTTATTTGAGCATTTTGGGCGTTACCCCAAAATCAAGGTAAGTAGGTTTTTAAGGCTTTATGGTTGTTGTGAACTATAGGAAGGCTTAGGAAATGATTAATGGTTGCTGATCTAGAGGTTGTGTTGATTTATTTAGGAAAATTGTGGTTTCAGGATTTTGAACTGCAAACACCGTAAGGCGTGGAGTCTGGGATTTTCAAGGGGCTTTCTTGTAAGCCAGGTAAGGGGATTTGTCTTGCATCAGTTACTTTTGAAATCTGAACCAGTTAAACTATATTTTATGATTTCGGAAAAATTAGGGTTTTGGGGTATGGTCTCCATTTTTATTTTTTGGAGATGCTTGAAACCTTGTTTTATGTAAATTGTAGTTTTACAAAGCATTTATTGTATTATAGCATATTTAATCAAATGAGTGTGACATGAGATGGTAAATGTGAATGAACTGAACTAGTGAAATATTGGTATGAAAAATGGGAACTGGAGTTCTAAATTGTTTTCAAGGGATGTGGAAAATGAGATGTCAATGTAAGACGGAGGGTCATGAATGCCTGGTAATGCTGATGAATGAATGAGTTTGTGAAAAATACTGGAATTGCTTAAATGATTTATGGAATGGAAAAAGGTTACTTTGCTTTCATTATAAATTGTATATATGATGTATGAACCACCTAAGGAACTGGTTACTATGGAAGCACGGTACCATTACTAGTGGATGATAAAGTGCAACCACGCTTTATTGGTAAGGGTGGGTATCTGAGAAGTCCATTGGTCACTGGCCCTGATGTTTGATCCAGGGTGGGATTGTGTAAGAAATCGACCCAAGAAGTCCAGATTAAATAAATAAGTAAAGGGTAAAAAGGTAAAATTAGCAGGCTTCGTCGACAAAGCCATTGTTCTCGTCGATGAAGGCCTCATACTGTTTGTCGTCGAAATTTAGAGTCTCATCGATGAAGATACCGAGCGAGTTGTAAAATATCATAATAGGGTTCATCGCCGAAGGTAACGGTTCGTCGACAAAATGCTTAGATGATTCGTCAATGAAGGAGCCGTCTCTTGGACAAATTGGACCAGGTCAAGGGTCTATAAATAGGATATTTTGGTTGCTTCATTGCTAAGAAACTCAAATTCTCTCCCTCTCTCTCTAGAACTCGAAGGAGACTCTCTCTCTCTCTAAGATCTCAAGCCGTCTGTTACACGAATCAACGATTCGACGTTGCTACATGGATCAGGAGGAGAATCTTTATGTTTATAGCAAATCGGAACTTCGTTTCAAGAATTTTTAGGTTTTATCTCAAAATCAAGGTAAGGGTTTAAATCTATTTTCGGTTTAGTAGATCTATAGTAGGTAGGATTGTATTAAAGTATTGTTCTTCGGTTTTTAGGTTTTGGGAACTCGGTTCGCTATTTTGGAGCCGTATAGTTGTGTTTTAGTTTTTGGGGAAAGGTAAGGGGATTCTGTTTATATCAATTATTTGTGAAATCTGAATCGGAAAAACTGTGGTTTACGATGATACGAATGTTTTGGTTACTTGTTTGGGAAAATCTATTAGGTGAAATTATGGGATTTTCGGGTTTACGATTTTTGGGAAAATTGGGGTTTCTGGTATCATCTCAGTTTCTGTTGGAAAATCATATTTTGAATAAATTGTACTATAGGGATGATCGTACCTTTATTGATTTTAAACTGTATTCTCGAAGTAATTATGATGTAATTGTTTATTTACCAAAATAAGTGTGGAATGAGCATGTATATTTAAATGATTTGAGTTGTGAATCGTTGAAATGAGATATAGGAACAGGAGTTCCAAATTGTTTCAGGTTTTCTGAAAATGCCGAGTCGAAATAATACCATAGAGGATATATCAAAGCGAGCCAGATTAAAATGCCGCAGGCTAAGATATCTAACCGAGTCAGAATAATACCGTAGGTGGCCGAGTCGGTTAACTACCGTAGGCTCAGATATTCGGCTTGAGGCCGAGGGTGTAAAATACCACCTATGATTCCGGTTTATCACCAAAGGGTGTGAGATACCATATTTGCGCCGGTTAAATCCTGTGGAGGCTTATGCTATGCCAGGTTATCGGGGGCACAGTGTAATGTGGCCAACTTAGGCCGAAGAGTGTGATGACACTGATAGATCGATGTGATTTGTGAACTATACTAAAATTGTATTGTGAAAATGCTGGAATTGTGAAATGTTATTTTTTACTGTTGAAATAACACTCATGTGGCAACACACTGTCTCACCCTAATCATACAAATGTGTTTCAGGTCTTTAAAGTAGTCGACACTAGAGTTCTAGCGTTTTGGGAGCTTGGTTGTTGGTTAGAGCTGTATTAGCACTTGTGTAAGTACTAAACTGTGGTCAGGGAGTAATTTTGGGTTATATAGACACCCGGGGGTACGTTTTGTATTATGTGACATAGATTCTGGTTTTGTATAGATTTTGATATGGTGTTATGAATGTAATAGGTTGAATATTTCCGCTGCGTATATTGTGCATGTGATGGTGTATAGGGTATACGGGAACCCTATGGGGTCGGACCATTATATTGTGTAGTATCATAGATGGTTGTATGATACAGGGACAAGTTAGGTTACTAAATCACACCCTAAGGCCCATTGCCTAGTTCGGGGCATGATAACTTGGAATCAGAGCTAACCAGGTTATTAGGTCCTATATACTTGGTTAGGCGTAATTAGGTGAACATACCAGAGTATAAGATGTAGAGAATGGGTGGTGTAGGTCGAGGGTTGTCTTGTAGCTACATAGGGATTTATTGAGGGTAATTTATGTTTTTCCTAGAATGACGATTTTAGTAAAATCACGGCAAACCATTGATGGTTTCGTGTAGGTGTGGTGAGGCAGATCTAGACCTGAGAGTCTAGAGGTTAACATGATTATTCTGCAATAATTGTGTTAATTGTGCTATGATATAGGAATACTAACAGAGTCCTATCCTATTTTTAGAATGGAGCCCAAGGATAGCAACTGGAATAGTAGCTCGGAGGGGACTACGAGTGAAGGGTCTCCTTCCGTGCCTCAGGGTTTGACCAGGCAGATTATGCAAGAGATTGAGCGAAGTGTTAGGGGACGTAAGTGTTTGCCTACTACTACGAGTTACACCATTAATAAGTTCACCCACATGCATCCACCGACATTTGTACGAGGATCCGACCTGATAGTGGTGGAAAACTGGGTGCAGAAGTCGAAAAAATACTGAATCTTCTGCACTGCACCGACAAGAAGAAAGTTCTCTATGCTATGTTTTAGTTGACAAGAGAAGCTGAGAGATGGTGGATGGCTGCGAGTCTACTTGAGGAGCAGAGAGTCAATTCATCAGGGATATCGTGGAGCCATTTTAAGGAGGTATTCTTTGAAAAATACTTCCCGGCTTCCACCCATGACGCAAAGGTAGACGAATTCTCGAGTCTAGCCCAGGAGACCCTGACAGTGTAGAGTTACGCAGCTAGATACATCGAGCTATCTCGCTTTGCACCGCTTATGATCTCGAATGAGTGCGAAAAGACTTGGAGGTTCAAGAAGGGTCTGAGGAAGGATATTCGTAGGCTAGCGAGAATGCTATAGATTTGGGAGTTTCCTGTTTTGGATAAATCCGTCGTGGTTGAGGCTAGTCTCCTAGAGGATGAGGTGGTACGGGATCAGAAGAAGAGGTCAATGCCTTCTGGTTCTCAGACTGGTTCTCGTCAGGGGCAGTGGAAGAAAAGGAACTATGGTTTGAGTAATCTCTAGGGCATGGAACCATGGGGTCCACAAGGGAATTGACGTCGTGAGCGTTGTACTAGGTGCAATAGATGGCATGATGGTGAATGCCAGCCATTTATGGGTAACTGTTACAATTGTGGCAAATTGGGCCACAAGTCCCGAGACTGTTGTATGTAGATAACTGGTACGCCTGCACCAAGTTAGAACTGGGGAAATAATCAAGTGCCTTAAGGAAACTTTCAAGGAAACACAACTCAGGCGAGAGTGTGCTTGCTTACTCCAGCCGATGTAGAGCATGCTGGCAACATGGTGATAGGTGCCATGTTACTGTTTTCAAACAAAGTTATTGTCCTATTCAATTTAGAAGCAACCCACTCCTTTATATCTGCAAACCTTGTGAAACTGTGTTAGGTTGAAACCTAAGTGATGGAGGAGGGGTTGTCTGTGGCTACACCAATTGGGAGTGTGGTGATCTGTAGAAAGATGTTAAGGAACTGCCCAATGGAAATTCAGGGAAGATCGTTACCAATGAATATAATAGTGTATGATATGTTCAGTTTTGAGGTTATACTGGTGATGGATTGGTTATCCTCTAGTTTTTCTGTGATTGACTGTCGTAGGAAAGTGGTGGTGTTTAGGCCTCCTAGGGAACAGGGGTATGAGTTCGAAAGATCGTGTGTGCGTTCGACACCACAGATTCTGTCCGCAATGTAGGCGACAAGGTTACTCTTGGACGAGTGTCACGGGTACCTAGCTTGTGTGAAGGAACCACCTCAAGATGATCTGAAACTCAAAGATAACCGAGTGGTTAACGAATTTCCAGATTTATTCCCGGAAGACTTACCTGGTTTACCTCCTGATCGTGAGGTGGAGTTCGCTATTGAATTTCTGCCAGACAAGACACCAATTTCTAAAGCTCCATACCAGATGACTCCGGAACTTAAAAAGTTGAAGGAGCAGTTATAGGAACTACTGGATAAAGGTTTAATCAGACCTAGTGTTTCGCCTTGGGGAGCTCTATTATTGTTTGTAAAGAAGAAGGACGAGTCAATGAGAATATGCATTGATTACCATGAGATCAACAAGGTAACAGTGAAGAACTGATACCCATTGCCTCATATAGATGATCTATTTGACCAGTTGTAGGGAACACACGCCTTTTCGAAGATCGATCTATGGTTAGGGTATCATCAGGTGAAATTTAAGTCTCAGGATATGGTAAAGATTGCTTTCCAAACCAGATATGGTCGCAACAAGTTTCTGGTCATGCCTTCTGGGTTGACTAACGCTCCGACAGTATTTATGGACCAAATGAACAGGTTTTTCATGAATACCTGGACCAGTTCATAGTGGTATTTATTGACGATATTCTAGCATACTCTAGGAGTCCAGAAGAGCATGAAAACCATCTGAGATTGGTGCTTTAGATACTACGAGAAAGGAAGTTGTATGCTAATCTAAAGAAATGCGTGTTCTGGTTGAAACTAGGTCGCATTCTTAGGCTACATCATGTCGGGAGGTGGTATCTCAGTTGATTTAGGTAAGATTGAAGCAGTGGTTGACTTGGTGAAATAGAAAAGCGTGTAGGATGTTCAGAGTTTCCTAGGACTAGCTGGGTACTACCGGTGGTTTGTGGAGGGATTTTCTAAGTTGTCTGGTCCTTTGACACGGTTAATGAGGAAGAATGTGAGATTTGATTGAACCGATGAGTGCGAGAAGAGTTTCTAGAAGTTGAAACATCGACTGGTCACTGCTCCGGTGTTAACCATCTCATCTAGGGACAGTGGTTATATGATTTATAGCAACGCATCTCTGAAGGGCTTGGGATGTGTGCTAATGCAATAGGGAAAAGAAATTGCTTATGCTTCTCAGCAACTCAAGGAGTACAAGAAGAATTACCCCACGCATGATCTGGAGTTAGCGGTAGTGGTGTATGCGCTGAAGATCTAAAGACACTACCTTTACAGTGATAAGTGTGAGATCTTCACAGACCACAAGAGCCTCAAATACTTTTTCACATAGAAGGAGTTAAACATGAGGCATAGAAGGTGGTTTGAACTGATCAAGGACTACGATTGCACCATTAGCTATCCTCCAATGAAAGCTAATGTGGTAGGTGATGCGTTGAGTCGGAAATCAGAGCATGCGTCAGTATCTGTAGTAGTAGGTCAGCATCATATCAAATGAAATCTAGAGAGTCTGGTGTGGAATTGGTGGATGGTAATCACCAAGCTTTAATTGCTAGTTTGGTGATCCAGTCGACATTATTTGAGAGGATTAAAGTCGCGTAGGCTAATGATGGGGAGTTAGTAGAGATTATGGAGAAAGTACAGCAGGGGTCAGTTGTAGATTTTAACATCTCCGAGGGAGGTGTGTTGAGGTTTAGAACCAAGCTGTGTTTTCCAAATGACAAGGGGATAAAGAGGATGATTTTGGAGGAGGCACATCGTTCTTTGTATACGGTACATCCGAGTAGCATGAAGATGTATCAGGAATGCGCGAATCTTTCTAGTGGAGTGGCATGAAAAGGTAGATTGCTCAGTTTATGGAGCAATGTCTGACGTGTCAGCAGGTAAAGGTTGAACATCAAAGGTCAATAGGGTTGTTGCAGCCATTGAGCATCCTAGAGTGGAAATGGAAGCATATCTCCATGGACTTTGTCACCGGGTTACCACTAGTGCTTCATGAGCAGAACACAATCTGGGTGATTGTGGACAAGTTGACTAAATCTGCTCACTTTGTACTGATGAAGGTAAGCTACCCTTTGAGTAGGCTAGCAGACCTATACATGCAGGAGATAATTAGAATGCACAGGGCACCAGTATCCATTGTTTCATATCGAGACTCGGGATTTACTTCTCGATTATGGAAGAGCTTACAGGAAGCACTAGGGATGAAGCTTACTTTCTGTACAGTGTTCCACCCCCAGATTGATGGACAGTCAGATAGGACGATTCAAATCTTGGAGGATATGTTACGGGCTTGTGTGCTGGACTTCTGCAATAGTTGGATTCAGTTTCTATTATTGGTGGAGTTTTCCTATAACAATAGCTTCCAAGATAGTATCGAGATGGCACCATTCAAGGCATTGTATGGTCGGAAGTGTCGGTCTCCTCTATACTAGGACGAAGTTGGTGAACGGCAGGTATTGGGACCCGAACTCGTATAGCATGCTTCTAAGAAGGTTAGATTGATCACGAATAGAATAAAATAAACTCAGAGTCTCCAGAAGAGTTATATGGATGTTCACTGACGAGAGTTGGAATTTGAGGTAGGGGGTATGATATTCCTGAGGATCGCTCTGATGAAGGGAGTGATGAGGGATGAGAAGAAGGGCAAGCTAATCCCGCGGTATATCAGACGATTCGAGGTATTGGAACGAGTGGGTCTGGTAGCCTACAGGATTGCACTACCTCCAGTGCTCTCTAGGATCCATGATGTGTTCCACGTATCTATGTTGAGGAGGTATGTGTTGGATCCGTCACATATGATTAGTTATGAATCTCTAGAGATTGGGGATGCTTTGGCATATGAGGAGATACCTATTCAGATTTTGGACCAGAAAGTTCAGAAGTTGCATACCAAGGAGATATCGTTACTGAAAGTGCTATGGCAAAATCATATGGTTAAGGAAGCTTATTGGGAATTAGTGTCACGCCCCGAACCCGCAGATGGGTCGCAGGTTTGAATATAGTAACCTAACCTGTCTCTGTATCAATTCAAACATACATGATACAATACAATAAGAGGGTCCGACCCCATGGGGTACACTGATGCCTTATACACATACATATATACATCCATACTCATCAATTACGCAACGGAAAATGTTTCATCTATCTATATAACATACCATACCAGAGTCTGTACAAAGCTAGGATACATGAACCCTTACAATACTAAGGTATACAATCCCATAAATATTGTACATACTCCGGGTGTCTACAAAAGCCATCACTACAACCCAATTACAAAAATTCGTACCTAATCAGGCACTAACAGTAGTTAACGACACCCCCGCTTCCAATTGCTAGGATGCTAATTACACCTACCCGATGGACCTGAAAACATTGTACGTACATTCGGGGTGAGACACCTATCGATAAGGAAGAAAGCAGGTTATATCAGTGTGTGGCATACCAGTGTTATTTTACGCAAAACATAGCACTATACAATACGATACAGTTCGAAAACATTTCCATACAGTTCTAACATTTTCACAAATTCATTCCAGCACATACGATACCCAAATCATACGATCAGTGTTGTCACACTAATACGCAACTACGCTATGAAACCCAAAGCTTCACAACAATTACATTGCCAATACAATGTAGCTCACACTAGTATGCAACTACTCCATGAATTCGAAGCTTCACAGCAATTACATTGCCAATACGCAACTACTCCATGAAACCTGAAACTTCACAGTGATTACATTGCCAATATAGTGTAGCTCACACCCCTCGGTAACCAGCTGGGATATGTAGTGATATTTCACACCCTCGGATATAGAGTCGGACACTCTCATCGACGATTTTCACACCGATACATGGCGCAGCGTACGGTAATTAGCTGCCACATAGCTGTTTCGGCATACGGTAATTAGCCAACACTAGCCGATTTCACAAAACCTGGAATCATTTTGGAGCTTACACTCTTATGCATATCAGCGTACCGTAATTAGCCGCCACATAACTGTTTTACAAAAAACCTAGAACAATTACATACAACCATACATACCACACTAATTTGGTTTACAAAAAATCATATCATTTCCAATTCAAGTATACAATTTTATACAAATATGGATGACAGTCATCTCAATAATATAGTTTAAACAAAATAGACAGTTTTCCAAACAAAGTAGAGATGATATCCAAAATCTCCAAATTTTCTCGAAAACTGTAACCCGAAAATCCCATATTTTATCCGATAGATTTTCCCAAATAAGTTACCAAAACATATATAAGATTGTAGCCTACAAGTTTACCGATCCCGATTTCAAAAAGTAACTAATATAAACTGAATCCCCTTACCTCAACTTGAATTCCAGCTATGAACTCTACGGTCCCCAAAACTACAAACCAAGACCCCAAAACCTACAAACCACAGTATAATACATGCTTACAATTCGTACTACTACACATATTCTGAATCAGAAACGAAAATCGAGCCTTACCTCTATTTTAGCTCGAAACCCGAAATCGCTTGAAACGAAATTCCGATCCACTAGAAACGTAGAGAATCCTTCCCTAATCCTCACAGTAATTTCTGATTTACGAATCAGGTGACGAACGGTGAAGAAATCAAGAGAGAGAGAGAGAGAGAGAGAGGGAGAGAGAGACATTTGAGTTCTAAAGAGAGAGGGAGAGAAAATAAAGCTAACTTAACTCGGGAGCAACCCTTTTGGATATTTATAGCCCTTTGACTCGGGTGAATTCGTCGACAAATTGGCATCCTCATCGACGAGTCCGCCATTACCTTCATCGATGAGAAGGTGGCCTCGTCAACGAGCTGAGGTTCCAAATTTTTCCAAAATCCCTCGAGATCTCCTCGTCGACAAGATACTGAATTTCGTCGCCGAGAACAAAAGGGACTTCGTCGACGAACTCTGGCTTCGTCGACGAAGCTTGCCCAAATTACCACTTTACCCTTCTTTCAAACATTAAATCCACATACCACGGTTTGAGTTCTTACAACCAGTAACGACCTGCTTAATAAAATGATTTTTTTTTTACCATAATATTCTACATGCTCTAATACCATACTGGGAGTAAACCCAATCAATAACCTAAGCAGCGAGAAGCATAAATCACATAGACATAACCATATGAAAATATATATACAATACAAAAACCAATACCACACAATACCAGAGTACTGCATGTTTCCCAAAATATACACTTATCACGATTTCCCAAAATACCCTTAACTAGCTAGGGTGTACAAAAATACTCCCAAAGTGTACTCACTCTCCACTGGTAGGGCAGTACAGATGCCCCTCTATCTGCAAGTCTGGTCTGCTCGCCTACCTGGATCACCTGAAAAATGTTTCAACACTGGGATGAGCCAATGCTCAGTAAGAAGAAATATGCTATTACTAGTGTGTGGAAAATGAGCTACTATATCATGAAAATATGTTTTCAAATAAACATGTATAACTGAGTATATAAATAAAGTACAAGTGATAAAGTACGCTCCCCTTTCCCTGTTGCTTAACATAACAGTATCGTAGGTTACTAATCAAAAGACTTCTATTATACATAAGTATATTCCCTGTTTTTGTAAATCTGTACATACGCAGTAGTAACTGAAAATGTTCCCTGTGGATATCTAAGTGTCATGACTTACCCCCTCATGATAGGGTTGTGCAGCCCGTAGGCGGGATTTACCCTGGCTGGCCAACCAGGAATAAATACTATACTCCATAGGTCGATCTGCCCACCTCAACCCATATCTAGATGGGGAGCCTAACCTCGTCAAGGGCCTAGGTGATCGACCTTACCACATATTATCTAAATAGGTGGTTGCACTCATAAAATAACATAATATCTGTAGCAACGGTACCGTGCTCTATAGCTGCATAGTCCAACGGGGTCTGATACTATATAATGTATTTCTATATACAACTATCTGATTTACCATGATTCTGAAATAATCGTAATAACCATGATGCTGCATAAACTGTACTGTAAATATGAGAATTGTATAATCATAACATTGTAACTGCATAATCATAATACTGATATTCGTATAATCATGGTACTGAGATTCATAAAATCATGGTACTGAAATATTATAAAATCAGGATACTAAAATATCGTAAAACATATCTTCATACAATATTCTTATTCACAAACCACACGATACTTTAATTCATAATTTTCGTAATTTAATAAACTATATAACATTTTAAAAATACTTAGCATCGCATATTTCCCTTACCTGACTACTCAAAAGCCCCTATGGAATACTAGCCTAACACCCGCAGGGCCTCCTACACAACACCCTGAAAACAATATTAGCTAGAACAAAATATCAATATTTTATCGCCTACATCATTTCTTATAACTACCAGAAGGCTAAAATTGGGCTAAAAGACCTTATCTTGAATTTGGGAAAAATTCCAACTTTGTTTCCCCAACGATCCGCTCCGGCAGACGTGTAGAGAACTTTGTCAGGAGTGTCGTGGTAGCTTCGGATTGTCGATTCGGTGTTTGGAGGGGCCGAAAACAAAGAGAGAAATGAGAGGGGATGTAGGAGAGAGAGAGCGCGGTTAAAATGTGATAAAAATCCGGCTTTTACCTATTTATAGGGCTAGATTCGTCGAGGAGATACGTCACCTCGTCGACGAGTCCTTCATTAAATTCCTCGACGAAACCCTGTATTCATCGACAAAATTCCTTATGCACTCATCGACGAAGCCCTGTATTCATCGACGCATCCAGGCAATTCCTTAATACTATTATTATTCCCAAAATGCAATGTCTATGGCCTCCTTCTGTTTCTGTTTCTATTTCTATTTTCTCTCCCTCTTTATTATTAAAATGTTATTATTCTTTGGGTCACTACACAACCTCCCGTCTTTGGGTCCTCGAAATTTGCAATCTCTCATTACGAACACATTTATACTACCAAATGCATACACACTCTAAAATGAACCAACAACCATTTATACATAGCCCCGTTACGATACATACATACTCTAAGAAGGACTGGCAGCCATTTATACGCAGCCCTATTACGATACATACATACATACATACATTCCCTTACTTATGGCAGAGGAATACCATGGTTACATACATACACGGCCTCAGGAGCTCACAATACTACAAGACTCTCCCAGAGACTAACCACACAATACTACTACGATAACAGAGTACTACATACATACATACCTATACCGACTCTGCTATTAAGACTACTACTCAGAACAACTGCGGATACTTCCAGGGTATTTCTACCTACAATTCCCAAGAAACTTCCTCAACCGCGTGATTCCGCCACAATACCTTTACTAATGGTATTTCCTTGGTACGCAACTTCTGAACTTTTCGGTCCCGAATCTAAACTGGTACTTCCTCATACACCAAAGCATCCCCAAGTTCCAAAGATTCGTAACTAAAAACATTCAACGGATCTGACACGTACCTCCTCAACATGGCATGGATCCTCGAGAGCGCAAGGGGAAGTGCAATCCGGTGTGCTACTGGACCCACTCGTTCGAGAATATCAAACAGTTCGATGTACCTCGGGCTCAACTTGCCCTTCCTTCCGAATCTCATCACTCCCTTCATCGAAGCAATTCTAAGGAATACCTTAACCCCCACCTCAAACTCCAACTCACGGCTACGAACATCTACGTAACTCTTTTGCTGACTCTAAGCCGATCTAATCCTTTCCCGGATCAAACCCACCTTCTCAGACGCCTGTTGCATGAGTTCAAGTCCTAAAACCTGACATTCACCAACCTCTTCCCAATACAAAGGAGATCGACACCTCCGACTATATAAAGCCTCGAACAGTGCCATCCCGATACTAGCCTAGAAGCTATTGTTATAGGCAAACTCTACCAATGGCAGAAACTAAATCCAACTACCTTTGAAGTCTAATACACAAGCCCGTAACATATCCTCCAAGATCTGTACTGTCTTCTCCGACTGTCCATCAGTCTGGGGGTGGAACGCTGTACTGAAAGTAAGCTTCATCCCTAGTGCTTCCTGCAAGCTCTTCTAGAATCGAGAAGTAAACCTCGGATCCTGATCTGAAACAATGGACACTGGTACCCCATGCATTCACACTATCTTATGCACATACTGGTCCGCTAGCCTACTCAAAGGGTAACAAACCTTCGTCAGTACAAAGTGAGCAGATTTTGTCAACTTGTCCACGATTACCCAAATAGCATTTTGCTCGTGAAGCACTAGCGGCAATCTAGTAACAAAGTCCATGGAAATGTGCTCCCATTTCCACACCGGAATAGGCAAAGGCTGCAACGGCCTTGCCGGCCTCTGATGTTCAGCTTTCACCCACTAACACCTCAGACACTGCTCCATGAACCAGGCAATCTCCCTCTTCATACCACACCACCAGAAGGACTCACGCAAATCCCGATACATCTTCGTACTACCCAGATGCACCGTATACAAAGAACGATGTGCTTCCTCCAAAATTGTCCTTCTGATCTCATCTTCATTTGGAACACACAACCTGGTCCCAAACCTCATCACACCTCCGTCAGAGATGTTAAAATTAGCAGCCAACCCCTACTGCACTTTCTCCACAATCCCAACTAACTCTGCATCACTAGCCTACGCGACTTTAATACGCTCAAACAAGGTCAACTGGATCACCAAGCTAGCAATGAAAGCCTGATGATCACTAGACTCCAACTCAACTCCAAGGCTTTCCAGATCCCTCCAGATATGATGCTGAGCTACAACTACAGGTACTGCCGTATGCTCTGACTTCCGACTCAATGCATCTGCTACCACATTAGCCTTCCCTGGGTGATAATTAATCGTGTAATCGTAGTCCTTAATCAACTTTAGCCACCGCCCCTGCCTCATATTCTGCTCCTTCTGCGTGAAAAAGTACTTGAGGCTTTTGTGGTCAATGAAAATCTTACACTGAACATCGTATAGGTAGAGTCGCCAAATCTTCAAGGCATAAACAACAGCGGCTAACTCTAGGTCATGCATAGGGTAATTCTTCTCATACTCCTTGAGTTGCCGAGAAGCATAAGCTACTACCTTACCCTGTTGCATAAGCACACATCACAAACCCTTCAGCGACGCATCGCTATAGATCACAAATCCCCCATCCCACGAAAGAATGGTCAATACTGGAGCAATAACTAGCCGGTGCTTCAACTCGAGAAAGCACTGTTTGCAATCACTAGTCGAGTCAAACTTCACTCCCTTCCAGGTCAATTGTGTTAGAGGTTCAGAAAATTTAGAGAAACCCTCTACGAATCGACGATAGTAACCAGCCAGTCCCAGAAAACTCCAAACCTCCTGTACACTCTTCGGTCTCGTCCAGCCAACCACAGCTTCAATCTTGCTCAGATCAACTGAGATACCGCCCTTAGACACCACACGGCCTAAAAACGTGACCTAATTCAACCAGAACTCACACTTCTTCAGTTTAGCATACAGCTTCCTCTCTTGCAGAATCTGTAGTACCAACCTCAAATGGTTTTCATGCTCTTCCGGACTCCTTGAGTATACGAGAATATCATCGATGAACACCACTACGAACTGGTCTAGGTACTCATTGAAAACTCTGTTCATTAGATCCATGAACACTGCCGGTGCATTGGTCAAACCAAACTGCATAACCAAAAACTTATAGTGGTCGTATCTGGTTTAGAAAGCAGTCTTCACTACATCCTTAGATCTAAGCCTCACCTGATGATACCCTGACTATAGATCAATCATCGAAAAGACCTGAGTCCCCTGCAACTAGTCAAAGGGATCATCTATACGAGGTAAAGGATAGCAATTCTTCACCATCACTTTTTTGATCTCATGGTAATCAATGCATATGCGCATCGACCCGTCCTTCTTCTTCACAAACAAAACTGTAGCTCCCTAGCGCGAAACACTCGGTCGAATAAATCAACATACCATGGTTCAGGTTCTTACAATTAGAGACGAAAATACGCCAGAAATATCCACAACTATTTTGAGTAGAGATAGACAGACCTGTATGACTGCTTAGGTAAGTAGTAGTTTTGTTTACAGGAATGGTTTGGGTGGATATGTGATGTTTTTGTTATTTAAAATGATAATGTGTGGTTTGTCTCTAGGATGGTGTTGTGATAATGTGAACTTCCGAGACACTGTGTATGTAACCACGGTATTCCTCCACCATAAGTGAGGGTATGAAATATATTTGGGACGAGGCTGCTATGTGGGTGACCGCTGGCTCTTCCTAGAGTCAGGTACGCATTTTGGTATATTTATGAGTTAGCGAGTGAGAGATTGCAAATTTCGAGGGAGAAATTTTTGTGAGGGGAGGTTGTAAGAACCCGACCTAAGAAGTCCAGATTAAATAAATAAGTAAAGGGTAAAAAGGTAAAATTAGCAGGCTTCGTCGACGATGCCATTGTTCTCATCGATGAAGGCCCTCATACTATTCATCGCCGAAATTCAAAGCCTCGTCGATGAAGAGATACCGAGCGAGTTGTAAAATATCATAATAATGTTCGTCGCCAAAGGTAGCGGTTCGTTGACGAAATGCTTAGATGATTCGTCGACAAAGGAGCCGTCTTGTTGACGAATTGGACTGGGTCAAGGGTCTATAAATAGGATATTTTGGTTGCTTCATTTCTAAGAAACTCAAATTCTCTCCCTCTCTCTCTAGAACTCGAAGGAGACTCTCTCTCTCTCTAAGATCTCAAGTCGTCTGTTACCCAAATCAACGATCTGGCGTTGCTACATGGATCAGGAGGAGAATCTCTACGTTTATAGTGGATCAAATCTTCCTTTCGAGAATTTTTGGGTTTTATCCCAAAAACGAGGTAAGGGTTTAAATCTATTTTCGGTTTGGTAGATCTGTAGTAGGTAGGATTGTATTGAAGTATTGTTCTTCGATTTTTAGGTTTTGGGAACTCGGTTCATGGTTTTGGAGCCGTATAGTTCATGTTTTAGTTTTCGGGGAAAGGTAAGGGGATTTTGTTTATATAAGTTATTTATGAAATCTGAATCGGTAAAACTGTGGTTTATGATGATATGGATGTTTTGGTTACTTATTTGGAAAAATTTATCGGGTGAAATTACGATATTTTCAAGTTTACTGTTTTTCAGAAAATTAAGGTTTCAGGTACCATCTCAGTTTCTATTGGAAAATCACATTTTGAATAAATTGTATTATAGGGATGATCATACCTTTATTGATGTTAAACTATATTCTCGAAGTAATTATGATGTAATTGTTTATTTACCAAAATAAGTGTGGAATGAGCTTGTACATTTAAATGATTTGAGTTGTGAATCGTTGAAATGAGATATAGGAACAGGAGTTCCAAATTGTTTTAGGTTTTATGAAAATGCCAAGTCGGAATAATACCATAGAGGATATATCAAAACGGGTCGGATTAAAATGCTGCAGGCTGAGATATTGAACCAAATCAGAATAATACCGTAGGCGAACGAGTTGGTTAACTACCGTAGGCTCAGACATCCGGCTTGAGTTCGAGGGTGTGAAATACCACCTTCCGGTTTTTCACCGAAGGGTGTAAGACACCAGATTTGCGCCAATTAATGCTGTGGAGGCTTATGCTATGCCAGGTTATCGAGGGCGCCATGTAATGTAGCCGACTTAGGCCGAAGAGTGTGACGACACTGATAGATCAATGTGATTTGTGAACTATACTGGAATCGTATTGTGAAAATACTGGAATTGTGAAATGTTATGTTTTACTGTTGAAATAACACTCATGTGGCCACACACTGATATAACTTGATTCTCCCTTACTGAGAAGTGTCTCACCCCAATCATACAAATGTGTTTCAGGTCTTTCGAGTTGCCGACACTAGAGTTCTAGCGTTTTGGGAGCATGGTTGTTGGTTAGAGTTGTATTAGCACTTGTGTAAGTACTAAACTGTTGCCGGGGAGTCATTTTGAGTTATGTAGACACCTGAGGGTAGGGGTGAGCATAATTTGGGGAAACCCAAATTAACCGAATTAACCGATCGAAATTGGTCGGTTTGGTTCGGTTAAGAACACAAAATCGGTCGATTCGGTTATGGTTTTACAATGTTCGGTTAATCGGTTAATCGATTCGGTTAAGAGGAATGTTAATTCGGTTAATTGAAATAATTGATTTAATAATTAATTAAAATTTAAATAAAAATTAGTATATGTTAATTTGTTAATATGTTAATTAGAATATGCTAATTTGTTAATATGTTAATTTGTTAATATGTTAATTAGTATTTGGTAGAAAAATCAACAATTATATTATGTTTTTATTAATTAATTTCAAATTAATTCGATTAACTAAATTACCCGAAAAGGTAATTCAATCGGGTTCAATTTGGTGAGGCCCCTCTATTCGATTAGTTCGGTTAACAATTCTCATTAATCAAAAATTTTGGTTAATTAGGTTAATTAATCGAATTTGGCCAAACCGACCGTTTGCTCACCCCTACTTAGGGGTACGTTTTGTATTATGGGACTTAGATTCTAGTTTTGTATAGATTCTGGTATGGTGTTATGAATGTAATAGGTTGAATATTTTCACTACGTATATTATGTATGTGATGGTGTATAGGGTATATGTGAACCCTATGGGGTCGGACCCTTATATTGTGTACTATCATGGATGGTTGAATGATACAGGGACATGTTAGGTTACTAAATCACACCCTGGGGCCCATTGCCGAGTTCGAGGCATGACAGATTGATAAAGGCGGACTTGTAACATTGAAGTGATTAGAATGGTGGGCCGCTAGAGCTAGATTGGGTCAATGGACCGCACAACCCATACCATGGGGGAAGTAAATGGTGTTTATGTGGTGTTCCTAGGTAGGAATGAGTTCAATATGAATATACATGATTCAAAAATACAATGGGTGGAGTTACAACTTTGAGTACTGAACCAAGGATTTTTACAGTGTATGAGCCTGTATCCTACCCCAACCTCGGGAACTCTCGCTTGTAATGAGCTACACTATCTTTTACAGGAATTATATACATATCTTCTATATTACAAGATTGAGAATGTTTTAACTGTGTAATTCATTTTAGTTAAACCTACTATTGTTTTTTGTTGGAATAAACTCTTGCAGTCACACACTGATGTAATATGATCCACCTTATTAAGAAGTGTCTCACCCTAATATACAAATCTTATTTCAGGTCTTGTAGGAATCCGAACCTAGCATTCTAGAGGGTTCTGGAGCATAGTGTTTTTGGGAGTCCTTTTTGTCAGTACACATGTAAGTACTAGACTATAGTCGGGTTATCTTTTTAGGGTTGTAATAGAAACATTGAAAGTATTTATGTAATAGTAATGAGTTAGAACTCTGGTATGATATTTTGGAGATTGAAACTTTTCCGCTGTTTTATTATATGTTGTTTATGGATAGGGCAACCGTGAACTCTTCAGGGTCGGACCCTCTTGTAAATGGTATCAGAGAATATTTTGTTTTATTTTATGTTTTCTAGAACTCCGGGCCCACGTGGCTGGTCGGGGCGTTATAGTTGGTATCAGAGCTAATCAGGTTGTTAGGTCTTATTGACTTAGTTAGATGAGGTTAGGAGGTCATACCAGAGTATAGGAAGATAATAACGGTAGAATAGGAATGTTGAGTTTTGCTTTATAAGCCTGGAGGCAAAAATCCATTGGCGGACTTTTGTATTTTTCTGGATCAGTCAACGGGTTCAGAAAATCACGGCAATCCATTGATGATTTTGTTTCTGAGTGGAGGAGCAGAACTTGAGTTAGAATTAGAGTATTAAGCTGACAGAGTATGTCGTCATTAGGGATGATAAGTTATTAAAGTAAGTCTTATGGTATCGTAATTGTAGCAGACATGTAAGGTACTAAGTTTCTAAATAGTTTTCTCATTTGTCTCTTCAGGATGAAGTTCAGGGATAATACTGCCAACGCAGGGGGTAGTAGCAGGGAGGGAGTTGCCCATGAGGGTGGTAATGACTCTATTGTAGTGTTTTGAGACTTCGTCCAACAGTTTATGGCAGAGGTTACGAAGAATTCTAGGAGGCAGGACCGTCCCATGGTTGAGTTGGGAGGTTCTATTGATCAATTTACCCGACTAAAGCCTCCTACCTTCACAGGGAGTACACACCCGATCCAAGTAAAGAATTGGATTTGGGAGATTGAGAAAATCTTGGTGACTTTATGTTGCGCAGATGAGCAGAAGATGCTTGCGACATTCAAATTAACTGGGGAAGCTGAGAGATGGTGGGAATCAGTGAAGCTGCTTGAGGTGCTGAGATTAGTGCCATTGGTAATGATATGTAACTGTTTCAAAGATGTGTTCTTTGAGTGTTACTTTCCAGCCATGGTCAGGAATGCAAATATGGAGGAATTTATGGTCCTAACTTAAGAGTAGCTGACGGTGCAGCAATACGCCGCCAGATTCATGGAGGTGTCTCGCTTTGCTTCGTTTATGATACCAGATAAGGCGAGGAAAACTTGGAAGTTTGAAAGGGGTATGAAGAAGGAGATCCGGAAGCAGACGGCGATACTGTAGATTCAGGACTTTGCTATGTTGGTGGATAAGGCCACCGGGGTAGAGGAGAGCCTATAGGAGGATTTAGAGGTTCAGATTCTATAGAAAAGGCTAGCACTTTCCGATTTGAATTCAAGTGCGATGCAGGGTTCTTGGAGGAAGTATGGGCATGACAGAGGTCAGCATCAAAATACGGGTGCTAGGGCACTTCAGGGTACCACATCACACCCTATTTGCCCTAGGTGTGGCAAGTGGCATTCAAGAGAATGTAGGGTCGGACCAGGTGACTCCTACCGGTGTGGTAAACCTAGACATAAGATGCAAGTGCCGTACGCCTTCGAATGTTCCACCTCCTTAGCCGCAGTATCGAGGAGGTAGCCAGGCATTGCATGGAAACTACCAAAGGGGTATGACTCAGGCCAGGGCATATTCTTTAACTCCTGGCGATGCTGAGAATGTTGGTGACGTGGTGACAGGTACTATTTCCATTTTGTTAAATAGTGTCATTGTATTATTTAATTCAGGTGCAACACATTCCTTCATTTCTTTAGAATTCATTAAGTTGTGCGGGGTAGAACCACAGTCGTTAGATGTTGAGTTAAAGGTGGTCACACCAATAGGGGCAGGGATAGTGTGTAACAAAGTAATCTGAAACTGTCTAGTAGAGATTCAACGGAGAAGGATACCTGCTAGTTTGATTATATTTGATATGCATGGTTTTGATCTTATTTTGGGTGTGGATTGGTTAGCGACTAGTTATGTGAATATTGACTGTCATAGGAAGGAGGTAGTGTTCAGACCTCCTGGGGAGCCGAAGTTTATATTTGTTGGGTCGTGTGTGCGCTCTACACCCCGAATCCTTTCGGCCATGCAGATGAGGAGATTTCTTCTAGAAGGATGCAAGGGTTATTTAGCATTCATAAAATAGGAACCGAGCGAGGAATGTAAACTGGAGGATATCCCTATGGTGGGGGAGTTCTCAAATGTTTTTCCAGAGGACTTGTCAGGATTGCCTCTTGATCGTGAGGTGGAGTTCACTATAGAGTTTACTCCAAGCACAACACCGATTTTGAAAGCTCTGTATCGTATGGCTCTAGCAGAACTAAGGGAATTGAAGGAGCAGCTACAGGAGCTACTAGATACGGGTACATCTGACCGAGTGTTTCACCCTAGAGAGCACCGGTGTTATTTGTAAAGAAGAAGGATGGGTCGATGAGGATCTGCATCAACTACAGAGAGATTAACAAGGTGATGGTGAAAAGCAAATACCCATTAACCAGAATTGATGATCTGTTTGACCAACTACAGGGCACACAGGTATTCTCTAAGATCAATCTGCGATCAGGATATCATCAGCTGAAGGTGAAATCGGAGGACGTACCAAAGACTGCATTCCGAACAAGGAATGACCACTATGAATTTTTAGTTATACCATTCGGATTGACTAATGCTCCTACAACATTTATGGACTTGATGAACAAGGTATTCCACGAGTATCTAGACTAATTCATGGTGGTTTTCATTGACGACATCTTGGTCCATTCGAGGGGTCTTGAGGAGCATGCAGTTCATTTGAGGTTGGTGATTCACGTACTCAGTGAGAAGAATTTGTTTGCAAAGTTTAAGAAATGCGAGTTATGGTTAGATCAAGTAGCATTCTTGGGGCATGTAGTGTCCAAGGAAGGGGTATTAGTGGACCCAAGTAAAATAGAAGCGGTAGTGGACTAGACGAGACCAAAGAATGTTCAAGAGGTCAGGAGTTTTCTAGGTCTTACAGGATACTACCGACGGTTCGTAGTAGGGTTCTCCAAACTAGCAAGTCCATTAATGCAACTCACAAGGAAGAACGAAAGGTTTGAATGGATTGATGAGTGTGAGCATAGTTTTTAGGAACTGAAGCAGCTGCTGGTTATTGCTCCAGTTCTGACCATTCCGTCAAAGGATGGTGGATTTGTTATTTATAATGATGCCTCAAAGAAAGGTCTAGGGTGTATTATGATGCAATAGGGAAAGGTAATTGCTTATGCTTCTCTTCAACTAAAAGAGTATGAGAAAAACTACCCGATGCACGATATGGAATTAGTAGCGGTAGCGTATGCATTGAAGATCTGGATGCACCATCTATACGGTGAAAGGTGTGAGAGTTTTACAGATCATAAAAGTTTTAAGTACTTTTTCACCCAGAAGAAGCTAAACATGAGGAAGAGGAGATGGTTGGAGCTGATAAAGGACTACAATTGTACCATTAGTTATCACCTAGGAAAAGCTAATGTGGTAGCTGATGCTCTGAGTCGGAAGCCAGTGGATGCGTCAATCTTAGCAGTGTGTGTTCAGTATCAGATTGGTATGGACTTGAAAGGTTAGGCATGGAATTAATGGAGGAAATCATCAGGCTTTCATTTCTAACTTGGTGGTACAGCTAACCTTACAGGAAAGGATCAGAATAGCTCAGGCGAAAGATTCAGAGCTTGTAAAGGTTATTGAGGGAGCGCAGAATGGGTTGAAATCAGATTTCAACATCTTAGATGATGGGGTGTTAAGATTCCACACCAGGATCTGCGTACCGAATGATGCCGAGATCAAGCGGGTCATTCTAGAGGGGGCGCATCATTTGCTCTACATAGTACATCCATAGAGTACGAAGATGTACAGGGATCTTCGAGAATCTTTTTGGTGGTCTAATATGAAAAGAGAGATCGCCCATTTCGTAGATCAATGCCTAACATGCCAGTAGGTGAAAGCCAAGCACCAGAGGCCAATAGGACCATTGCAACCACTTCTTATCCTAATGGAAGTGGGAGCACATTTCCATGGACTTTGTCACGGGTTTACCATCAGCACTTCACAGGCAGAATGCGATTTGGGTTGTGGTGGATAGATTGACAAAGACAGTCCATTTCATTCCAATTAAGGTCAGTTATTCCATGGATAGGCTGGCAGAGTTATATGATTAGGAGATTGTTAGATTGCACGGGGTACCAGTGTATATCGTTTCAGATAGGGATCCACAGTTTTATATATCGTTTCAGATAGGGATCCACAGTTTACTTCCCTGTTCTGGAAGAGTTTTTAGAAATCGTTAGGATCTCAACTCACATTCAGTACAATGGTTCACCTGGAAACAGATGGTCAGTAAGAGAGGACCATCCAGATCTTAAAGGATATATTACAGGCGTGTGTACTGGATTTTGGTGGCAATTGGATTAGATATCTGCCATTAGTTGAGTTCGCCTACGACAACAGTTATCAAGACATCATCGGAATAACACCGTATGAAGCACTGTATGGTCAGAGATTCCGATCTCCATTGTATTGGGATGAGGTCGGTGAGCGAAAGATTTTAGGGCCAGAGTTTGTCCAGCAGGCTGCTGAGAAGGTTCAGGTTATCAGGGAGAGAATAAAGACAGCTCAGAGTCAGCAGAAGAGTTATGCGGATACTCGCCGACGGGAGCTGGAGTTCAAGATAGGTGATACCATATTTTTTAGGATTGCTCTGATGAAAGGGATAATGAGATTCGGGAAAAAGGGCAAGCTGAGCCCTAGGTACGTCGGACCGTTCAAGATTCTAGAAAGAATTCGTTCAATGGCATACATGATAGCCTTACCTCCCACACTGTCTAGGATTCATGACATATCCATGTATCGATGCTTAGGAGGTATGTTTTGAATCCTTTGCATGTGATCAGTTGCGAATCTTTAGAGTTGAAGGACACGTTAGCATATGATGAGAGACCAGTATAGATCCTATAAATCTTAAGGAACGAGAGCTACGTACAAAGAGAATTCCGTTAATAAAGGTACTATGGCGTAATCACACAGTGAAGGAAGTTACATGGGAACTAGAGTCAGAGATACGTTAGAAGTATCTTCATCTCTTCATAGATGCTCAGAGCTAAACAGGTGAGTAGAGCTGTAAGTAAGTGTCAATTATATGTATAGTGTTTAGAGTAGGTTCATTTATAGCTTGGTGTATGTTTGGTATTTAGGAGAGTTTTTTATGGATATTATAATCTCTTGAGACAGTGTATGTAACCACGGTATTCCTCTGCCATAAGTGAGGGTAGGTAATGAATTTGGGATGGGACCGTTATATGGGCGACTACCGACTCTTCGGTAAGGATGGATTGTGAGATAAAGAGGTAATTGGCATTAGTTAGCAAATTTATAGGACACAATTTTTATGAGGGGAGATTGTAGAGACCCAAACCAGGAAATAATAAAATTAAATAAGAAAGGAAACAGGGGATTTTCAGCAGGCTTCATCGATGAACTCTATGTTCTCTTTGATGAAGGCCCATTTGAGGTTTGTCGCCAAAATTCAAAGCTTCACCGAAGAAGAGATCCAGAACATTCGAAAAAATATTAGGCATAGGGTTCGTTGAGGGGGTCTTTCTTTCGTCAACGAATGACCTTCAGTGGTTCGTCGACGAAGGTGTCATTCATCGACAAATTTGACCGGGTCAAGGGGTCTATAAATAGGATATTTTGTTTGCTTCTTCATTAAGAAACTTGATTTTTCTCTCTCTTTACCTCTAATCCGTGCCTCTACTCTCTCTCTCTATGATTTCTCACCACTTGTTGATAGATTTGAAAAATGGAAGTTACTACGAGGATCTAAAGGAGATTCTCTACAAGTCCAGCGGAACATATTTTTTATTTGAGCATTTTGGGCGTTACCCCAAAATCAAGGTAAGTAGGCTTTTAAGGCTTTATGGTTGCTGTGAACTATAGGAAGGCTTAGGAAATGATTAATGGTTGCTGATCTAGAGTTTGTGTTGATTTATTTAGGGAAATTGTGGTTTCAGGAGTTTGACCTGCAAACATCGTAGGGCGTGGAGTTTGGGATTTTCAGGGGGCTTTCTTGTAAGCCAGGTAAGGGGATTTGTCTTACATCAGTTACTTTTGAAATCTGAACCGGTTAAATTATATTTTATGATTTTGGGAAAATTAGGGTTTTGGGGTATGGTCTCCATTTTTCTTTAAACTTATATAATCTTATTATACTAAAAGTTGGAGATGTTTGAAACCTTGTTTTATGTAAATTGTAGTTTTACAAACCATTTATTGTATTATAGCATATTTAATCAAATGAGTGTGACATGAGACAGTAAATGCAAATGAACTGAACTGAACTAGTGAAATGTTGGTATGAAAAATGGGAACTAGAGTTCCAAATTGTTTTCAGGGGATGTGGAAAATAAGATACTGGTGTAAGACCGAGGGCCGTGAATGCCTGGTAATGTTGATGAATGAATGAGTTTGTAAAAAATACTGGAATTGCTTAAATGCTTAATGGAATGGAAATAGGTTGCTGTGCTTTTTTATAAATTGTATATATGATGTATGAACCACCTAAGGAACTAGTTACTATGGAAGCATGGTACCGTTGCCAGTGGATGATACAGTGCAACTGCACCTTATTAGTAAGGGTGGGTATCTGAAAAGTCGATTGGTTACTAGCCCTAGTGTTTGATCCAAGGTGGGATTGACCAAGGCGAACTTGTAACATTGAAGTGATTAGAGTGGTGGGCTGCCAGAGCTAGATCAGGTCTATGAACCGCACAACCCATACCATGGGGGAAGTAAATGGTGTTTATGTGGTGTTCCTAGGTAGGGATGAGTTCGATATGCTTATACATGATTTAAAAATAAAATGGGTGGAGTTATAGTTTTGGCTTGTAATGAGCTGCACTATATTTTCTAGGAATTATATACATATCTTCTATATTACAGGATTGAGAATGTTTTAACTGTGTAATTCATTTCAGTTAAACCTACTATTAGAATAAACTCATGTAGTCTCACACTTATGTAATATGATCCACCTTACTGAGAAGTGTCTCACCCCAATATACAAATCTTGTTTCAAGTCTTGTAGGAAACCAGACCTAGCATTCTAGAGGGTTCTGGAACGTCGTGTTTTTGGTAGTCCTTTTTGCAAGTACACATGTAAGTACTTGACTATAGTTGGGTTATCTTTTTGGGGTTGTAATAGAAAAATTGGAAGTATTTATGTAATAGTAATGAGTTAGAACTGTGGTATGATATTTTGGAGATTGAAACTTTTCCGTTACTTTATTATATGTTATTTATGGATAGGGTAACTGTGAAATCTTCGGGGTCGAACCCTCTTGTTAATGGTATTAGAGAATATTTTGTTTTATTTTATGTTTTCTAGCACTCCGAGCCCACGTGATGGGTCGGGCACTACATTTCTTTTTAGTTACCCAACGACCCAAATGTTCAAAATCCAAAATGCAAAAAAACTGCTCGCAATCCAAAACTTCTTGTCGATGAGAATAGGGGATTCGTCGACGAGACCAAGAAGAACACTTATTGATGAATCAATCCACTTGTCAACGATCCCATTTTTCTACTCTTGATATCTCAAAAACTCTGAACTTTTGGGCCTCTCGGGATCTTCTTGTCGATGAACACAGGTCACTCGTCGACGATCACAGGGCATACGTCGACGAGTCCTTACTGTGCTACCCCTTCATGTTTTTCTTTCTTCTTTGTTTGAGAAAATCAAAGTATAAGAGACATACCAAAAACAACAATATCCACCTTGGCAATTATACGCCCCTTAGGAGAATCTCGAAAAACATGTCTAACTGCTCCACCTTGAACTTGAGCCGCTTGGTTGGGTTTATCTCCCTTCTATCAATTGGAGGCATGGAGTAAGTCCAAGCAATGCTTGAACTTCTCAAAAGTAACTGATTTTGTGAGAATATACGCTACATTTTCATTCATGTGAACTTTTTCTAACACAAGCTCACCCAAAGTAATCAATTCCCGAACCTTATGGAACCTCACATCCATGTGCTTGGTTCTAGCATGATATATCTGATTCTTTCCCAAGTAAATGGCACTCTGACTATCATAATATAGCACCACTTTGTCTTGTTGTAATCCCAGCTCTCTAACTAAACCAGTCAGCCATAAGGCTTCCTTTGCAGTTTCGGCAACTGCTATATATTCCGCCCCACTTATGGATAATGCTACCAGAGACTATACCATGGATCTCCAATATCCCGGTCCTCCTACAAGGGTAAATACATATCCTGTTGTACACCTTTTGTCATTCATATCTCCAGCATAATTAGCATCAACAAATCCCATAACTGATGGACAACCCTGTTCCTTACTAAACATGATGTCATATCCTGATGTAACTTATAAATATCTGAGTATCCATTTGACAGCTTCCTAATGTTGCCTTCCTGGATTAGAGAGAAACTTAGTAACCACGATCATCACATGAGCCAAATCTAGCCTCTTACACACCATGACATACATTAAACTCGCCACAACACTAGCATAAAGGACCTTTGACATGTCCGGGATTTTCTCATCTGCACTTAGGCAATTTGCAGTAGACAACTTAAAATGATACACTGAAGGTGTACGCACTAGTCTTGCATTAGCCATGCTAAACCTCTCCAAGACCTTAGCCGCCCTATGATAGCCATAATCTTCCTGCAGTTCTATCACGGCGAATCTCCATCCCAAGTAATTTCTTGGCCGAACCAAGATCTTTCATGTTAAATTCCTTATACAACAGGTCTTTTAACTGATTTACCTTAGTTAAATCTTTTGTAGCTATTAACATGTCATCGATGTACAATAACAAGAAAATAAGAGAACCATCCTTAAGCTTGTTCACATATATGCAGTAGTCATACTCACACCTTTTGTAGCCAATCTTGATCATGTAAGAATCAAACCGTTTATATCATTGCCTTGGAAATTGTTTTAGCTCATAAAGAGATTTCTTCAACTTGCAAACAAAATTTTCTTTTCCTAGTTCAATGAATCCCTCCAACTGTACCATGTAGATTTGTTCCTCCAAATCACGGTGAAGTAATGTCGTCTTCACGTCCATTTGTTCCAATGAAGTTCATAATGGGCTACCAACCCCAACACAATATTTATAGAAGTATGTCGGACCACTGGAGAAAAGATCTCATCATAATTTATCCCCTTCTTCTATAAGTATCCTTGTGCCACCAACAATGCCTTGAATTTCTCTCCTTCATTTTCTGAAATTGCTTCCTTCTTCCTATATACCCATTTGCAACCTATCGGTCTCTTCCTATTTGGAAGCTCCACCAAATCCCAAGTTTGATTCTTATGTAGTGATTCCATCTCCTCAATTATCGCGCCCATTTATTTATATTTCTCTTGGCCGTGCACTACCTCTTGAAATGTAGTTGGATTGTTGCAACTAGTAAGAAAAGCATAAGATACTAACTCTTCAAATCCATACCTTGGTGGAGGTCTGACAGTGCGTCTAGATCTCCATATGGGAATATCATTGACTTGATTTCCTGAGCTAGAGCTCCCTGTAACCATAGGACCATGATCATTTTCGTTGCCCTGAGCTTCCAGTTCCACCTTCACAATATGTTCATCACTGCCTCAACTTTCTGGCTCATGTTTCTGTTCATCACACTTTTGAGTACACTTCACCATAACATTCTCATCAAAAACTACATCCCTGTTGAGCACAACCTTGTTTGCCACTGGGTCCCATAGCTTGTACCCCTTTACACCCTCTGGATATCCTAAAAAAAATGCAATGACAAGACTTTGGGACAAGCTTAGACCACTCCTCACTAGATACGTGAACATAGGCTATACACTCGAATACCTTTAATTCGAAGTAGTCTACTGCATTTCCCGTCCAAACCTCTTTCTGCCACTTTGCCCTCTAGTGATGCCTTTGGTGATCGATTTATCAGAAAACAAGTTATACTCACTACCTCGGCCCATAAGTTCTTTGGTACCCCTGCATTTAATCTAAGACACTAAGCCCTTTTAGAAAGAGTCCGGTTCATCCATTTTGCCACACTATTTTGCTGAGGTGTCCGACGAACTACAAAGTGTCTCTTGATGCCCTGCTCCGCACAAAACTCCATAAACCAAGAATCAGCATAATCAATCCCATTATCTAAACATAAGTATTTGATTCTCCTCCCTGTCAGGCTTTCCACTTCAGCCTTCCAAATCTTAAACTTGGCAAACGTATCTAATTTATGGCGCATGAAGTAAACCCAAACCTTCCATGAGCAATCATCAATGAAACTCATATAATACACATGTCCACCCTTTGATGCAACTCTAACCGGGCCCCAAACATCGGAATGCACATAATCAAGAGTACCCTTTGTCTTGTGTATAGCTTATCTGAACCTTGCCCTGTTTTGTTTACCAAGAACACAAATCCTGCAAAATTCCAGCAGGCATGATTTCAAGCCCTTTAACAATTTCCTCTTGTATAGTTCTTTCATGTCATGTTCCCCTATATGCCCAAGGCGCATATGCCATAATACGGTTTCATCTGATTTAGCATCTATGGCTGCAGCTCCACCTATAACGGTAGCTCCCTGCAATGTGTAGATAAATGTATCTGATTTGTGACGCATGAAGTAAACCCAGACCTTTTGTGAGTAATCATCAATGAAACTCACATAACACACATGTACACTCTTTGATGCAACGAGGCCCCAAACATCTGAATGCACATAATCAAGAATACTCTTTGTCTTGTGCATAGCTGATATGAACCTTGCCCTGTTCTGTTTACCAAGAACACAAATCTTGCAAAATTCTAGCTAACATGATTTCAAGCCCTTTAATAATTTCCTCTTGTGTAGTTTTTTCATGCTGTGTTTGTAATGCCTCGACCCTTTATACGGCCCTGGAGTGCTACTACACTTGCATAACACACCTGTCTTTGATAAACATACGTATATAGTCCGCCCTGAAAGGGACATATGGGTGATTCATACTGATCTGTATTCTCATGCACAACTGAAAACATAAACATTCATACAAAATCTAATAGACATACCGGAGTTCTAATTGTATCCTTACACACATTCATACGTACTTAAAACATAATTTGTTCTTACAATCCCCAAAAAGACATTCTGAACTAAGTCTATCACATATACAAAACACTTACGTAAACTACACACAATATGACACTCCAAGTCCCTCTAGCAACTAAGACTGATGTCCTGCAGGGCCTGAAACAAAGGTTGTATGTTGGGATGAGACACTTCTCAGTAAGGTGGAAGATATTACATCATTGTGTGACAACATATGGTTAAACCAGTAGAAAGCAGTTATATACTTAAACTATTCTCAATCCTGTAATATAGGAGATATATATATATAATTACTGCAATAGATAGTTTAGCATCATAACAAGCAAGAGTTCTCGAGGTTTAGGGTAGGGTACAGACCCATACATTGTACAATCCCTCCGCCCGGTACTTAAACCTGTGACTTTGCCCATTTTAGTTTTTAAATCATGTATATGCATATTTAGAACACCGTTCAGCTTAGAAACAATCATCAATATGCCAGTAATTGCCCCATGGCAAGTGTTGTGCGAAGATAAAGCACTGATCGAGCCCTGCCTTGTGCAAGCATTGTCAGTCATTATACATATTATAGTCTGACTAATCCTCCTCCACCCGGTCCATTAATTCACCATTGGCCCTGCATGCCAGTTGACTATCTTGATACCCACACTGAAAACACATGTGTGTGGTTGCATTGTACCTAAATATAGCACCGGTACCATGCTTTAAGCTTTTTAAGGCTTCCCCTGGTAACAAGCTGCGGTCCCAATATCATATATACAATTTACAATAAAACATATTAACATGTTTCCAATTCATAAATTATCTGTCCAGTTCCAGTATTTTCATAAACTCATTCATTCATACTATAGTATAAACCAGCACACACACTCTCGGTTTAACTCTTCTTCACATATAGAGCTCGGTATCTAACCGGCACCTGTTTTTCTGCATTTTCTGATAACAATTTGGAGCTACAGTTCCCATATTCCATATACATATTTATCAGTTCAGTATATCCCATTTCATATCATATGCCACACTCATTTGGTTCAATATGCTGTACTATAGTAAAATAATTCATAAAATATCATTTAGATTGCAACAAGGGTTTTTAAGCATCTCCTACTTTAAGTTTAATGTAAATAAAGTGGTTTTGAGAAGTTAGGAGGTCATATGCCAAAACTCTAGTTTTTAGCAAAATCGTAAAATCATAAAACCAACATTTTTACCCGGGGAAACTTTGCAAATAAGCAGTCATATCGTACATATAAACCTATGCTACAGTTCTAGCAGTTTAGTTTTCTAAAATAACAAATGTAAACAAATCCCCTTACCTATTTCCTGAAATAGACGGAATGCTTGAAAACTGACCCTTGACCTTTTTCACGAACTCAAGAATATGTTATGCTAGGATTGAAAATCTTAGCTCCCTGATCCTTGTGGTAACCTCCGATCATCGAAATAGGCGACGAACAACAAAGGATCGAAGAGAGAGAAAGAGAGAGAGCTCGCCAGTTCTAGAGAGAGAGAGAGAGAGTTCGCCAGTTCTAGAGAGAGAGAGAGAGAGTTTTGGGTTTCTTAACTCCTAAGAAATGAAAAATGATATTTATAGACCCCTTGACCTGGTCAAATTCATCAACAAATCGACGCCTTCGTTAATAAACCACCGGGGCTATTTGTCGACGAACCTATTCCTTCGTTGACGAACCCCAACCCGATATTTTTCCAGCCGTTGTGGATCTCTTCATCGTCGAGGCTCTGAATTTCGGTGACGAACCTTATAAGGTCTTTCGTCGATGAGAACCTTGGCTTCGTCGACGAAGCTTGCTAAAATTACCTTTTTACCCCTTTTTTTTCTTCCTTATTTTATGGGTTTGGGTCTCTACAGTATTCCTCCATATGCCCAAGGCGCATATGCCACAAAACGGTCTTATCTAATTCAGCATCTATGGCTACAAATCCACCTACAATGGTAGTTCCCTACAATGTGTAGAAATTCCCATCCAGTTTCTGCCCTTTCATTATAGTCAGATTACCTTTCCATATCGTCAGAACACCACCTTTGGACTTGTAATTAAAACCATTAAAATCCAAAGTATCGAGTGATATTAAACTCTTCCTCAACTCTGGTATATGTCTTACATTACACAACATTCTTACAGCACCATCAAACATTTCCTATGCCAATGATCTTGCAAGAAGCATCATTATCCATAAGAACTGATCCAAAATTCACTAACTTGTAAGTGCTGAACCACTCTTTGTTCGGAGTCATGTGATAAGAACATGCCGAGTCAAGTATCCAAGAGTCCGTTAGATTTTTCGACTCCGCTGAAACTGATAGAACATCACCATCACTACACGTTGAACCTCTTTCTTAAACAACATTCACATATTTTGAAATACCCTCATGTTTCTCAAAATTTCCCTTCTTCCAATCCGGAAACTCTGGTTTCACATGCCTCTTTTTACCACATTTGTAACACCGTATTTCTTTCTTCTTCTTGGATTGATTTTGATATTTCTGACTTGATCCATGTTTGGTTTTTCCCTTGCCTCGCTCATTATTACCCTTTACTATAAGTCCTTCTCCTTCATCACATATTTTCAATCTTTGATGAAAAGTTAGCAAAGCACTTGTTACCTCTTCAAGATCAAAAATTTCTTTTCCCCACGTAAGAGTGATCACAAGATTTTTATAGGTATGAGTCGAGGGCAAAGAGTTTAACAACATCAAAGCTTTGTCATCCTCATCAAACTTAACATCAACTCTCATAAAATCACTAATAATTTGATTGAAGGCATTAATATGTTGATCAAAGTTCTATCCTTCAACCATCTTAAGCCAATACAAACGTTGCTTAAGAAAAAATTTATTGTTAAGAGATTTGGACATGTACCGGCTCTTTAATTTTCGCCATATAACCGCTGAAGAATCCTCCTCCATCACTCGATAGAGTACTTTGTCGGCCAAACATAAGCATATTGTAGAAGCGTCCTTTGCTTGCAAATCTCCCCAAGTTGCCTCATCCATTCCATCCGGTTGAACACCAAGTAATGCCTTTCCCATTTCTTGTTGTACAAGCCTCTGCCATAAACCAAAGTTCCTAGTTCCATTAAATTTGATTATGTCAAATCTTGCTGAAGACGATCCCGATGCATAACAACAATCACTCTGATACCAATTTGTTGTGATATGGATCGAATAATTAAGATGCACAGTGGAATAAATACAACAAGTAAATGAAATGCAACTAGAAAGTGATAAACAAAAAGAACAACAACAAGATTTACGTGGTTCGACAAAGCCTACATCCACGGAAGCAATGACATAAGAAATTCACTAAGAAATCCCAAAGTACACAATACACTTCTCAAACGATCACCCTTACTATTAATACACGCCTAGAATGACATATATAATAGTCCCTCAGAGTTTTCCCTCTAGTTACTCAACCACCCCAACGTTCAAAATTCAAAATGTAAAAAACTATTCATAGCCCAGAACTTCTCATTGACGAGAATAGGGGATTCACTGACAAGACCAAGAAGAACACTCGTCAACAAATTTATCTACTCGTTGACGATTCCATTTTTTTGCTCTCGGTATCTTAGAAATTCTGAACTTTTAGGCCTCTCAGGATCTTCTCATCGACGAACACAGGTCACTCGTCGACGATCACAGGGCACTCATCGACGAGTCCCTGTTGTGCTGCCCCTTCATGTTTTTCTTTCTTCTTTGCTTGAGAAAATCAAAGTATAAGAGTCATACCACAAACAACATAGCTGAATGAAGCAAACATATAACTGGGGATGGATGCTCAAAGGTTGTAGTTGTACTACACATAATTACAAAATTTATTTTATGAAATTGAAAGATTGGAGAGGAATGGAAGGTTATGGTACTGTTTAAATTTCCTTGATATGGATGACACTGGAATTAAATGATAAAGACTCAAAAGGGGCATTTTGCGTTGTGTATAATTTGTTTGGGCATAGTAGGGATTAACAATTAAAATGAAAAGCAATCAAGGGTCCTTTGGCCATTTTGAAATTTGTCACCCAAGGACTACCAAAAATGTGGCTTTAACCCTTTATGAGTAGTTTAATAAAATAAAGTAAGATGGAATATAATAAAAATTGTATAGAAATATTATAATTTAGAGAAAAAAGTCACTCATGCAAAATTTTTTATTATTCCATATAATATGAGATAGAATAAGAATAAACATTTTTCAAACGGTAAAAATTTGAAAAATGTTCATTCCTTACATTAGCTTTATGATTGCAACACATTTTCTTTTCTTAGTTATTAAATAATTATATTACAATTAGTATATTCCTGTCAATAAATACTTCGCTACAACTTCAACAAAGCCAAATGACTAAGAGAATTTATTATTGACATCTCTACACTTATGAAAGACATTATGTGTGGCTAGAAAATTAAATGGCAAGGACAACCTATGAGCAATAAAAAAAACTATTTCATTTTTAAGTTTGCACAAATTTACTATTTTGTTTACTTAAATTTGTAATGCCCATTTGTAAGATTTCATTTAGTGGTTAAAATTTGGTTTATGAACTAAATTCTTCTATGTTTGGTGAGTGATCTAAAGTACTTAGGTGAAAAATGGTTAGTCGTTATTTACATAAGAAATTTATCTTACTCGTGTTGAGGAGAGATTCCTAGTTGGTTTGTGAGAGAATGAAATTATAATATCAGTTTGACATTTATGTTAAGAAATACTAATTATTAAAGAAGTTCTTTAAGACTAAACACATATAGGCACCAAATTTGGGTAAGATAAGTACCATTAGTGGTTTGCGTCTCTCTCACATCCTTAAAGCTTTATTTTCTTACATTATTTACGTTATGCTTAGTTATTTGAGTTAATCGGAATTGAATTGTTATTGATGAGGGTATGATGTGGAAAATAACATGTAAAAGTGCATGTGTGCCTTACAAGGAAAGTACTCCCCAAAAAAGTTACCTCGTGTTTTCAACCAATGAAGGAAAGTCCATGCACCCAAGCTAGTTGTAGTTAGCTTGATTGCCAAGGTGGGCAGTGTAGATCAAGTGAGGTATCTAGATGCGCACCCCTAACCTTGCAAGATAGATTCTACTGTGATACATGACAAATATATTCTAGGCATTCCACTAAGGAAACAATGTTGACCTTAGGGGCTATATGTGAAAAGTAAGATAAAGGGTGAAGGTAAGTTGCACAGAGAACCCCAACACTTGCAATATCATAGCCTCCTAAATGAATCCATTATTGACTTTAATTGGAGGGTTTTCCTAGAGCATGCCTCTAGTCACTTGTGCTCTCTCTTGTGTAGAATGCCCAATACTATTGGAGGCTTGCAATCCATTATACAGAAATCTTAGCCCCTTAAATTGAGGATTAGTGCCTCCATAACAAAACTTGCACCAATAATTTGGTGTCATCTTTGGGAATACAGCAAGAGGCCATGGCACAATAGCCTCTCCGCCAAGGAAGAATAGAAGGGCTATCCTAAAGGATGGTCAAAGGCACGTATGCATGTTTTCTCACCTCAGTGACCCTCGCAACAAGGAGAGTAGTGCCCCTAGCTCAACTATGGCATGTGCTTTTCTCTTAACAACAATTTCAAACATGCAAAGGCACAAATAGAAAATGTTTAGGCTTGCTTGAGCATGATTCCTTGAATAAAAAGGTCATTGAGTCTTTGTCTTGTTGAGGTAATAGAGGTCCAAATGCCTAAGGTGGTTGCCCCTATTGAACTACTAAGAGGAGAATGACCAAGCAGTCTTAACCTTCACAAGAATAAAGGAAGTTGGTGATTCCACCCAATCAGCTTGATCCAAAACTCTCTCTTAATAAGCCAAAGAAAAAAGGGTTGTTAAAACCCCTTTCATAAATGACATAATGAATGAATCCTTACCTGTAGGATTCTATATGTCTATCATTAAGTCATGTGACAATGCTGTAGACCTCATGTATCACTTGGAAGCAATCCAAACCATCATGATCTTTCATGGAGCATTTGACGAGTGTCAACCACTATTTTAAAAAAAAATAGCTCAGACATGGTATCTTGGCCTTAAGATAGGATATATAGCTAATTTCAAAGAATTTAGCGCCTAGTTAACTGGGCATTTCATGTGTAGATGATGCCTATGATGAAAAACCTCCTTCAGCCTTATAAAAAACATATACAAGTGAAATTACCTCAAGTGCTTTAATTTTGAGGTGTTCAAAGTACCAAACCTATAGAAGAAGACAATGATCATTGCATTAATGTACAAATTGACCTCATTTAAGTTCAACTTTCGCTTCACTGAAGAAGATTCTAAAGGCCCTCCTCAAGCTCTAGAAAAATGTAAAATACTGTTGTAATGCCAAGGAGTAGAAGCAAGCTTAGAGGGAATTGGAACAAGGAATAGAGAAAATGAGGAAAACGGATGCTAAAGATGCCAAAATGCAACTCTTGTAACACCATGATTAACATTCTCTTAATAAGGATTGAGCCTCATAAAAGAGATTCGAGCACTACATTCCATTCAACACTTCCAAGGACCAAATCCTAGTGCACAAATCCAAAATGATCTTAAAGTTTGTTTTCTAGCTCCACAAAGCCCAAAGAAATTAAGTATTCAGATTGCCATTGCTAATTCCATTATAGCTACAAGCATTAGGTCTGGTAACATCTTACAGATGTGATCAAAGTGTTTGTCCGAGATGGCTCCTTGTCACATTATGTATGAACCACGGAGCCTTTGCTAAAAAGGAAGGTGGAGAGGATAAAGTAGGCAAGGTCATCCATGTGATCGTGTAGGACTTGTTAAGGAGGACTTAACCTCAACTCAAAAAGGGCTTAACTTGGGCCCCACCCTTTGCCATGGGTACTAAGAGGGCAAAGATGGCTCAACTTGACCCTATATCCGTTATATCCTTTTCAAACAAGGATATGGAAAACCTATAGAGGCTGTAGGATGACACCCTAATTGTCTCAGCCACCATAACGAACTACGATGTGAAAAAAATCTTTATCAAGGACCCTAGTTGACATCTTTTATTGGGATAAGTTCTTGCGAATGAAGATTGCCCCATGCCTAAAGCTAAGAAGGACGCCTTTGATGGGCATCGCTGGAGATATGTAGTCTTATAGGACAATCTCGTTGCCAATTTTCTTAAGGACCAATCCTTGCAAAGCTTATACCATGGTAGGCTCCTTAGTGGTGAAGATGCCCTTAACATATGATGTCATTAAGGTTCGGCCATTATTGACCTAAACAACGGTTGTAAACTCGACTTATCTTTTGATGATGAAATTCTTGAACCCTAATGGTTTAACGAATATTTATTAGGTTTAATGAAGAAACTTTTAGGATAACTTTCTAAATTTACAAATACTTTCTTTGTTCCTATAGGTAAAGTTAACATTTTTAAATACTATAAGACAAGTCCTTTTCTTCTTTTTTTTTGAAAAAAGTGTTATATGAAAAAGATTTTGATATCGTGTTATGTAAATTTATTACATCATGATATCACACACACAGACGCACATGTGTTTTACATTTGTAAAATTAAATTTTATGCCGCAAAATGCATATAACACTTTATTTTAGGATACACCCAACTCATTTCAGCATGAGAAATCTAAATGAGAAATTTTAAGTTCAAATTTTTTGAATGATGTAGAGGGGTGTTGCCATCATTGTGTAACTCAATTAATTTCAACATGCTTCCTAATATGTCCAAAAAATTGTTTGGCATGACACATATTTCACCTCGTAAGACTGAATAAAGTTTTTGCCATAAATAGACTCGTAATTTGTCATTTTCTAAGTTAGTTTTGCCTTATTCACTTTGCCATAACATTTCAAATTGTTAACATTTATAGCTGGAGTGCATTAGGCACACACAATATATAGTGTTGCTTTTGCTAGTAATTATCGATTGTGCCACTGTGCCTACACAACCACTTTATTGCGCCTTAATGTTCCTTTTTTGTCCCCCACAAAAGATATTTTAATAATTAGAGTTTGAGATTTCATGTTGAATGTCTACGGTTTAAACCTTGAAATGAAGTTGAAAAAAAAAAATACGAGGGGCATAAATTGCCTCATAATGTGTAGCTAAAATTACCATAAATTAGAATTTTCATTTTTGTTTTATCACTTCATTATATGGGTTAAAAAGATTTGGATATTATTCTCTATATGATCAGCATGTCAATGTGTTTATTGCAAATACAAAATATTATTTTTTGTGGTGAAAAAAATTATACATAAATAAATTGTGTTTTTGTAACATTTTACAAATTAAATTCAATATAATTGAATATAAATAGAATCGAATGATTTTTTTAGCACACAATAAGCTCAAAGTATTTAAATAGGAAGTACAATTAAAAGTCTAACCAACACTTTAAAAAATGAAATTCAATTCCTCACTTGTCTCCTAGCGCATATTACGATAAATTCTCTTTCATCCGTACACTTTTAAAAATGAAATTCAATTTCTCACTTGTCTCCTAGTGCATATTACGATAAATTCTCTTTCATCTTTTGTTTTTTCATTATTTTAAAAATTATTTTGGCTATACAATTATGTTTCCTCGGGTAATTTTTTTTTTCTTTTAACTTATCCTAAAGTTACTCTTACAATTTTCTTATTTGGGTTTCATGAACTTATTTTTCCCTTATAACTGGGGAGATGATGCTTAATTGGTTGCAAGGCCCTTGACTTTTTTTCTTCAGGTAATTGCTCAACCTTTTTTTTTTTTTGGTAATAAATAGAAAGTGCATTAATCTCTTTTATGAGGTCGAGTATTATATTTTTTTATTATAAATTAAATAATATACTAGTACATAATATCATAATTTTTTATATTTTAATATATTATATTATTTTATGCATTATATAAAATTTTATAACCTTTTTTCTTTCCTAGCATCAATGTTTTGGTTACTCATAGAAGTGCCACGAGAATTGTTGAGCTTGTAAAAAATTAAATGATTAAAAAAAATAAAAAATAACTACTAATTAAAAAGAATTTGTTTTGTCATTCATTTATTTATGTTTTGTTCAAATTGATTAGTGATATAATTGGAATATATCTTTCAAACATACGTCACATCCAAAAGCACTTCATCTCTAACAAAAATACGGCTTTCTCAAATTTATGACACCAATGTTAAAAATTTTATGTACAAGTAAGTTGGAATCTCTAGGTTTTTCGAAGCTCATGACACCAATCCTAAAAACTTTAACGGCAAATCATGTGCCACATCAAAAAGTACTCCATCTCTAACAAAACTACGACTTTCTCAAATCCATGCCATCGGCGTTCAAAATTTTACGTATAAATTAGTTGAAATTTTTAGGCTTTTTTCGAAGTTCGTGACACAAATCTTAAAACTTTAACAACAAATTAATCGTCAGGATTGTTTTTAGTGTTGTCCTCCTCCCTCTCTCTGCGCACACATCTATCATTTTATTTTCTTATAGGAGAGACTAAAGCTCATAAAATAGTATCTTACTACTCTCTATGTATAATTAAATTCAACTTTGCCCTTATTTAAACTGACAAAAAATTTAAGATTCAATTATCATCTCTCCATTTCATTAAGCCAAAGGAATTCAAACTTCAATCTCAATTCATAGAGAGTAGGGGTGAGGATGATTGCCAAGGTAAACTCAATTCGAACTCGTGAATGATAATTTTAGAAATTTTACAACTTAGAACGTATTTTGTGACAGACAGAACTTGAAATCAAATCAAGTTAAATAGACATTTTGACTCACTATGAAATATTCTTACTATACATTCATTATTATATGTGTTGTAAGAGATATTTTGTTAAAATTTGAGATACCTATATATTTTAAATTTGAATAATGAAAATAATAAAAATACCTTCAAGCAATAAAAAAAAAATGCATATTTTAAGGTGTAGGCGTAAATAAATTATATCATAATATATATATATATAAATATATTATTATATTTATTTAAAAATATATTATTATATATTATTATATTTATTTGAAGGGCACAAATACACGAGGCTAAAAGCAGCAACTAAATTGATGAGAGGTTAATGAAGACAACTTGAACTGTAATAATGACACCAAAATCCGAGAGGCCATGTATTTATGTGACCTTTCCTGTCAAAGTAATTTTTGTAAAATCTCCTCTGTCAATTCAAGAAAGAAAGCTGCGATTAATATGGTAATTAGAGTTCACATGGAGGGGTATAAACGTAAAGTGGATCACCTGTGACTGTGACATAAAACACATAACCCCAGCCGTCCGTCCCGGCTCTGCTGCTCTCTTCTTCAGAATCCTCAGACTTTCAAGTCTTTTGGTTAGTTGAGAGCAACCGGCGCCGCTCTCTCCGCCCCACTTTCTCTCTCAGTCTCTCTCTCTCTCTCTACTTACAGGCCCGGCTCACGTACCTCCTTGCCCTTAGTTTTCGCTTTGCCCGGACGTTGAACTATCACTACTCTGCTCTGAATACTTCTCGAACATGGCATCTCTGTAAAAGCTTATTCTTTTTTGGGTCTTTACAAAGTAAGATATTATATATATATTTCATTTATTTGTTGTTTGGCGTTCCCGCCTTGTTCTTATCTTTTGACGGCGAATGCTGCATGTGTGCGGATCATCGTGCCCTGTTTGTTTTGTATGGTTCAAAATTTTTTTTTTTTCCTTTTTTTGATCTGGGTTTTCTTTTCCGCTTGTGTTTTGTGGCGATTTTTTTCTGGCTAGCGAAAGAAATGGCTTTGGGGGTTTAAAGGGTGTTCATAAATTTAAAAATTGTGCAAGGCATATGTGGAGTTTTTTCTTTTTCATGATATGTTGATTTTTGGTTTGAAGGATTAAGGACGTTACCGTATTGAGAATATTTGGGCAATGTGCATATGGAACATTGTGTCATTCGATAAGTACTTTTGTTGGATAGAAATCTCAGCTGGGTTATGCTGGGATGCCTACTTTATTGTTGTTTAGTTTGATTCTTGTGCTTGTGGGCTAATGAAAAGGCAAGGGCAATTATGCTTTGGTTGTGGATGGTTGATTGTTTCTGCCTGGCCATTAATAGTATCAGAATGCACATTTCCTTGTTTGACGTGTTTGCTATATGGGTTCTGCTTTTAGGAGTGGGCAGGTGCCTGCAATTGGATTTTTTAACACACTTTCTTGGTTTAATATATCACGTGTAATCTTTTTGAAGGTTTTAGACACAGCTTTGATGAAAATAGGAGGGAAAAGAAGGTTCTCAAGTAAATGTGATACAGGTATGGCTGATACAAACCCCTTGAATAATCTAATTTTGAGATTTCATTGCTGTGTGGAGATACATAATTTGTTGGGCAGTTAGTCATTTCATGTAAGGTAAGTTTGGTAGGGTTGCCTAGTTTGATTTCCACCAATATCTTTAGTTATGTGAATTCCTGTTCTCTATTATTATTTTTTTTAATCTTTATGTTCATAAATGACTAGAGTCTATATTTTGCACAAGTTTGATATTTCTTGTTGTCCATCTTCAAAGTTGAGTCAAGCTTGCAGCTCAATTTGTCACATTCGCGTAAAAAAAAAAAAAAATTCTTGTGTACTAACTGGAGGTATTTTTGTCAACGCTATCGTGATTTGTGCCTTCCCTTAACTGTTACTGGGCTCATGTATCTGTTTTAAAATATTTTTGGATGGTTTAGATATTTTATATTGTTTCTAGTATGTACCAATAAGTTCGATTTGTTTGTTTCGTCGTCGCTGAAGAGTGTTGTTGTCTTTTTTTTTTTTTGTAGCAGTAACACACTTAAGGACATAATTAGACAAACTAACTTGAAAAACGTCATCTGCCTCTTGAATTTAATTTGGGATGTCAGATATTGTGTATATCATTAATAATCATTTCAGTTTGGAATTGTTGTGCTTTGCTTGTGTGAGATTACCACTTTACCTAAAAGCAAAAGCTCGTAGGTTTTGGGCCAACAATGTATACCAAGCTTGATCACTCCCCGCACATGCAGCCCAATAGCACATGGAGAGATAAACACACGATAAATAACACCCATTATAGGGAATACAATAATTTTTTTAAAACACCACAGAATAAATGCTGGCGACGAGACTAGAACCCAGGACCTTCTGATAACCAGCTCTAATACTACATTAGATTACAACTTTACCTAAAAACTTAAGCTTGTAAGTTATGGTCCAACAATGTATATCAAACTTTAACAATCTGTTTTGTTTATATTTTATTGTTAGGTGGTTTAGGCAGTCTTGCCATCCTACGAGCGGAAATTTGTTTATTTATAATATATATTATTATTTCTCTAGATAGCAAAGCGGGTGAAGGTGTTCGAGCTTTGTAGACTGTTGACCCAAGATTCATGGTGCGGCCTTCAGCAGACTACACCAGCTAAGCTAGCGTGCACCTTCTCCCGAACATTTCTTGCAGGTTAATGATTCATAAACATCTTGTTCCTGTTTTACTTCTTGAGTTGACTTGTTTCGCATCTTTATTACTTGATTCCCTTTTTTACAGGACAAATAAATTTATTTTTTAAATTTGAATTTATTTTTTGCAAAATTCATATAAATATATTTCAGTTGAACTTTCCAATTTTGTTTCATATATGTTTTAACTTTTAAAAATTTTCTGAGATTGCTGCGGTCTAAAAGTTTACTGTTTGAACTGCTCTGGTGCATTTGTACGGTGCATTCATGTTGACACTTAATTGCTTGAGGCAAGCCTTGTGGGTGTGTCTTGTTACGCTCTTGCATTCTTTTTCCCTAGACACGCTTTTCATAATATATATAAAGTTTTCTTGTAATTATCATATAGTTTATTGTTCAAACCGACGGCTTTGTGGCTGTCTATTTCTTGTTTAATGCTTTTTGCTATGTAGGTTGCTCTGCTTTTGCCTAAAGATTAAGGTTACAAAGCTTCCATGGACAATGACTTGTATAGAGAGCTGCAAGTGCCATGTGGGCTTCTGACTGGCATTAATTTTGATATTCTAAATGAGATAGATACGGTAAGTTCTATGAATCTTGAAAATCTATATCAGCAGTTGTGTAAAATATATTGGAAGAACGTTGATTCTAACGTGTTCTTGTGCTGCCTGATTGGGTACATCAGCGGTATCAACACTTATGCAAGTCATACGATGTTGATTGTGAGAAAATATAATTGTATGGAGATCTATATCCATGCTTACTGAAAATATATTGGAAGAATGTTGATTCTGCTGGTTTTATTAGTTTCAGTGCTGTATCATGTATTGATAGTTATGCAAATCATTGTATTTTGGTGGTGAAAAATCTAATTGTGCACAAGATGTTTGATGTTGATTCAATTAATTTTATTTGATGAACTCACCCACCTTTGATACTTTTATTTGCCAATATGATCTATAACTTTATAACTTGAATTTTTTTTTTGTTCCTTCCAGTTCTTGGCCCTTAATGTTCTTTGCTGTTAATGGCTTATGTTTATTTTGTTCTTGTTCTTCCTTAAATGTGAATTTGATTCTTTTTTTCAGCAGATTTGTATAAAAACACAATTATGAGATATCTCAGGAGCCCGTGTTTTATTTTTCTTGAAAAATGTTCTGTGTGTAATGTATTATCATTATTAAGCCCGCTGTAACTGCTACCAGCTTATCTCAGCATAAATGGTAGGTTGCACAGAAATTTCTACCCTCCTTTGTAAGGATCATCTTTGTCATGTTGCCAATTATCCAAATAATATCTTTTAATGACATTCTTTTGACCCTTCCTTTTACAGTCTTAAAGTTGCACTTTCCTTTTAGTGGGGTTGTTTTCTAGGAAACTACTTGTTGGTTTCCAACCCTCGCCTTTTCAATATTATATATTTCAATGTCGGTCATCATTTTTTCTGTTGGTTGCATGTGATTTTATTTATTTTGTAATTTTTTTTTTGGATTTCTAACACTTATCACATTAATGATAAAAACTATTATTTTCCTTATAACATTTATATTTATTGGTTGTTAGTCTGATTGGCCCATAATGGTGTCAGTTTGAAGCTGTAGAATATTTGATTATATAAATATGCCTGGCGACTTTTTTTGTTTTGGTGTTTGTATGTGTGTGTGTGTGCATGTGTATTTTTGGAGAGGGGTGCGAGCAGAGGTGGACAGCCCCTTTTTATACATTCTTAAGGTGCATTCCACGTTATTTCCTATGGATCTAGTTTTCCATTACACTATTTTATTGTATCAAGTCTTATTGACAAACATTTCATTTTTTGTGAATAACATCTATTAGGGGGACCTTTTGGATCTAAATAGATAAATCAATTGTATTGAAAGTGGTTAACCAATGCCTTCTTTAAAAAAAAGAAGAAGAAAGTGGTTAACCAATTAGTTTCTTCTAGCTGTGCCAAGTTCCCAAAAGAACCAATATAAGATGCAACATGTTCAGTATATGTCATGTGTAACTTGGTTTAAAATTTTGGTAAAATTTACGTAAGACATTAGTATATAAGATTTTGGAGCAAAAGCATGTGAATCCTTTAAGTTTTAACAAAATTTGCAATGCCATAAATGAATTCACGGATGTGGTATCTGTTTCACAATGTGTAACATTCAAAACAACCAAGACTGCTACACTGTAACAGTAGCTGTTACATGGACGGCGGCTGCTTTTCAAAGCTATGGTTGCAAATTGGGTGAACTTGGTGGATGGTTGACATTTTCTTTTTCAGCGTGTTTATTAAATTTTCCTGCAGTAGATTTCCTTATAATTGGTATTTTGATTTTCGATAGAAAAGGAAGAAGGATTTTTAAGGAGAAAGGATGTACTTAAAAAGGATATAATTAGTATTTTGTTAAGAATTAGTCCTAAAAATTTAATTCTTTAATAATTTATGGTTAGAGGCTTGGAGCTAAATCTTTAGTACAGATTGATCAAGTACTTTATTAAAACTTCTTATATTTTTGGATTTAGTACTCTTTACTAGCTAGAATTTACTTGCAGGATCAGAAAAGGGAACTTTCTCAAGATTTCTGTTATTTTTTTTTGTTTGCATTTGCTTAGAAGATGTGCTTGTAAATTCTATGTTTTGAATATTTTTTTTGTTTTTATTCTTTAGTTATATTTTTTTTCAACTCAATGCTGTAACATTAACTTTGTTCGAATTAAAACCTTCGATATTTTTGGGAAAATTTTTTTGAGCATGTACAGTAGTCTAATGCCTTGATTTAAAAGAGTTCTTTTATTCGTGGGACAGTGAGCATGCTGATTCCTTTGTCTTAATATTAATTTCCATGTGTCTTATAATTATTTTTTTTCCCCTGTATATTGCCCCACACCTACTTCTTGCAAATAGCGGAAAAAGTTTCATATAGCCGTCACAACTACTGGACTATGAGTCTTTGTGGTTGTTGAATGTTGATTATATGTTTTTTTTTGTTGAAACGATGGTGTCTGAGGCCCTTTGGACGTTTGACTAATCCACTGGGATAATGGACCCTTTGATTATATGTTATTTTCCTTAAAGTGTAGGTTATTTATTAGGGTTTCAAGATGGAGAATTTGAATAGATAAAGAATATATATGTGTGTTTGTGTGTGTGTATATACAAATTATGAAATTGAAAGATAATTTGTTAGAACATTGTGCAAAATGGCTGAAAAATATTTATATAGCCAACCACAACTAGTAGCACTTGAGGCTTGGGCGGCTATTGATTTTATGTTATTTTCCTTGAAGGTGTAGGTTATTTACTATGTTTTTGGTTATGGAGGATTTGATTAGAGAAACAATGTATATACACTGGAATATTAAGATATTATTGTCTGAACTTAAAAATCAATGTTTAACTACAAGTAGCTATAGGATAATAATTTATATTGGTTCACCTCAATTTTCTAGTAGAGGCTGCACTATGCATTCAATGAACATATTTGAAGTTGGTCCAAACTTTTAAGAGGTCTTTTTCTAGGTAGTAGGACCCAGTTACCCTCAATTGTATAAAAACAGCATGCTGTAGGGATAAATGGACAAATGGGCCCATGTTTAAGTCCTTGGATTGCAGGTTTGTGGAAATTGTATAGTGTGTTGATTTCACCTGCTGAGGCCGCTCTAGTGGCAAGTGGATGAACAATCCTTATTGTTGTTTGGGGTTTGTACCCTTGCCCCATGTCTTGAAGTCTGCAGGAATTTTTTCAATTAATTTCTTTTGTTGTTAGTGGTAGGGGGCAATGCTCCTGGAGTAGCCATCTAATTTGCAGCTGTGCCTTCTGATAAAAAAAAGACACTATTTTGTAACAGGTGGAACCATATGATGCACTCCTCATAGGCCATTTATTAATGCCTTTAAGAATTCATTGAGAAAGAGCATGCAAATAGATAGGTTTTTTTTTTTTTTGGTAGTTGATCTATATATGAATCGTCATTGGATGGTGTAGCATCTACTTGGCCTTCCTCTTGTCCTTTAAGACTTTATGGATGTAGTGATTTATCTTTGCTGTATGGGACACCTTTTTCTTTATCAGAAAGAGAGAGGGAAGAAATTATCTGTTGGGGCACTGCAAATAGATGGTTTCTATTTTTTTTTTAGTTGATCTAGGTATGAACAGTCATTGGATGGTGTAGCATTGGTTTGGCCTTCCTCTTGTCCTTTAAGATATTATGGGTGTAGTGATTTATCTTTGCTGTATGGGACATCTTTTTCTTTATCAGAAAGAAAAAGATGGAAGAAATTATCTGTTGGGGCATGCTTATGTGACTAAACCATATTAGCTTACTTTTGGTCACTTTGTCCCTAATAGTGCAACCTTGGCTGTCAATTCCTTAATCCTTACTGTATTCTTTAACACTTGATTACTCTACCTAAACATTCTTATTTTTGTTATACTCATTTTGTGGCCATTTTGTTACTTGAACAGCTATAATCTATGACAAAACATGGATTGCCCTATAAATTGTAGGCTTTTCTTATCAATGCACATTGGCTTGAATAATTTTCTTAACAAAAAGCAGGGTCATTTTTGTCATAATCGTTGGCTTATTGATTTACAACATGGATTCTGGCAATGCAGTGTTGTTGGACCTCATGTGGATTCCAATTAATCATCCTTTCTATGGAGGTCAATCTTTGTATAGCTTGATCAGTATACCCTTATTGTAATGTTTCTCACTAAATTTTTCTTGATCTATTTTCAAAGATCATTGACTTTCATGAGTTCTTTTTTTAATATTAAGATTATAGTCCTAGATCATTATCTGTTGCAATTTTAATGTGACATTGAAGTTCCATTTCTTCAAATCCATAGCACATGATGTGCCTTCTTCTCTCCTCTTCTAGATTCATTTGTAATTTTGGATTCTCGATTGTATGTTTGAGGATTGATTTGCTTATTTGTGTCACTGCATATGCTTTTAGACCATACCTGGTGTTGGATATTGATTACAGTCCAATAGAGCTTACAGTGCAAATTTGTGAATGCATTTGCCACATCAAATAGTCTGTTTTAAGTTTTAACATTGTGATACTGTATCAGGAAAAGTTATCAGTCATGGCAATTGATGCAGTCAGTGAGGTTACTCACCCTAAGTTGGGAATACCAAATCCATCTTCCCAGTGCTCCACATGTGGTGCCAAAGATACAAAAAACTGCGAAGGTGTGAATTGTGATGGACTAAATTGTTAGAATTGTTTGGGCTAATTTCTGTTATCATTATTAAAAGTTGTTTGGAATCATGGTTATTCATCATCAGGTCACTTTGGAGTTATCAGATTTCCTTTCACAATACTCCATCCATATTTCTTGTCAGAGGTTGCACATATCTTAAACAAAATTTGCCCAGGATGTAAATCCATTCGGCATGATCGGAAGGTCAGGTATCTCGCTCCTTATGCTGATCCTTCATCCCAGTGTATCAATAATGAACATTTAAGTTTTAAATAATTATGTCTCATGCATGTGCGCATTTGCTTGTGTAATTTTTTTTTGATTATTTAAGAATTATAGTTTTTAAAGACACATACATTTTCTCTTTTTATTATTTTTTCATTCAGAATTATTATTATTATTATTTTGAGGATGCAATAAGTTTTTCTATAGGGTAGAAGTGGTTGTATCACCATATGTAATGCACTTTGTTAAGATAATCTGTTGGAATTTATCCTTTGCATAAGTGCATAACCAAGGTTTTAAATTTTGGATTCAACTAAAAATTCAAAAAAAAAAAGGGCAGCCCGGTGCACAAAGCATAAAAAAATACAGAAATTTCTATTTTGATTCCAATTATAGAAAACAGTGGAAAATAGCAATGAAACATGGAATTTTTTTACGCAATTTTAAAAACTGTTAATAGACCCAGCAATGCATAATTTAGAGCTAAATTGTTATGAACAAATCCATAAATGTCTGGTATGTGGTTCATAATATGCATTGGCTATAAGGCTATAAGCTTTTGAATAGCTTAATTTTTTGTTTTTTTGATCAGTAGAAAGAAAATATATTATCAAGGCATCAAGGGGATGCCAAACTGTGGTACAAAACATCAACCACCTTGTAGAGTGTCGCAAACATCAAGGATTACAGAATAATCATTGACATTTGTTCCACTAAGCCAGCTGGAGATAGCAGTAATCCATTGGGCTTTGCAGGTCTGAAGTGAAGTAGATGAACCTTTGAAGGCTCTCTTATTTCTTTCCTTCCAAGCCCACCAAAAGATGGCGAGAGGATGAGGTTCAAAGCCTTTCGCTTCTCCTTTGTGGCTCTGATTCCTTTCCAAGCCCAAATCTCCCCTCCAACTGAATTTGCCGTAATCCACTGTAACCCAGTTAAGGAAAGAACCAAATTCCACATGTTCCTTGTCCAGGGGGGCAGTGGAGAAGAATGTGGTTTACTGATTCTGCGTAAGCCATACAGAGAAAACACCGATTTGTGACTGTAAGCCCTTTTTCTGCAGATTGTAGAGGGTTAAAAGATTTCCATGTACAGACTCCCAAGCAAAAAAGGAAACGTTTGAAGGGGCTGCTGTCCAAATGTGAATCCAAGGGGAGTTATTGCAATTAGTTCCCAAAGGTAAGAGCTTCTTTTGAAAAGATTGAACAAAGAAAATACCATTTTTGTCCAAAGCCCATTTTGGCTCGTTGGAGGATGTTTTGGTGACAGAAATTGTATGGCAATCTGTAGAATTCAGAGAGTGTGATCTGACACGTTCCTTGTAAAAGGAATGTCCCAGAAAATTACCTGACTGGTGATTTGGAGGAGATGATTGATAAGGGCATTTTTGTCACAAGCCAAGTTATATATGGAAGGAAATACAGCGCTAAGATTACGGTTCTCGCGCCACACATCGTGCAAAAAGTAAACATTGACCCCATTCCCCACTTGAAATGTCACAAATTGGAAAAAAAAAACACCCCACCCTTTCCTATTGAACTTTCATACACCCACTCCATAGGGACCTCTTCTATTGGGTGTTGTCCAATCATTGTGCTCTAGCCCATATTTAGTTACTAAATCTTTGTTTACATTTCAAGAACTTAAAATTCCATAAAAATCAAGAGATTTATTCAATGAAATTCTTTGAATTTGTTGAAATTTTGTAAAGAACTATTGAATACTCAAAGCTCCCATCAAAGTTTTACAATAGTGCAATATCGAGTTAAATGTTAGCAGGTTTTGAAATTCTAATTCCAATTTTAAGGAAAATTTATTCCATAGCTAAAATTTTGAAAAGTTCATTGAATTACATTTTAGTAGATTTGTTCATGGAAATTGTGAGGGAAATGTTGTAAGATAGAAATTGGCATCCTTCTCAATTTTTAAGGAGGTCGAAAGTGAAAATTTTGGGTCTTGGTAATTTGGAGTGCAAAAACATTTCGTTGGTGGGGAAACTGGTTATGATGTTTTCCTTTAGAACCTAATTCTCTTTGGCATAAGGTAATTTGCAGTAAATTTGGTCTACTACAACATGGTGGGATGCTATGTTGGGGTTAATATTACTCATGCGAGTCATTGGAAGTTTATTGCTCAGATTTATGATTATTTCTTTCCAAAATTCCAGTATATGGTGGGTAATGGGGAGAAACTTTGTTTCTAGGAGGACCTTTGGGTTAGACGATGCCATTGGCTATTGCTTTTCATCATCTTTATTGAGTCTCCATTCTTCATGACATCCCTATTTCTGATTTTTTTTTTCTTTTGCAAGGGGATATTCTCCTTGGAATTTCCGTTTCAGGAGAAATCTTAATGATAAAGAGATTGATGAGTTGGCTCTTTTAACTAGTTTGCTTGATTTTTCATGCTTATTTGGGGAGTGATAAAAGGTTTTGGAGTTTAGATCTCTTTGGGGAACTCTATTGTAAATCTTTTTTCTCCTATTTGCCTCGCAGTGTGGACCCTTTTGGTTTGTATTCAATGATTTGGAAAGCTAAAGCTCCTTAAAAAAATAAAAGCCTTTATTTGGACTGCGGTTCATGATAGAGTTAATACTAATGATGTGTTTCAAAAGAGAAGGCCTATTAAGGCCATGGTTCGAAATCGCGGTCGCGAGTAACGTCGCGGGTGTCATGGGACGCCAGAGACGTGGGTATTACGTAACGGGAAGCGGGCGTAACGGTCGTGAATTTTTTTCACGCATGCACAACCATGCCAAAATCGAAAAATAAGCATGAAGTCCATTAATACATGATTTTTAATGAATTTTAAAGGCCTTCATTCACCTACAAATGTTTTTTAATAGGCATTATGATTTTTATATTAATTTTAGTGCGTTGTTTACAAAAAAAACATATTTTTTTATAGTTTTCATAACTTTAATGAGTAAAAAGATGTAGAAATGTAATTAAAATGAAGAATCAATTAAGTAAAGACATAAAGTTACTAAATTGTAGATCTAATTTTAAATTATTAATTGTCAAGGTTCTAACTCTCTAATAGTTTAAGTAATACTAATTTTTTATTTTAATTAATAAATTCTACTTATACAATCATTACTAATTTGCAATTGTTAATTTATATTCTAATTAAATAATAAATAGACTAAATTTATATACTAATTATATTTATAAACTGAAATAGTGAAATTATAAAACAAACTGAAATTTACAATTTATATACTAATTAAATAAACTGAAATTTATAATTTATATAAAGTATAAATTGAAATTATAAAACAAACTAAATTTATAACTAAAATTTACAATTTATATACTAATTAAATAAACTGAAATTTACAATTTTTATTCTAATTAAGCAAACTGAAATTTAAAACAAACTAAAATTTACAATTTATATAAAGTATATATTGAAATTATAAAACAAAATTATTAAGGAAGAAGGCTAGAAGCAACTTACCGTCTTAGTGTCTTACTCTTACCCACACGGCGCACCCGACTCCCACAGAAGCTGCAACCTGTGAGCCTGCTGCCTGCGAGAGAGACGATCGGACGAATGACTGAGGGAGACGATCAGACAAATGACGAAGGAGAAGGACTGAGGGAGACGAAGCTGATTTTGGGGATTTTAGGGATTTCGAAGCTTCAGATCAGTAGATCGAAGCTGTACGAAGGAAGGAGATGAAGACTCGAAGAGTGATTAGAGTGAAGAGGGAGCTTAGACGACAGATCTAAGGGTTCGAAGGTTCGAGCTGCTCTTCGGTTCTTCAGAGGCTTCAAATGGTGCGATTAGACGAAGGAGAGACGCACAAATGGAGCAGATTCGAGGAGATAAGGTACGCTGGAAGGGGGCTGTTGGCCGTACTGTGCCGTAGCGGACGTTATGTGCCGTAACGTAAGTGTAATGGCCGTTATAGGTCGTTACGTTTCTGTAACGGCCGTTAACCACGTGAATTTCCTGCTCGCCGCTAATGCGGCCTATAATGGTATCGGCCACCTATTTTTCCATTACGTAACAGCCATTACGCTACGTAATGGCCGTTATTTAATACCATGATTAAGGCCCTATAACCGTATGTTTTTGTCCTTTGTTTGAGAAGTGGGGGAGACCTGCTCACATCTATTTCTTCATTGCCCTTACTTGGGTTGTCTGGAATATATTATTTGGTATATGTGGTGAAGATTGGATTTGTCCCTCCACCTTGAGGGCTTTTTTGCACTATCACATGGGGCTTGGTCGGGATCGTTTGGAACCACTTATAGAAAAGTATTTTTCTGCAAAATGTACTAATCTGAAAAAGTACTACAAAAGTTGTCTAAGATTACTTATTATAAAGACCTTTTTGGATAAGTAATTTTTTTTGGAAAATAATTTTTCACAAAATAATTATTTTCTTAAAAAGGATTAATTTGGAAAAGTAGTTTTTGAAATAAAAGTGTAAACCAAAAACTACTTAACACAATTACTTATAGAAGTACTTTTCTGAATAAGTACTTATGTTTTAAGACGTTCCAAATGGGGGCTTGGAGGTTTTGGAAAAGGGAAGAATAGGAAAGCCTAGTGGCGATGCACTGCTATGGCTGTTATTTAGTGTCTGGTTGGAGAGGAATGCCAGAATTTTCAAATGGGTAGCTATTGCTAATAACTTGCTTTGGACTAGAGTGGTCTATCTTGTGTCACTGTGGGTGTTGGCTAATGGCTTTTTTCGTCATGTTTCTTTGCGAGACCTGCAGTGGGACTGGTCGGCTCTGCTTCATTGAGTTGATTTTCAGTTTATGAGACGTTTTCTTCTTTTTTTTCAGTTATTGTTGTAAATGGGGGATTTCTTGTTCTCCCTGTTTTTTTTCCCTCTTTTTTCGTTTCCTCTTTCTTTTTCTGATGTACATTCTTCTCTTTTCTAATAAATTTCTTTGTTTATAGAAAAAAAGTTAAAATTTTGTTAGAAATTTCAACAATTTCGTGGAATTAAGACTGTTTGACATCCCCTTGATGAGGCACCGAGAAAAAAATATAGAAGGATGAATGATTTCTAAACTGTATGCAGGCTATAGAATAGGTATTTGGAGTCACCACCAATCTTCTTCTTCTTTTTTTTCCCCCCTCTACATTAGACGTGATTTGTCACTGACTCACCTAACTATTTGAAGGGTTTTAGCTATATAAGGTCAAAGCTCAACGCAATTAAACTAAAATGTGTCACAATATGAGCTTTAAATTCTGATGGAAATATTTGGCATTTTTAGGACTTTTGGTCAATCTTGTAGTTTATTATATTACAAGCTAATAGTTTGTTAGATTATCTAGTCTTTATGATTTAAAGATTTTTTATTTTAGTGTTGTTTTAATTTTAGGAATTTGATGTTATATCTCATCAAAGGTTTTGATATTTATTCCTTGAGATTGTCTACTTATTTAATATTCGGAGAAAGCCTATATAAGGGCTTGATGTGCAGCCATGAAAGAGTCAAAGACATTGGAATATTCAGCATTTCGGCCCTAATTGGTTTTTTTTCTTCATTTTAATTCTCTAGTTTACTTTCCTGTTTATTTTCCTAATGTTCCCTCTCTCTCTCTCTCTCTCTCTCTCTCTCTCTCTCTCCCCAGCACCCCCTGCAATGGAAATGATTGGCATTTTTAGGATTTTGGGCAATCTTGTAGTTTATTATTATTCTTAGGATTGTACGATTTAGAAGCTAATAACTTGGTAGATTATCTAAGGTCTTTATAATTTAAAGATTTTACATTTCTGTGTCGTTTTAATTTTTATGGATTTGATATTAATTCCTAGAGATTGTTTGCTTATTTAACATTGGGAGAAAGCCTATAGAAAGGCTTAATGTCTAACCATGAAGGGCAGTTGGAATATTGAGCACTCAACCCTATTGACTTTTATCTTCATTTTCTCTTTTATTTTCTTCTTTATTTTCCTGCTTATTTTTTTGTCTATTTTTTCTGCATCCCTTTCTTGTGCCAAGTGGTCCTGCATCAAAGTTAGGCGTTGGTCTGCATTTTGGTTCAAGAGTATTACATGCTAGGAAGGTACTGAAGATAGCAGTACCCTTGTAGTGCCTGTTCTAGGATGGCATGTGGTTAACACATAGGTTTTACTTCGTCTTAACGCAAAGATCCTTCATTCAACCGATTTAAGTTTTTTTTTTTTTGTTTCCAAATATTTAAATATTATTTTACCTTATACCATGACTCCTCGTTGAATAAGATCCTGTTGGAATTGGTGTATTCCCAAGTGGGGAGGTGAATTGGGTATTAAAAATTTTCTTCCTAGGTCAATCTAATCAACAGCAGTATAACACAACCTAGGGTCTGTCTATACAATCCCAAATGCGCAGATAAATATAATGTGCAGAAAATAAATCATGCGCAACATTCACAGTCTATTGAAAATAACATATATGTGCGGTAAATAAATTGCGGAAATATAAAGTGCACACACGGTATGTTATCGAGGTTCGGCCAATACTACCTACATTCCCGCCTCAGCTTGCAAGCTCGAGGATTCCACTAATGCTTTCTTACTGGGTGGAGCGACACCGTTTACAATACCAGGTCAAATTACCAGGGCTGACCTCAACCTTTACAATCTCTCCTTAAAGGGGCGGAGAAGACCCACCTCAAGCCATGCCTGAATTACAATCAATAAAGTTTTTCGTACAATTAAAAGTGCTTCTAACACAAGCAGATTTGTACAATAATATGATCCAAATATATGCGCTCACAGATGATATGGATTTAATGCTTAAGTGAGATCTTGAAAATTTAATTCAAGACAATATATTCAACAAATGAATATTCAAGGTTACCTCAAAACCCTAATCAAGTATCACAAAGATATTTTATCAAATATAATCACAATAGACACTTCGGGTTTAAGCTTGCAAAAGATTTATCAAATAAAGTAAGCAAGCTCTTAAGTCTTGCAATTTGAATGCAAAGACTAGGAAGCTAAAACTAGTTATTCCCAATCAAATATTTATATATGAAATATTATGGGAATAATCAATCAAGTAAAACTCTCAAAAATATTTTTCAAATATTTATGAATATGTGAGAGTAATGCCAAGGAAATGATTTGAAAGATGCACGCAATAACCACAATCAAATCCCTACAAACTTGCAATTGATATGCAAGAGAGGAATAATATGAAACTCTCTACTTCAAAAATAATATTTGCAAGTAAGTGTAAGAGAGGGTATTAAAAAAATATGCTTGGAATGTAAAGTATATAGCAAAATAAGTATAAAAATTTGAGAGGAATTTTTGCTAATTACTTTTGCTAATCGCCTTGCTAATCAAGGAAAATGAGGGGTATACATAGAGTACCCTCAAAAAACAGCCGTTGGGGATACATTAGGTATTTTGAAATAGTTTAATTAAATTTTTAACCCCCAATTACCCTTATTAACCATGGTAAAAATAAGGCAACCCGAGAGTTTTGGTCGCCCGATTCTTAGGGTCGGTTGCTTGAGCAGACATAGAGAAAAGTGAACATTTTGACTTCGGGTGTCCGAGGGTGAGTTCGGGTGGCTAAGCCAAGGCGATTTCCCAAACATTCAAGGTTCGGTCGCGTGGTGAGTAGTTCGGTTTGCCGAACCTCACAATTCGGTCGCCTAGGGTGATTTTGAACTAAACGTTCGGGCGCACGTGGAAGTTGGAAAAAGTCAAGACCAGTGTTCGGTTGACCGCGGATGATATGTTCAAATCTGGGTCGGTCGCCCGAGCCGAGTCAACGGTTTGACTTTAGGCTAGTTCGGTCAACCGAGGCATTTATAACGCCAAGGTTCAGTTGCCCGAAGCTCTTTCAAAGTTAAGTTGGGTCTTGATTTTGTTTAAAAATCACCCCTGTTCACATATGTATAACTTTTAAGATATAAGAGATTTTTCATGAAATGCTTGGCGACCTAAGGTCTAGGTTTTTAAATTAAGCCCAAAAAATTTGGCATCGGTCGACCGAAGTCTTTGTGAGCCCTGATTTTGACCTTAAACTTATTCAATCATGTGTGAATAAGTTATAGTATTTTGTGCTAAGGTTTTAGGGTCCTAGTGGTCAGTCTATGGTCTTTTGTATCTTGAGCATTAAGTCCTATCATGCATGCAGATGCATTATTATAGACCATATTATATTACAAACCCAAATAAAATTGAATGCAATTGCAACAAGAAAATGTGGTCTTCATTCCTTTTGCTTCTTCAAGAGGCATATGAGGCTTGATCTTTATGGACCGTATGGTTTCCTTGTGTTCCTACCATCAGTGCATGCTAAGAATGAACCTGCTCAAGAAGTTCAGTGCACAGATAAGATACTTTGTATTTGTCATAATCAAAACGAGATAGGACTCGAAAAGTCAACAAATCCCCTCACCTTAAGAGTATCCTTCAGGCCATTGCCACAACACTATTTGAGAGGTTCCGTCTTTGGATTGATGAAGAACTGCATAGAGGACGCACAAACAAATATGCATTATCCTTTTATTTAACGTTCCTTTCGGTATTGATTGAATAAATAAGAGTCCTCTCACCTCAAGAGTTTTCTTTGGGCCATCATTACGACACCATAGGAGAGTATCCATTAGCAGATTGATTGATTAGCAATTACCAGGTTAATCATATATGACATATAAAAACATACCAACATTAACTAAAAACATGAATTATAATGAAGCAAAGAGATGGTTTGGAACTCATCTTAATGGGATTTAGACTTTATAGTCTTCCCTGATTAGGGTTTCCAATCCTACAGAATGTCTGAGGCTTTGCCATTGGATAAGCCTCCAATCATGATTGGACTTCACAAAACTAGAGTGTTCTTTACTAAACAAGGCCCGTGACACTCTTGGGCCTGGGGTGACCTTTTCTTGTTTTTGTGTTTTTGCAATTATGGCCATATTTCAATTCCAAAATGCTTAATGTGTTAAATAGAACATTTTCGGCACTTCCGAGCCAATTTGAGTTATTTCTAGGATTTTTTGAGCCTCTTCGGCACTCTTGGAGTGGCTCTTGGTTTTTCTTTTTAATTTTAGGTTGGGTTTTATTTTTAGGCTTCCCTAGATTTTTGGCATACTTCCTAACATCTCTGGATGGTCCACAAAATTTTATTGGGGTGAGATGAGGCAAAAACCATGGCACAAAATATAGTTGAAAAGAAAGCTCGAGTGTCTAGGATTGGACAAAATTGAGTGCTAAAAAAAGACCATGTGCATAAAAAACATGAACGTACCTTTTATTTTTTTGATGATTTTTGATCAATTGGCTGCTGGAAAAGAGGGTAAAAAAAAGAACTTGTTTTGTCCTCCAAGGGGATACAACAGTCAGAGCAGGAGACTTATATTTTGAAGGCATTAGGTTTTACTTGCAATGAATTGGGAAGGGTTTGCAATGAAGGAGTGGGCTACCCAACCTTTGTGTAGTTCAGGCCCATTGGACTGAACTGGAAAACTGGTCCTTGTATTGTTCATGCCAGCACCTGGGCAGCATAATATTAGTTTTTTGTTACCATTAACATTTTTACCATTAGATGCATTCGTATTTGTTTTGTTAATGCCTATTTGATACTTGCAAGGATCTGCTCTCCTTGGTTTGGAAACGTATTCAATTGAACATCTAGAGTGGCTTTTACTTTTACTCTGTTTAAAATTTTCTCTGAAAGCATTTTAACTTAACAATTGAGTTGATAACATCTGTATAATACTGAAGTGGGAAAGGGATAATAAAACATGAGTATTTTGAGTTTCTTCTTGAGACAGACAGTGATTCTAATGAGGCATTATAATTTTTAAGGGTGTCATGGATGGTAAAATGACATTTGATCTGGATAGTGAAATACACAGGCAATGTAAATATTTGATGGGAGAACTCAAAGAATTTGACTTTTTTTTGAAAGGTAAAACCATGACAGAGAATAATCACTTGGGCTCCTTTTGGAACTTGGGAAACATGAATGAAAGGAGAGGAAAATTTGAAGGAATCGCCCCCTTTTTTGTCTTATTATCAAGGAAAAGAAAAAGAAAATAAATATATAATAAAACTAGTAATTTTTTTTGAAAAAATACTTGTCATTAAGACCTTATTTTTATTAATTTCAACATATTTGAATAAGTTTTATTTCTTAGTAGTATTTTTAACATAGAGAAATACAGCAGAACATTGATTTCTTTCATGTTTTCTCTCCCTTTCCTTTTCCTTCACAAAGCAAAAAGAGCCTTAAATATATGTATTTTCCTATAATGTTTCACATTGATTTTTTGGTAAACTTAGAAACTTTGTGACGTCATTATTCATTAATTTTCAGTTGTTCTTTCTCATTAGCCAATGAGGACATTGCATGAAGTGTAGTAATGAGGTGTCATGTATGAACAATCTTACTTCCTATTACCAATTATAAAGATACTTACCTCTTTATTATACATAATGAATTTCATTGTCAGGTAGATGCCTAGTTGCCTGCTTGTTGGTGATGGTATTTTTATTGTATTGTGTACCAGGGTGGTGATTCAAAATCTAGGCATCAATCTAAGGGCTGCAAATATTGTGTTGTAAGTTAGTTTGGCTCTTATCATGAGTTCTTATGTTTTCTTGCGCTTTGGTAGTTTTGAGACCATGATTACTTCACTGCACAGGGATCTTCAGTTGATTGGTATCCAACGATGAAATTTAGAGTTTCGTCTAAAGATTTGTTTAGAAGGACTGCAATTACAGCGGAGGTAAGTGAAAAGTTGCCAAAGAAGTTTCGCAATAAGAATCTCAGGGGTGTGCTGCCTGCTGACTATTGGGATTTTATTCCAAAAGATCCACAGCAACAAGAAAGTTCTTTGAAATCAAACAAAAGAGTTTTATCACATGCTCAGGTAGTATTGCACTCTTCAGTTTATGTATCTAAAAAACCCTTGAATTCTGTCTTTAATATCTTAAATTTTCATTCTACCACATGCTCTGGTAGTATCGGCTTCTTCAGTTTATGTATCTCCATCCTTGAATTCTTTGTCTTTGGTAAAGTGGAGTTTCAATTATATGCATTGTTTATTTATGGATTTCTTGTTTGAAGTTACTTGTGGACATTTCATTTTTTTGTTTTATCCCTTTACTGATATTTTTAATCCTGACGATTTTCAAATCAATATGGCATAGATTATGCAAGAAGCCATTTTATCATACATGCGTTGGAATGGTAAGGGAAAAAACTAACAGCTGATAGAGCTTGAGTTTATTGGATGGAATGATCCAAATTTCTACTTCATTTTAATGTTTCAGTGGAAGTTTGAATTATAGCTTATTAAGATTGGAAAATTTACTTATTGGATGCTAAAATATTGTGTTTTTGCTCATTTTCAATGAAGCAATTCCTGAGTCAACTTAGGTACATTTGAGTTCTTCCTGTTCTTTATACTTAAGCGCGATCATCTTGTTTCACTTTTATTTATTTATTTATTTCTATGCTGTCATGAATTCTGGCAGATTAAAAGTGTCATACGTAAACCTAAAAACCTAAATTTGAATTACACTAATTGTTTTCCAGACTCAATTACTCCTGCCCCCGTTATGGATTGATAGGGGGGCAATATGATGCTTCAATATTGGTCCAAATCATCTTGTTATGCTTTGGTGATTCATTATCCAAAATTCCTAATTGACAACTATTTATTGCATTCATGATATTTGCCTTGTGAGTTTGTAGGCTCATATGCTCTTTTTATAATGTCTAGCATATGGAAATTAGATGCTTGAAAAAATTCAGGGGTAAATAAGACTAGTTGAGTTCAAGTAAATTAATTGCATGTACTGTGCTGGTGGGATGTCAAAGCCGCCCAAAATTATTAAAAAGATTTGGTAATGGTCAATAAGAGTTTGTTTAGAATCGAAATGTTTCTATTATTTTTTGAGTTAGATGTGAATCAAATTTAGTGATTAATTTAAATGCATAATTTAAATTTTAACGTTTTTGTATCAGCATATCTTGGACAGTGGAGTATAGTTCTTTGAAGAAATGTTTTTTTATTTTTGGATAAGACTTCGAAGAAATGTTTGTACTTTATATTTTTTGTCATCATATCATTTGATAAAAATTCTATATGTACAATTAAAATTTCAATTTGTTTGTTTGAACTGATGGCTTTGGATTGTAGAATTTGTTGTGTTGGATCTTTGGACAAATATTTTTGTTGTGTTTGGGATTGAGTGGTGGCTAAAGTGGCTAAGCATCTTAGTGGGTGAAAGGGTGTCATTATTATTTTTTTCCCGTCTTTGTAAGAGGTTGTATTATCCCTCCTTATTTTTAGTCTTTTTCTAGGATTCTAGATGGGCTCGAAGTTACACTAGAGAAGATTATATGGGGTTTTCTTTGGTCTGAGGTTGGTGAAAAGAGGGATTATTGGTTAGTTAGGACTTGGGTGGTTTTTGTACTCTGTAGGTTTGAGGATGAGGCTGGGTTGGGTCTCAGTAATTTGGTGCGACTGTATTGGGTCTCACTCTCACCTTTTTATTTGTTCTTATGGTTGATGTCTTGGGTAGATTGAATCATAGATCTGTTGATAGAGGTTTTGTTAGAGGTATTGGGGTGGGGGGTGTGGGGCTGATGGTGTCTCATCTTCAGTTTGTAGATGATCCTATTTTTTTCTTGAAAGGTCATAGGAAGTCTTTTCTAAATGTGATTCCTATTTTGCAATTATTTGAGATGATCTCTAGTTTAAAGATAATTTTGGGTAAGTGTGGGCTAGCTTGTATTAATTCAGGCGAGTTCAGATTTTTGAGTTGTCCTCTTTAGCTGTTTGTGGTACTCTTGATTGGCCTTTGACTTATCTCAGGTTGCCTTTGGCTTGAATGCTAATGTGAAGACTTGAAATACTTGTAAGGGCACTTAGAGGTTTATTTTCACATAAATATTCATTCTTCTTTCCTTTAATCAGGTGCCAAATATTGTAAAGTTTTCGTTTTTAACATTTGGGAGGATGCTTGGATGGATGAAATTTCTTTTTCTGTTCATTTTCCTCCCCTCTTTTGTCTTTCCATGGTTTGTAAAACTCTTCTTTTACGCTAATCGTTGGTGATTTTGTTTCTAGGGATCTCTATTTTCATTAAAATCTTAATGATTGGGAGGCCGAAAAAAATTTCATATTTGCTTTCTTTGTTGGATGCTTGTCGTCCTTCTAATAGGAAGGTTGTTAGGGTATGGGCTTTGGCTACTACCAGGATGTTTTCATGTAAATCTCTTTTGAAAATTTGATTTGTTCTTCCTGGTCCTCTCTCCTTCATTGTGGTATCTGGAGGGCAGAAGTTCCTTATTAAATAAAGGCGTTTATTTGGGTGGTAGTTTTTCATAGAGTTAACCCCAACAATTTGCTATGAAGTATGAGGCCGTACAAACTGTTGAGAGAAAATGTGAGGGCTGAGGGGGGTCTTCTTCCAAGGTAAGTCATTGCTAGAGATTTCATTTCTGATCATTGCTGCCTTGTTGGTGACTATCATCTCTGAACCACCATCTTTTTGAATTGTGCAGTTCCGTATCACATTGGCACAGATGGAATCAAATCTTTTGAAAGGGTTGTATGCTGATTGCTGATGCACTGTGTCAACCTCCGGCCAAGGGCTTGAGGTGCTCTGGTGAGTGATGAAGCTGAGAAGTAGGTTGGTATTCTTCTGTGAGATTCTAGGGGAATTTCTGGTTCAAGGTGAGAAGTTCAGATAGGCTAGGTGTTAAAATATCAACCCCTAATATCTTTGTAAATAAAATACAAATTAGGAAAGTGGGTAATTATGGGGGATTTGATATTATTCAATAGGAAATTGTTTCCTTGTTTAGAATAGGTAATTGTATTATAAATTGGATTGTACATAAGAACAATTAAAATGAAGAAATATATTTTTCCCAATCGTTTCTTCTTTCATGGTATCAGAGCTAGGGTTTCTTAAACCCAGCTAAACGATGGTTGACTGCAGAGGCTCTTCCTCCTCTGCAAACACCACCGGCGACTCAGAGGTTACGTCCGGTGGGGGTACGAATGATAGCACAGTATTTCCACTCTCATTGGAAAAACTAAACGGAAAAAATTTCCGTGAATGGGCTCAGTCCATGAAATTAGTGATTGAGGGCAAAGGAAAGCTTGGTTACCTTACCGGTGAGCAAAGGAAAGCTTGGTTACCTTACCGGTGAGCGAAGGAAACCAGACCCTTCCGACGCCGTAGCCTTGCAAAGATGGAGGTCCGAAAACTCCATGGTCACGGCTTGGCTCGTCAACTCGATGCAACCATCAATCGGAAAAATTTACTTGTTCTTGCCGACGGCGAAGGAGGTCTGGGAAGCCGTATGTGAGACGTACTCTGATGTCGAAAGTTACTCACAAATCTTCGACATCAAGACCCGATTGTGGCAGATGAGGCAAGGCGAGAGAAGTGTTATCGAGTATTTCATGGAGATGAGTCATCTCTGGCAGGAGCTCGATCTGAACATCGACGAGGAGTGGGAGTGCTCTGGCGATAGCACGAGGTACCGAAGGAGGCTCGAAAACGAGAGGGTCTTCGAGTTTCTTGCCGGCCTGAACCGAGAGCTTGACGACGTGAGGGGACAGATACTTGGCCGGAGACCTCTCCCTTCAACCTGAGAATTCTTCGCAGAGGTGAGGAGGGAAGAGAATAAGAGGTGGGTGATGTTGCGGCCTCAAAATGGATCCATTGGGCTGGACCCGGCTATCGCCCAAAAATTAGATGGGCTACACCCTGGGCCGGATGCCTCAGCTCTTGCATTAAAAGGCCCAGGAGGACCTAGTCAATGACCACAAAGAGGGAAAATATGGTGTGAACATTGTCGAAAAACAGGTCATTCAAAAACTACCTGCTGGGAGATTCATGGAAAACCGGTAGATTGGAAACCGAGACAATACCAAAAAAATTGTGGGTACCAGGCCAACACTGGCGAATCAACTGAAAGATCACAAGAAGAGAACAACAATACCTCATCCAGCAGTGCATTTAGTCCTGAACAGCTGGATCAGTTATATAAGATGATTCCATCAATGCAAACATCGGGTCAGTCTTCCTCTGGTTCCCTGGCTCATCGAGGTAATCATTTGTCAGCTTTCAAAATCACATCTTGTTACAAATGTCCTTGGATAATTGATTCGGGTGCATCCGATCATATGACTGGGTCTTATCAGTATTTTTCATCCTACTCACCATATGCCAGGAATTTGAGGGTAAAAATTGCAGATGGATCTCTCTCACCAGTTGCTGGAAAAGGAAGTATTTGCATATCTGATTCCTTAACTTTACAATCGGTCTTACATGTCCCCAAGTTATCGTGCAATCTGTTATCTATCAGTCAGTTAACAAAAGACTCGAATTGTTCCGCTAATTTTGTTTCCTCTCATTATGTTTTTCAGGACCTATCATCGGGGAAGACGATTGGCACTGTTAAAGCGTATGAGGGACTTTACTACTTTGAGGAGGCAAGTTGGAGTGAACTATATAATATTGCAATTTGTGATTCTGCATCTACTTCTAGAAATATTGAACTTTTGTTATGGCATTCACGGATGGGTCATCCCAATTTTCAATATTTAAAACGTTTGTTTCCTTCTCTTTGTTCAAATAAAATGGCTTCTGAGTTTCAATATGAAGTATGTGAGCTTACTAAACATCGTCGTACTTCTTTTCCATCATTCACATACAAACCATCTCGCCCATTTGCTATGTTTCACAGTTATGTATGGGATCCCTCACGTTCCCTAAATCGCACCAATACAAAATGGTTTGTGACCTTTATCGATGACCATACTCGTCTTTGTTGGGTCTACTTACTGAAAGACAAAACTAAGTCCGCTCCATTTTCATCAATTTTCATACCATGATTCATACACAGTTCCAGACTCATATTCAGATCCTACGTACTGATAATGGTACGGAATATTTCAATACCATCCTGGGAACGTATCTTCAAGATCATGGGATTGTTCATCAAAGTTCTTGTGTGGATACCCCTCAACAAAATGGGGTTGCTAAACAAAAAAATAGACATATACTTGAAGTAGCCCGGGCTTTAATGTTTACTACCCACATGAAACATTATTTTTGGGGCGATGCCATCTTAACAGCCACACATCTCATTAATCGAATGCCAAGTCAAGCACTCTCATTTGTCACCCCTCTTCAGAAATTTCAGGAAAACTTTCCTACCTCTCGACTCCCTTCCAGTCTCCCACTGAAAATTTTTGGTTGTACTGCTTTTGTTCATGTCCATGCACACCATCGCGATAAATTGGATCCTTGTGCCATTAAATGTGTCTTCCTTGGTTATTCACCTACCCAAAAAGGCTACAAATGCTATGATCCGGTCTCAAAACGACTGTTCGTTAGTCTTGATGTCACTTTCTTTGAAACCACTCCTTACTTCCCAAAGCCCTCTCTTCAGGGGGAGAAATGGAGTGAAGATCGGTTCTTTGATCCTTTTACTACTGAATCTGCGGTTACTCCAGTTACTCCATTCCCTGACCCATCTATTGAATCTTCCATTACATTACTTCCCGACTCGCCAAACACAACTGAACACTTACCCTCAGGGGGAGATGTAGGAGAGCAAAACAACGCAGACATACTGGTTTACTCAAGAAAGCCGAAAACAAAGGAGCAGGAGAATCTCATACCTGAGGCACCAAGAGCGTTGGAACCGGTGATGGCTTCGAATAATCATGAGCCCTTGACTTATCCTGATCTGGTAATTGAGTCTTCCTCTGATAATTCTGCATCTGATGATATCAATCTACCTATTGCAATTAGAAAATAAACCAGGTCATGTACTCAATATCCTTGGTCGAAATACATGTCTTATAAAAGCTTGTCTACAGGATATCGTGCGTTTGTCTCTAATCTTGACAGGATAAAAGTACCAAAAAAAATTCAGGAAGCTCTAGAAATACTAGAATGGAGAGAAGCAGTCATGGAAGAAATGCGAGCCCTAGAAAAAAATGGAACTTGGAAGTTGACAGATCTACCGAAAGGGAAGAAGCCAGTGGGTTGTAAATGGGTTTTCACAGTGAAATATAAATCTGATGGAACAGTTGAAAGATATAAAGCCAGACTTGTTGCAAAAGGCTTTACACAGACCTACGGCATTGACTATACTGAGACATTTGCACCAGTGGCAAACTTAAATACAGTTCGGGTTCTCTTGTCTCTGGCAGCCAATTTAGATTGGCAACTACAACAACTTGATATTAAAAATGCTTTCTTAAATGGAGAATTAGAAGAGGAAGTTTACATGACTATACCACCAGGATTCAGTAGAACAGGTGAAGAAAACAGAGTGTGTAAACTAAAGAAATCGTTATATGGCCTCAAACAATCTCCGAGAGTGTGGTTCGACAGATTCGCAAAGGTATTGAAGAATCAAGTGTATCGACAAGGGCAATCAGACCATACACTATTCTTCCAACAGTCTGAAGGAGGTAAGAAAACAATTCTAATAGTGTATGTTGATGATATAATCCTTACTGGTGATGATACTGTAGAAATGGAGAGATTGAAGAAGGTTCTGGCTACTGAATTCGAAGTTAAAGACTTGGGACAGATGCGGTATTTTTTGGGCATGGAAGTGGCAAGAACGAAAAAGGGGATTAGTGTTTCTCAGCGAAAGTATGTTACCGACCTCCTAGTTGAAACTGGCATGCTATGGTGCAAGCCCAGTGATACCCCGATAGAAACAGTAAAAAGGGTTGAAGATTGTGGAAAACTAGTAGAAAAGAAGAGGTATCAGAGATTGGTTGGCAAACTTCTACCTATCACATACTAGACCAGATATTGCATTTGCAGTCAGTGTAGTAAGTCAACACATGCATTCGCCAAAGGAAGTTCACTTCGATGCTGTATACAAGATCCTTAGATATCTCAAGGGATCCCCGGGAAGAGGACTCTTCTTTAAGAAATGTGAAAGCAAGGAAGTAAAGATCTTTACAGATGCAGATTGGGCAGGATCAGTGGAAGATAGAAGGTCGACCACAGGATATTGTACATTCGTTTGGGGAAATCTCGTGACTTGGAGAAGCAAAAAACAGAATGTGGTGGCTCGTAGTAGTGTTGAAGCTGAATTCAGGGCAGTCGCTCAAGGGATTTTTGAAGGATTGTGGTTACGAAAACTATTGGAGGAATTGCGGGTACCGGTGAACCTTCCTATCAAACTCTACAGTGACAATAAGGCAGCTATTAGCATCTCTCTTAATCCAGTCCAACATGACAGGACTAAACATGTGGAGGTAGGTAGACACTTCATCAAAGAAAAAATTGAAGAAGGAATTATATGTATGACTTATGTACCAACCAAGGAACAAACTGCAGATATCCTCACTAAAGGGTTGGGACGACAGAGCTTTGATGATCTTATTAGCAAGTTGGAGATGATTAATATTTATGATCCAACTTGAGGGGGAGTGTTAAAATATCAACCCCTAATATCTTTGTAAATAAAATACAAATTAGGAAAGTGGGTAATTATGGGGGATTTGATATTATTCAATAGGAAATTGTTTCCTTGTTTAGAATAGGTAATTGTATTAGAAATTGGATTGTACATAAGAACAATTAAAATGAAGAAATATATTTTTCCCAATCGTTTCTTCTTTTAGTAGGATATCTTGGTAGCTTGGCTTACAAAAATTTTAGGCCTAATTGGTTAGGGCTTTGGGGGAGGGGGGACTCTATCTTGCACCAGAGTAGAGTGACTAAGTGATGGGCTTTGAGACAGAATTATAAAGTTCTTGATGGGCCTGACCTTGTTAAGAGTAGGTTGGGTAATAAGGGAGAAAATATGGGTGAAAATGAATTGGGTGACCTTCTGAATTTGCTGAATCAGAGGGGAGGGGCTCCGTTCTGTACTAGAGGGAGTAATTATGGGAGGGCATGGACATGGAAGCTTACGGTCAAGGGACACAAGTTACGCAAGAGATTATGAAAAGGAATTCAATGGAACTGATTTTGCAGGGGAAATGATTTTGCAAGGGGAACTGTGTTTTGTAGAAATGAAGGAGTAGAATTTGTTGGGGCTGTTGGTGCAAAATGATGTTATTATCTCGAAGGGGTTATGGCTGTAGCTGTTAGAAATGTATGGCAGGTTTTCAAGGTAGAGAGACAGATTTCCCTGTCCAGCGAGCTTTGTCTTTCTTACTGGCTATTATGAGGGTAGGAAAACAAAATGTGGAGGAGAACGAATTTTGGGGACACTGTCAATCAGGAGTTTTAAGAATTGGATGATGGTCGGGAGAGTTCATGTAAAAATGATAAAGGACTGTCATTGGATCAATGGAGGGCATAAAATGGGGTGGATTATGAGTTCGATTCTCTAACATCCTCACGGCAAGGAATGAGGGGTTTATGGATTGGACAGTGGCATTGGGTGACTATTCTTTGTTCTGGCAGCAGAAGTGAGGGATAATGTTCCTGGGAGCTCCTCTCAAGAAGAAAATGTTGTGTTTGCTAGGGGTCTTTGGCCTCTAGTGGACAATTGCTGTTCTAATAATGTCTTCAGTGAATCCGTCTCTAAAAAGGCAGATAGTGCTGTGAATGAATCAAAAAGGGAGGTTCAAGGACTCAAATTTCCTTAAAGGTATCTTACCTACTGATGTAGGACAGTTCTAAGTAGCCCTAGTCCTACGGTTGACTCTCTTTGTAGCGCACACACAATATCACAAACTATGAGAAGAATTGAATTAACCCAGCATGAACATCACAAACATATTCTAATGATCACAAGTTGTTGAGATTTTGAAAACATATATGATTTGGTTCAAAGCCTTTAGTTGCTCATTTCATTCAAGTAATCAAGTTCACAAGATGTTATATTAGAAGTCTTAGATCGCAAGTCCTAGCATACAAATCAAATATCCCTAAGCATGGTACTAGCAAGCATGTTCATGTTGAAAATCTAGGAAGATTCAAAGAGAATGAACAAGGTTTTTCAATCAAGGCTTTGGGTAGAGTTTCAAGGCTTACAAGGTACTTTTAGGGGCTGTTTTAGATGGTCACAAACAAGAAATTGAAACGAGTTTACCAAAAGGTTCGGAATGTCAAACACCAAGACACATGAGTACTTGATCGCACCACGAACAAGCTTGTTGATCCTTAGGAATCTTGAGACAAGAATGAAGCTTGAGGTGGCTGTGGCTGTGAGCTATGAAAGAGGTGTAGGTGTGTAGTGTTGATAATGACGTTGATGTTGTCGTGGTCTCTCACCACCCAATCTCCGGGGAGACAGCCTCACACTACTCACTCACAAGGAGAGGAACAAGATTCACAAGTTTAAGCAAAAGCTTCTTTTTTTAATTGATAATGCAAGATGCCTTTTACAATACAAGTGATGACATACTTATAGCCTTACATGCACATGACTTGCACATGACTTCTTAAAAGATTAAAGAAAATACAAAAGTAAAATAAAAAATTTAAAACATAGGCAATGAGGTTCCTAGGAAATAGTTTCTCATAGGAAATTGGTGCCTAGGAACTAGAATAATTATGATAGTGGAGTCTAGGAACTTAAAATGAAATAAATGCTTCTTGAAAGCCCAAGACTCTTTGACTTGCAAGCTGTCATCCTCTTTCCAAGCTAGCTTCTAAGAGAAGCTTCAATTGCTACAAATAAAGTTCACCTCAATGGTGGACTTCGGGCGGTTGTCCATGTGTCACAATATCCACGAAAGATACTTGAGGTGCATGTTGATCCCCATCATCTCTCCCCGACCAAAAAGAATTCTCCTCCGGAGAATTATGTCAAAAATTATCGGTATACAACTCTTGGTTGAGACGAAGAGCATCATCTTTAAGAATCCAACCGCTTTCTGATAGCGGCTTCCCTTTCCATTTGACTAGAAACTTTTGGTACGTTTCAGCTCGTGTGTTTGTTGTTTTAACATATAGAATGTCTTCAATTTGCTCAAGTTTTTTTGGTGGGACTAATGGTTAGGGGTGAGCATAATTCGGGGAAACCCGAATTAACTGAATTAACCGACCAATTTCGGTTGGTTCGGTTCGGTCAAGAAATAGGGTCGGTTCGGTTCGGTTCGGTCAAGAAATAGGGTCGGTTCGGTTCGGTTACGATTTTACCAATTTTCGGTTAATCGGTTATCAGTTCGGTTAATATGAATTTTAATTCGGTTAACCGAATTAATAATTAGTGATTCTAATCTAATTGCATACCCACAATCAAGATTGCTGAGAAGATGAAAATTATTAAAGGATAGAAGATTGCAATTTGTGGTTCAATTTGCTCGGGTAAATCAAGCTTACTTTGTAGTATTCTGGGTGAAATACCCAAAATTTATGGGCAGCATTATAAGGTTTATGGATCAGAGCGCTTGGATTCAGACATGAACTATAGAGAGAATGTTTTGTTTGGCAAGGAAATGAACAAGGCCTTCTATTGGGATGTTCTGGAAGCATGTGCTTTGAACTATGACATTGAGACATGGGTAGACGGAGATTTAAGTGCAGTGGGAGAGAGAGGGATGAATTTAAGTGGAGGGCAAAAGCAAAGGGTTCAACTGGATTGATGCCACATCACCTAGAATTTTGTTAGCCATATTTAAATGGAACTAAATTGTATTTGTCTTGTAGAAATGTCTAATGCAACTTTTGTCTCAAAAGACTATCCTTTATAGTTTATACCACCCATCAGTTGGAACTCCTACATGCTTCAGAATTAGGAACCTCTGATCCATGGTTTCAATATGGATTTTTTTTTTCTTGAGAATTAGGAGCTGCTTAATTAAGCTGAAATGGGGCATACTGAGCATATTTTTAAGAGTTGGTGAGAATTAGGAGCTGCTTGTTGGTAACAGTATAAATTCTACTCTTATAGTTTAATACCAAAATATCCTTTTTATTAATAAAATTAATAGATGAGATGTTTAATTAAGCTGGAATTGGTACAAAAATTTATAATTATATTCTGTTTTTAATAATTAATTTTAAATTATTTCGGTTAAATTCAGTTAACCGAATTACCCGAAAAGGTAATTCGGTCGGGTTCAGTTCAATGAGTTTTTTTTGTTCGGTCGGTTCGGTTATCAGAAATCATTAACCGAAAATTTCGGTTAATTCGGTTAATTAACCGAATTTGACCGAGCCGACCATTTGCTCACCCCTACTAATGGTGGTGGCAAAGGTAAATTTGGCTTTTCTAGTGCAATTGGAGTTATGAATGGAGTAGGTTCATTTGCAGGGTTAGTAGGGCTAGGTTCTACAAAAAGAATTAGCTTCCAGAAAAGGCGTTAGATCTTCAACATTAAATACATTGCTTATACCAAAATCATCAGGAATATCTATCGTGTAAGCATTAGAACTTATTTTCTTAAGAACTTTGAATGGTCCCATGGCATGAAGCTTTCTTACCTTTCCTGAGGGAAACTGTTCGGGGCGAATTCGAACCATAACCATATCACCTTTTGAAAATTCCTGTAACTTGCGATGTACATCAGCAATAGATTTATAATGCTCATTGCTTAAATTAATTTTCTTTCTTATCTGAGAGTGTAAATCATGTATGTGCTTTGCAAATGCATCAGCCTGGTCACTCACTCTAGACTCAGGTGGTATTGGAACGAGATCTACAAGCTTCCTAGGATTATATACTATGACAACTTGAAATGGGCTAAATCCTATGGTCCTATTCACTGAACTATTGAATGCAAACTCAGTCATAGGAAGGCATAAATCCCAAGCTATGATGTTCTCACCTACCAAACATTTCAATAGGCCCCCAAGGCTCCTATTTACCACTTCAGTTTGAGGGTGATATGCACTAGAAAATTTGAGTTTGGTACCTAGTAATGCCCATAAGGTTTTCCAAAAGTAGCTCACAAACTTCACATCCCTATCAAAAACAATGGTTTTGGGAAGACCATGAAGTCTCACTCATGGTTCGAAATCGCAGTCGCGGGTAACATCGCGTTACGGTTGCGGGTGTCGCGGGACGCGGGAGATGTGGGTGTCATGTAACGGGAAGCGGGCATAATGGTCATGAATTTTTTTCACGCATGCACAACCATGCCAAAATCGAAAAATAAGCATGAAATCCATTAATACATGATTTTTAATGAATTTTAAAGGCCTTCATTCAACCTACAAACGTTTTTTAATAGGCATTATGATTTTTATATTAATTTTAGTGCACTGTTTAAAAAAAAAAACACATTTTTTTATAGTTTACATTACTTTAATGAGTAAAAAGATGTAGAAATGTAATTAAAATGAAGAATCAATTAATTAAAGACATAAAGTTACTGAATTGTAGATCTAATATTAAATTATTAATTGTCAAGGTTCTAACTCTCTAAGAGTTTAAGTAACTATAAATTTTATATTTTAAAAATTTATATTAATTTTTTATTTTAATTAATAAATTCTACTTATACAACAACAACAACAAAACAAGGCTTAGTCCCACTAAGTGGGGTTGGTTATATGAATCCTTTTCCGCCAATTTATGCGATCATGGATCATTTCTTTTGATAGATTCAAGGATATTAAATCCTTATTCACTATCTCCTCCCAAGTTATTTTAGGTCTACCCCTACCCCTTCTACTGCCCCCTACAGTAATTAAGTCACTCTTCCTCATAGGTGCACTATAAGGCCTACGTTGCAAGTGTTCATACCATCTGAGTCGTCCCTCCCTTATCTTATCTTCTATAGGAGTTACACCTAACTTACCACGAATATGTTCATTCCTTAATTTATCTTTCAATGATATACCACTCATCCATCTAAGCATTCTCATCTTGGCAACTTTTACTTTTTGAAAATTACGTTTCTTCGTCGCCCAACATTCCGGTCCATATAGCATAGCCAGTCTTATAGCTGTCCTATAAAACTTCCCTTTCAATTTTAAGGGTATTCTATGATCACATAGCACACTTGAAGTACTTTTCCATTTTATCTAACCTGCTTTAACTCTATGCATTACATCATCTTCAATTTCTCCTTCAGCTTGCATAATAGATCCAAGGTATCGAAATCTACAACTGCTATTTATTTCTTCATCATCAAGTTTAACTTTGTCTCCAATATTCCTCCTATCATTACTAAAATTACATTTCATATATTCTGTTTTATTTCTACTTATCCTAAAGCCTCTAGATTCCAAAGCTTCTCTCCATAATTCTAACTCAGTCTCTACTCTGTCCCTAGTTTCGTCAATTAATACAATATCATCTACAAACAACATACACCATGGAACCTCCTTTTGAATACTCTTAGTCAATTGGTCCATCACTAAAGCAAAAAGATAAGGACTCAAAGCAGATCCTTGATGTACACCTATGGTAATTGGAAATTCTCTAGTTTCTCCATCTATAGTCCTTACACTAGTCATTACTCCATCGTACATATCCTTAATGACATCAGTATACCTACAACATACACCTTTTTTTTCTAAAACCCACCATAGAACTTCCCTAGGTATCCTATCATATGCTTTCTCAAGGTCAATAAATATCATATGCAAGTCCCTCTTATTTTCCCTAAACTTTTCCACTAATCGTCTTAAAAGATAAATAGCTTCTGTAGTATATCTCCCAGGCATAAAACCAAATTGATTTTCTGAGATCTTCATTTCTAACCTTAATCTTTGTTCAACTACTCTTTCCCATAGTTTCATCGTATGACTCATAAGTTTAATTCCATGATAGTTATTACAATTTTGAATATGTCCTTTATTTTTGTATATAGGTATTAAAGTGCTTTTCCTCCATTCATTTGGCATTTTCTTAGTTTTTACAATTGTATTAAATAAATTAGTTAGCCATATAATTCTGTTATCACCCAAGCATTTCCAAACTTCAATTGGGATGTTTTTTGATCCCATAACTTTCCCACTTTTCATCTTTTTTAGTGCAAACTTAACTTCGCTAACTCTAATTTTGCGAATAAATCTTATATTTTTAGTCTTTTCCTCATTTGACAATTCTAAGTTTAAGCCTTCTATTTGGTTTTTGTTAAACAACTTACTAAAGTAGCTTCGCCATTTTCTTTAATATCTTTGTCCTTAACCAAGACAATATCATCCTCAATTTTTTAGACATTTTACATTTCCTAAGTTCTTACTCTTCCTTTCTCTAGCTTTAGCAAGTTTAAATATGTCTCTTTCCCCTTCTTTTGTACCTAATCTATCATACAAACTATTAAATGATTTATATTTCACTAACAACCCTTTTTGCATCTTTTCTTGCCTCCTTATATTTTTCAAAATTATCTCTATTTCTACATTTTTGCCACGTTTTATACCAAATTCTTTTTGTCTTTATGATTTTTTGTACATCTATATCCCACCACCAACTTTCTTTGCTATTCAAGAATCTTCCCCTTGATTCACCTAAAATCTCTTTTGCTATCTTTTTAATAGAGCTAGCTAATCTATTCCAATGAGTATTTGTATCTATCCCATCCTCTAAGGTCCAATCCCCATCTTTGATCATTTTATCTTTAAATTTTATTATATTTTCTCCTTTAGGTTCCACCATCTAGTTCTCCTGCACTGGTTTATTTTATCCTTTTTCTTCTATTTTTTAATACATATATCTAACACTAAGGCTCTACGTTGTGTGGTTAGGCTTTCACCTGAAATAACTTTACAATCCTTGCATGATAAACGATCTACCCTCCTAGTTAAAAAAAAATCTACTTGACTTCTATTTTGTCCACTTTTAAAGGTTATTAAGTGTTCTTCTCTCTTCTTAAAGCAAGTATTCATTATACTAAAATCATGTAACATAGCAAAGTCAAGATCATCTCGCCAGACTCATTTTTGTCTCCATATCCATATCCTCTATGTATCCTCTCATAATTTTTATTATCTCTTCCAATGTGTCCATTCAGATCTCCTCCTATAAATATTTTTTCAGTCCCTGGTATGCCTTGTGTAATACTATCCATATCTTCCCAAAATTGTCTCTTAAGATTTTCTGCTAAGCCAACTTGAAGAGCATAAGCACTAATGATATTTATTATCTCTTGTCCTAATACCATCTTGATTTTTATAATTCTATCCCTTACTCTAGTTACATCCACAACGCTATCTTTTAAGTTTTTGTCTATAATAATGCCTACTCCATTCTTATGTTTTTCTTTTCCAGTGTACCAAAGTTTAAATCCTGATTTATCAATTTCTCTAGCTTTCTCCCCCACCCACTTAGTTTCTTGAAGGCAAATTATATTAATTCATCTTCTAATCATTATATCCACAATTTCCATGCTTTTACCCGTAAGTGTCCCTATATTCCAAGTTGCTAATCTAATCCTAGTTTCCTGAACTAACGTCTTTACTTGTCCATGTCCAGAATGATGCAGGAACCCTCACATATTTGACACCGTACCCGGGCGCCAACACGGCGCGTCGCTTCGGGGCGACGACCTAGCACACCCTTGCCCACTTTTCGCTACATCCAGGTGGTTCAAGTGCAACGCGTCGCTCGTAGGGGACGCCCCAGCAAATATTTGGTACGGATTCATATCATAGTGATCTGACAAATTTTTCGTTGGCTGTCAGCTACCTAACGCGACCCTCTTTCTTAACCCAGGCTTGAGACCGGCTGTGTGTGAAAAAATTAGGACATTAAGTGTATCACAAGCAGTGTTAAATTCTACTTATACAATCATTACTAATTTACAATTGTTAATTTATATTCTAATTAAATAATAAATAAACTAAATTTATACACTAATTATATTTATAAACTGAAATAGTGAAATTATAAAACAAACTGAAATTTATAATTTATATACTAATTAAATAAACTGAAATTTATGATTTATATAAAGTATAAATTGGAATTTTAAAATAAACTAAATTTATAACTAAAATTTACAATTTATATACTAATTAAATAAATTGAAATTTACAATTTTTATACTAATTAAACAAACTAAAATTTACAATTTATATAAAGTATATATTGAAATTATAAAACAAAATTATTAAGGAAGAAGGCTAGAAGCAACTTACCGTCTTAGTGTCTTACTCTTACCCACACGGCACACCTGACTCCCACGGAAGCTGCAACTTGCGAGCTTGCTTCCTGCAAGAGAGACAATCGGACGAAGGGTTGAGGGAGATGATCAGACGAATGACAAAAGAGGAGGACTGAGGGAGACGAAGCTGATTTTGGGGATTTTAGGGATTTCGAAGCTTCAGATCAGTAGATTGAAGCTGTACGAAGGAAGGAGACGAAGACTTGAAGAGTGATTCGAGTGAAGAGGGAGCTCAGATGACAGATTTAAGGGTTGAAGGCTCAAGCCGCTCTTCTGTTCTTCAGAGGCTTCAAATGACGCAATCAGATGAAGGAGAGATGCACAAATGGAGCAGATTCGAGATAAGGTACGCTGGAAAGGGGCTGTCTGCTGTAACGTGCCGTAATGGACGTTATGTGCCGTAACACAAGTGTAACGGAGGTTACGGGCCGTTACGTTTCCGTAACGGCCGTTACCCAAGTGAATTTCCTGCTCGCCGCTAATGTGGCCTGTAACGGTATCGGCCACCTATTTTTCCGTTATGTAACGGCTGTTACGCTACGTAACAGCCGTTATTTAATACCATGGTCTCACTACTTCCCTGAAAAATATAGTGGCAATCCTATAGGCATTATGTGTTTTATTGCATGGAATAAAATGTGACTTTTTTGAAAATCTGTCCACAACAACAAACACTGAATCATTTCCCCTGGCAGTCTTGGGGAGACCTAACACAAAGTCCATACTGATATCCTACCATGGAATGTGTTGCATGGGCAAAGGGGTATACAATCCTGAGTTCAGTTTCCTACCCTTCGCTGTCTGACAAGTACGGCATTGTGAAACAATCCTAGCAACATCTCTCTTCAGACTAGGCCAGTAGAACCTATCCTCAATCATAGTTATGGTCTTATCTTTATCGAAGTGACCCGCAACACCTCCAGCATGAAATTCCGAAATTAGCTAGTCACGTAGAGATGTGAATGGGATACACAGTCTAGCTCCTCTAAAAAGAAATCCATCATGAATCACAAAGTCTGGGTGAGATCATAGAAGTTTGGGTAAGGAACTTCTTGTAGCAAATCAGAAAAGATATCACAGAAGTCTTTACACTGAGAGTACTATTGCTTGATGCTATCGAAGCCAACAACTTTCGCCTGAAGAGTTTGTATGGGTACAACTCGGCTCAAAGCATCAACAACCTTGTTCTCAACACCAGCTTGGTGTTTGAGTACAAAGGTGTACTGCTGTATGTACTCAATCCATTTCATATGTCTATGCCCTAGTGTCACGGTCTGACTATTTTCACACTATTGTGAAGGGCCGTGCGGCACTAGCTAAAACACTTGTTTAACTAGCCAGCCTATCGTTTACCAACATTCATCCATAAAACACTTTCATTAGCATTCAATCAAATGGTAGCGGAAACAATAATCAATTTATGAAAGCCGTGGCAAGCAAGCAGTAAACATTGAAGCAAACATAATTCATTAACAACACCTCCATTGATATTGTGTGTTTATCGAGGGAGGCAAGTAGGCTAAACACGTTGACAATAGCTAGTGAGTTTTACAATGACTGATGAACACTCACCCTCCCCTAAAGAGCTTTCTAGGCCATTCCCACTCTAGCACTAGGAAACATCAAAGTGATCGAGGAGTCATACTGCCTTATTTGGCATACAAAGACACTACTAGTAGAAAATAACCCTACACTAGTATTTACATGATGGAAACTCATCTCAAGCACATGAGATAAGCGGTCACAGGCAAGCATAATGCCTTGAACAAGCTTAGCTCGTGACATTCTCCCCCACTTATATGGTCGACGTCCGCGTAGACTTTGGCGGTAGGTACACTTGAACTTTGTCCACGAACGGTTGCATATCTTCCGCATAAATCCAACTAATTTCATTGTCATCAAGGCATATTCACTTCACTAGGAACTTCTGTCGCTTCTTCCTTGAGGATATGAATTTTCTGTCTGCAAGGTTCTCTTCAACTTCACGTCTGTCAGGTTGCGCTGTCTTCAACTCTACTCTGTTGGATTGACTTCTGCTCACGTCATTGGTGTTGGCGTTGAACGACTTGAGGCAGTTGACAGCTAACTGCGGTCTTCTCCCCTAATTTGCCCACTTCTTCATCTGCTTAGAAGCTTTCTCCAGATAGGCTCGGCCAAACTCTGCATTCTGTCTCCATTCTCTAGTGAAGATGTACGCCCTGGGACTCTTTCGTCTGTATAGCTCGCCCACTGTGTGAGGTAACAGCGGCAGCTGACCTTTAACAAGCTCAAAAGTGCTCTTGTTGGTTGTTGAGCTCCTTTGGGCATTGCCACAGAATGGAGCCACATCAAGTAGTTGCACGCCATTCTTCTGGTTGTCGTTGACAAAATGGCGCAAGTACTCGTCTAGCAACTCTTTGAATCTCTTCATCTGTCCGTCTGTCTGTCGGTGAGAACTTGAAGAGATGTCAATATGTGACCTGAATATCCTGAAAAATTTTGTTAAGAAGTTGTCAGTGAACATTAAGTCTCGGTCACAAATAATAACTTGGGGAACACCCCAATGTTTCACAACAGTTACAAGGAACAATTGTGTCGTCTCCTCTGTCGAACAATACTTTGGTGCGGCCATGAAAGTACCATACTTCTTCCGCTCCCTTGTCTTGTTGGCAAGTGAGACAAGTTTTGGTATAATCAACCACATCATCCCGTGTGTGCGGCCAATAATACCTCTCCAGTAGTCCTGTCATTGGAGTTATTCTCCGTGAATACCCCTTGACGAACTTCCTGCAAAATCTAGTTAGGCCAAGAAAGGAACGCAACTCCTTCACAGTCGTGGGGATCTTCTATTGTTGAATCATCTTTACCTTTTCCATACCCCTCCGGATACGACCTTGTTCAACCACATGACTAAGGGATTTGTTGCTCCGCTGAGCGAAAGAGCACTTTTTTTTCTTCACATACAGACTGTTTCCCCTCAGCCTGTCGAACACCTCCCGTAGATGCTCTTCATGTTTCTTTTAAAACACCACCGATGTTCCCAATGGTGTTTTGGAAGGGTGAACACATCCCGCTTCCAATCTATCAAGTTGTTTCCCCAACTCTACTATCTCTGGATGCGCCATCTGACATGGCCCTTAAGCAGGTAGTTTCACTCCTGATAACAACTCGATCTCATGCTCCACAGTCTGTCGTGAAGGCAAATTGTGCGGTAGCTTATCCGGCAACACCTCCTTATCCTCATCCAACACCGCTTGGATGGTCATAGGCTCCAACTCTTGGCCTACTTCTTTGTCTGCCACCACCGTGGCTAGACGTGTCTGCTCACCCTGACCCAATCCCTCATTGAGTTGTATGGCTGAAAGGGACTTCCCATTGTCTCCTTTCATCGCAATGACTTGCACCATGCATGAGTGATCTCCCATCAGACACGGGGAACCAGCCGAAGGCATCAGTATTGCCTTCGTCCCCCTTAGGAACTCCATTCCTAGAATGACTGGAAAGTCTTCCAATGGTATCGCTGTGAAATTCGCATGACCTTCCCACTGTCCAAGCTTCACAGTCACTTGCTTGGCTACTCCCAGAGTAGGCCGGACTACAGAATTAACTACTTTCATGCGTCCTGTATCATTCTCTAAGGATAAGTTGAGTCTCCACGCTTCCAACTGCGAAACAAAATTATGAGTAGCCCCTGTATCCACCATGGCGCGGGTACTCTTCCCATTTATCCTCAAGTCCACAAACATTAACCCTTTTGCTCGTGTAACTTTCGGTGCTTTTGTCTGCTTTTCCAATGCGCTCACCAGCCGCACTGAACCCACCCTCGGGGCATCATCCTCTTCCTCCTCACTTTCCACCACTTTTCCTGAAGTGGAAGCTTGTAAGGCATTGAGTAATCCCTTGTGTCGACACTCACTCACTCTGTGAGATCCACCACACAAGTAACACGAAATTTTACTCTTCCCCTTTCCATTGGGTTTGTTAAACCCTTGAGATGACAAAGCTTCCTTCAAGTTTGATGATTTAGAGTCGACTCGCCCACTCATGGGTTTGCCTTTCTTGAAAGACTTTCCACTATTTCCCTCTTCGCCAAACCATTTGGACAAAGCGGTATCATCACTAGCGTAGTCAGTCAAGTGTTCTGCAACAGCTTGTGCAATTGACAAGTCTTGAACCCTTTGCCTATGAAGTTCAGTTCTTGCCGACGGTTTCATCCCCTCTAGAAAATAGAACAACTTGTCCTTCTCCAACATATCCCGAATATCCAACATTAAAGCAAAAAATTGTTTTACATATTCCCTGATCAACCCCGTATGCTTCAGATCTCTCAGTTTTCTCCTTGCATTATACTCAACATTCTCAGGAAAAAATTGGGCCTTGACCTCTCTCTTCAAGTCTACCCAACTATTGATTATACAGCTTCCATTTTCAATTTCTTTGTACTTGGTACGCCACCACAGTGTATAGTGTTGATAATGACGTTGATGTTGTCATGGTCTCTCACCACCCAATCTCCGGGGAGACGGAATGTAGCCTCACACTACTCACTCACAAGGAGAGGAACAAGATTCACTAGTTCAAGCAAAAACTTCTTTTTTTAATTGATAATGCAAGATGCCTTTTACAATATAAGTGATGGCATATTTATAGCCTTACATGCACATGACTTGCACATGGCTTCTTAAAAGATTAAAGAAAATGCAAAAGTAAAATAAAACATTTAAAACATAGGTAATGAGGTTCCTAGGAAATAGGTGCCTAGGAACTAGAATAATTATGATAGTGGAGTCTAGGAACTTAAAATGAAATAAATTCTTCTTGGAAACCCATTACTCTTTGACTTGCAAGCTGTCATCCTCTTTCCAAGCTAGCTTCTAAGAGAAGCTTTAATTGCTACAAATGAAGTTCACCTCAATGGTGGACTTCGGGTCGTTGTCCACTTGTCACAATATCCACGAAAGATACTTGAGGTGCATGTTGATCCCCATCACCTACTTTTCATTTGCTGAATTTTTCGATATTCAAATGTGTCGAGGGGAGGAATCTAATGTGGGAGGAGTTACAGACATTATGTTTTTTTTCCCTCTTTTTATTATTATTTTTTTCATTGTGGGTGGGTGGGGGGTGGGTTAAGGTAGTTAAATTTATGACTCATTAGTTAGAATGTGAGAGGCGAGAGGGAGGTCAAGGGGATGTGAGAAAGAGGGGGCTGATTAAGGCATTTTTGTAAAGAAGTTTTGATATTATTTTTATTGAAGGAAATAAAGTAGAGAGGTGGAGTTGTCTTTTTTTTTGGGAGGGGGGTGTGTTGGTGGCTCTTTGGAGTGTTTGAGAGGCAAGGTGTAAGGAGGGGAGGCTCTTCTCTCTTAGGGGCGGCTAGGGGGTAATTGATTATGTAGGATACTTGTTCCTTTTGTAAAATTGATAACCTTACTTTTTTTTTCCTTGTTGGTTTTGGTAGATATTAGAGGTAGGTGTCAGTGCTGGGTCACATGCTCACATTTGTTTATAGTCCTACTAGACCAGCTCTTAGATCGTATTTTTGGGATGAGTTATTTGCGATGTATAGGTTATGTCAATCTAATGTCATAAAGTTTCCTGGTGAGAAAAAAGGGGGAGGTAGGATTTTTTCTAGCATTCACAATTTTGATAGGTTTACTAGGCAGTGCAGGTTGAGGGATTTTCATATGGATAATGATTTATTTTCTTTGTAAGCAGGGAGATATCAATTGCTAGTTGTTTAGATGGGTTCTTGGTTTGTGTGAGTGGGAAATGAGTTTCCAAACCTTTTTCAATTGGTTTTTTGTTGTGTCATTTTCCTATTGTAGTCTACTAAGGTTTGGTGGGGCCCTTCTACTTTTAAGTTTGAAAATATGTGGCTTGATCATAGGTTCTTTTGTTCTTTGATGAGCAATACCTAGAGTGAGGATGTAGAGAGGGGTTGGGAGGGTTTTAGGTTTATGAAAACCTCAAGAGGCTTAAGAAGGTATTGAAGAATAGTATTTTCGGAGAGCTGAATTTGTTGGATTGGAAAGAGGAAGAGGTGAGTTTTGGGTGAGGAGGTTAAGAGGATGTGAGAAAAAAATTATTGGAGGTGCTCTGGGGAAGTGAGAGTTGAAGGCAGATTTGGAAAATGGTATGGTAAGAGGAGGAGTTTAATCCCATTTCAAGGGATCATACGTGTTGACTTTGGTGTACTCCCAAAAAGGGGGAGGGGGGTGAATTGGAATTTTAAAACTCTTCCTAGGTTAAGTTCAAATCCACAAGCAGAATATCGCAACCTAGGGTCTGTCCAAGTATTTCCCAATATCACAAATATTCTACTGAGCAGATATTTAAACATATAAAGCAAACTTAGTATATAAATCAATTAGAGCAATAAATAATAACATACATGTGTAGTAAATAAAGTGCGGAAATTAAAGAGTATGCATAAGATATGTTATCAGGGTTCGGCCAATACTACCTACATCCCCGCCTCAAGCTCACAAGTAAGAGGATTCCACTAGTTGCTCGCTTATGGGTGGAGCGACATTGTTTACAACCCCTTACAGGATGGTGCTCCTAGTTCTCCTAACTGGGTCTGAATCAGTCTGGTGCTCACCTAACCGAGTCTGAGCAATTCGGGAATTTTCACATGGCAAGTCTCCCTCTTCCGACCACCCGTCGGGAATTACAACCAATATCAAATATTTTTGTGTACAATAAAGATGCTTCTTATAGTAAGCAGATATGTACCAATACGCACAATCAATGCACTCATAGATAATAGTAATTTATGCTTAAGTGAAATAAGGCAAGCTATATGTCAACTCTCAACCAATGTGTATATATTGTATACACGTGAGAGTGATACCTTTGATTTAAGACAATATATTCAACTAGCAAATAATCGAAGGACCTTGAACTCCTTATGAAAATATCTCAACAATTATATTTCAAATATTAAGCACAATTGAGATAGGGTTTCAAGCTTGCAAAGATATGTATTATCAAATAGCACAAGCAAGCTTTTGAATCTGGCAATAAGAATGCCAACACTCAGAAGCTAATTATAAGTTCTTCTCGAATAATATTTATCAATAAAATAGAACGGAATAACTTTAGCTTACTCTCTAAAAATCAATATCTATCAATGCAAGTATGAGAGAGAGTAATAAGCTTCAAGAAAGATGTATAAAAATGTGCACAATCAATAAGAAATCAAACTCCTTCTCAAGTTGCAATTAGTTTGCAACCAAGGAGTATATCAAATGATTCTCCTCAAAAATAGTTTTTCAAGTCAAAGTGTAAGGAGAATGAGTAGTATGCTTTGAAGATTGAAAGAATATAAGCAAAAATGAGTATAAAATATTTAGAGAATTTTTGCTAATGATTTTTGCTATTCTCCCCCTAATTAAGACAAATGAGAGAGTATTTATAAATATTAATGAAAAAATAACCGTTGGGGGTATGGAGGTCTTTTTTGAAAAAGATTAATGAGTTTAATTAAATTTAACCTCAGTTAATTGCGGTAAAAAAATTGGCCAACCCGAGAGGTTCGGTCGCCTGAACACTCACAATAGCTCACAGATAGTTTTCCAGTTCGGTCGACCGTGGACATACTCGGTCAGCTGAGCCAGGCGATTTTCCAAGGCTACGTGGTTTCAGTCGCCCGGTGAGGGTTTCAATTAGCCGAGTATTGAGCTTCGGTCGACCGAGATCAATTTGAACTTCTAATTCGGTTGGCTGAGGAAGGTGAGGAAGGTCACATCTCAGCTTCGGTCGACCGTGGAAGATATGCTCAAAACATGTTCGGTCGGTTGAGGCAAGGTCAGACTATTGACCTTTAACCTATTCGGTCGATCGAGGCATTTATAATGCCAAGAGTTTGGTCAACTAAGACCACTTAAAAGTGTGCATTTAAGTCTTGTTTGGTCTCTGTGCTTCATCAACCCTGTGTGAACAAGCATATGGCATTTAAGTTTGAAGGGTGATGGTTCCTATGATCATTCTAAGGCCTCTTGAGCATAAACTCCTAATCATGCATGAGATGCAAATATTATAAACCATATTATAATTACAAACCATATTATAATTATAGACCCGAAAACCAAATGCAATTACAATAGAATTAACTGTCTTCTTCTCTCTTCTTTTGCTCATCTGCCATCCTTGGAGAATGCCACATGAAATAGGCTTTAAGATCCGTGGTGGCTTCCATTTTCCTATCCCTTATATGTGATTTGAAATATGAACCTGTTCATATGCTAAATACACACATAAGTAACTTGTGGTTTGTCATTATCAAAACCAGGGATTGGACTCAAAAAGTCAACAATACATGTTGGTTTGAGAGGCCTTTGGAGGACAATGAGGTAATGGCTGTAGTGTTTGGGATTAAGAGGGATAAGGCTTCCAGGACCTGATGGTTCTAATATGGATTGTTTTTCCTTGGATGTGATTATAGTGGTTTAATGAAGATATCTAATGAGTTCTCTTTTAGTGAGATTTTGGGCAAGAGCATTAATTCTACTTTCGTTGCTCTGGTGCCTGAGAAGAGTAGGTCTAGTGAGGTTGCTGATTTTTGGCCTATCAATCTAGTTACTAGTGCATATAAGATCATTCTGGTGAGGGCTTCACAGATTGGATGGGGTAGCTTGTCATGTTCCCGCATTAGATGTGTACTGGGCAAGTCTTAGGCTTATAAGGATGGTTTGGATGCCAACTGTTTGAGGTGCCTTTATGGGACAAAATCGTGACGTTGGTGGACCCAAGCAGACGATATCTCACCAAAGTTGGGCGCAAGACCGTTACACTTAGTATCAAAGCCACCCGAGAGTTCTATCATGTGGGTGGATAATTATTGTGAAGATTCTTGCAAATAGTAAAGGGAGATATTGTTTTTTAGGCTCAAAGTGCTTTTGTGGGGGATATGCAGACTGTGGATGCCCAAGTGGCTAAGGAGGTTCTGGAGGATGTGCGTAGGAGAAAAAGGACATAGGTTGTGTTCAAATTGGGTTTTGAAAAAAGATTATGATCGAGTCAATTGGAATTTTGTAGATAGGGTCATGGAGGGGAAAGGTTTGGCGTGGGGTGGAAGCTGGAAGGCTTGATTGAGTGGATTCTTGTCTAATGCCTACTTTTCTATCATCATTAATGGAGAACTTAAAGCCATGGTTTGGGGCTTCAAGTGCTCTTAGACAAGGGGATCTGCTTTCCCCACATCTGTTTCTTCTTGTAGTTGACACATTGAGTGGATTGATAGATTGTGCTGTTGATAGAGGGTTTGGAAGAGAAATTGGGGTGGGGAGTGAGAGTGTTGTAGTCTCTCACCTTTATTTTTTTCTTTAGAGGATCACAGGGTATTTTTTAAATGTGTTCACCATTTTACCACTCTTTTAGCATGCCCTAGAATTAAAATTAAATCTGGGGAAGAGTTGGAGGGCAATGATTAATTTGAGTGATTCTAGATCTTTGGACTCGGCTTCTTTAGTTGTGTGGTACCGTAGATTGGGCTTTTGACTTTTTTAGGGGTTCATTTGAGTGGTAATTGTAGGTCGGCTGGTTCTTGAGCTGCTATGGTATAGGGGTGTAATTGGTTTGCTTTGGTGTGATTTCATGCAAAATCAATGACTGAACCGAAATCCTCAGTTTAATAAATATATAAATTGAAAATGAACCGGAAATAAAAAATTTAGTGAAAATTGGTTTAATTGCTTGATTTGGTTAATTTTCGGTTTTTAACATTTAAACCATCGATCTGGGCTAATTTGTCCTTAATTTATGAGACAAAAAGGTTGTAAGTCCCAAACACAGCAGCTGTGACCAGGCTGAAGCCTACACATACATGGAAGTGGATGGGATGTATATTTATAGGAGAGAGAATGACTCTTCACTTTTCCTCCCTTGTCTCACATCGCGAAGAAAGAAGTCCTCCCTTTCTCTCCTCCATAAAATCCCTATTCCCCACTTCTCCCCTAGGCCCTGGCTTGCTTTATGAACCCTAGATCTTTGAAAGAAAATAACTGAATAATTAGACAATAAAATCTTGAAAAAATTTTAAAAAATTATAAATAAATAAATATTAACGTAAAATTATATTTATATTTCAATTTCAGTTCTATTTTCTAGTAAAATCAAACTCAAAATCGAAAAACTGATTTTAAGAAATCAAAAAACTAATGTTGACAAGTCGAAATCGAAATGTGAAAGGTTTGATTTTGATGTTTTTTTTTTTTTTTTTTTACACCTCTATGGTCAGCCCCTTGATCACTTGATATGGTTGAGGCATCTTGACCATTAGGCCATTTGCCCAGGCAGAATCAAGTGATGGCTTTTGTTTAAAATGTGGTACATCCATGTTGGAGGTCTTAGGCTCAAATCTTCGGAGGAGTTGAAACGGGTGTGGGATAGGAGATGGGCTACCTCCCTTTGTGTAGCCTAGGCCTAGTTTCGCAATAGACAAAAAAAAAGTCTTTTAGGTTTTATACAATGCAATGTGTTGCTTAGGAGGGAGTTCATAATATCTCACTCGATGGTTGTTGGAGTGCCTTGGTGGACACTTGATGTGTGGGTAGTTGACTCGGTTATATGTCAAATGAATCCAATGTCATGTGGCTAAGTGCTCATGTGTGGGGCATGACATGATTGAAGGGAGTTTATGAACAACATAGAGATTTGACCTGTAGGCTATATGATTTTGTTAAAGGACAAGCAGTTTGTTTACATGTTGATAGGGCCCTTACTTGGCAGTTTCATGCAAGAACTAACTTGTATTCTTGTGTCTGAAGGGACTTCTGTTAGTTTCTAACATCAATCAACGTTGTAGCACTGCAAATGCAATAAGAGTGGGTCAGTGCCTTTTTGGCACATGCGGATGGCATCCAGCACAGCTCGGGCAGTTTAGATTGTCAACTGCAAACCCTTTGACCATTTAAATTTTGACATGTTGCATGCTTGAAACACCAAAGTATTTGTGTGTGGGTGTTCCTGCATGTTGTGGTGTATTCTTCCTTGTCTCAAGCTATTCTTGTGTGTATGGTGTTGTGTCTTGTATGATAGCAAACCAAAACAAGTTTGACTGTGGGAAATGGCTGAATCAAGTGGGACTTGATGCCATCACAATGGGGAAAAATTCATGGGAAGTTTATAGATCCCATGACGCCTACTATGGTGTAGAAGGTGTAAGGTGCTCTTGTTTCTTTAGGCGATTGTATAGCACTTGCTCAAGCTTGTCTTTCTAGTATCCCTTTTCATTTTTTTTTGTCCATTTTTAGAGTCCTTGTAGGGTTAGCTGGGACTGTTGTGAGAGTCATGAGGAACTTCTTTGGATTGGGGTTGGGGAGAAGAAAGATTATTCAATTAGTTGGGAGGTGGTGTGTAGGTCAAAAAAGGAGGGGAGTTTGGATCTTGGTAAGTTGGTGTCTGAAAACATTGCTTTGATCAACAAATGGTTATGGAAATTCCCCTTAGAGGAGAATTTCCTTGGGCACAAAGTAATTAGAAGTAAATTTGAAGAGTAGGTAAATTGGTGGGATGCAGATGTGGTACTAGGGTGTTCTTTTGAGTGTCCTTGGAGGTGTATATTGCAGAGCCACTTTTAATCCCTTGTGCCAAATTTTTATTGGGTAATGGGCTTTGCATTTGTTTCTAGGAAGACTGATGGATGTATGACTCAGCACTTCTCATTTCTTTTCCTCATTTGTTTTATCCCTCCTTGTTGCACAATGGGGTTATTTCTTCTTTATTGCTATCTAATGGGGATGCTTTTTCATGGTATTTCCATTTTAGCATATCTATTAATGATGGGGAGGCGAAGGAATGCTTGCCTTTGCTGTGTTTTTTGGAGGGTTGCCGTTGTTTCTGTGGGGAGTATGTGCGGAATTGGGTGCTGGATTTATTGGGGGGTTTTTTCTTGTAATCTTTCTTTGAGTTTTTGATCAATGAGAACATGGCCTATTCACTTCATCATGGTATTTGGAAGGCCAAGATTCCCTCCAAAATTAAGGCTTTTATTTGGTTGATTGTTCTTCATAGAATTAACCTCAACAATCTGTGTAGAGCAGGAGGCCTTCTAAGGCTTTATCTCCAGTTGTATGTGTTCTTTGTTTTGATAGTTCTGAATCTTCCCCTCATGTGCTTCTGCATTGTTCTTTCTCATGGAGGATATGGAACAAGTTTTTTGATATTTTTTGGGGGAAAAATGGGTTTTCCCGGACTCATTGGAGGATCTGCTGGCATTTCTTTTACAGGTTTTTGGTAGGAGTAAAAAGATGGATCAGCCTTTGTGAACACAGGGGTTATTTGCTGTTTTGAGGGGTATTTATTTGGCAAGTGAAGGATTTTGTAGAAGAAGAATGACCATTCTTATTAAATTTCAATAGACATGATTGCAAAATAAATAGTAGAGGAAGGCCACCAAATTAGGAAGGTCACAAAATCAGCAAATCAAATCAGCAAATCTCTAGGCTAGAAAACAGGAAACTAAAACTACTAGAAACTGAAATAGTAATTTCTGATTTTAAAAAATAGACTTTCCTAATTTATTCCCTAGAAATCCGACACCCCCCCTCAAGTTGGAGTGTAGATATCTATCATGCCCAACTTGCTTACAAAGAGCTCAAAACTAGGTCTGAAAAGTCCTTTGGTGAAGATATCGGCTATTTGTTGAGTAGTAGGAACATAAGGCATGCAAACAGCTCCACTATCAATCTTCTCTTTTATAAAGTGTCTTTCAATTT